>NC_142511.1:20471413-20779239 GCF_057876585.1 Rhinolophus sinicus
AGTCATTTATGACAAATGTCCAACACAGAGAAGGTGGTAAAGGAATGGCAACAGCACCCATAACTATTATCAAAAAACAGGCAAAATATACGAAGATGGTCACCAGTTTCTAAATCAAAGAATCTTGGTTTTGTACCTGACTTCTCTGTCATAAATTCCTACAAGGTGTCAAAACAAAAGTGTTCTCAGGATTGGCTTGGGCTCAACAGTAAAAGAGAGACATTGAGAGGGAGGCAGGAGAAAGCAGGAATAGACCAAAGTCACATTCCCCTTCAGCAAAGCTACTGCCTATTAACACAGAGTCATCAAGCATCTCATGAACGTCATCTGCCACAGAAATAATGGATAACAACTCTAATTATACCACCCTCTAAAACTTGACTTAGGAAGTCTTTATTTTTTTTCCCCTCAAACTTATTTCAGCAACCTCAACCAGATCCTATTTTATTTTATGACTTCCAGCCTCTGTCCAATGATTCAGGTCTGGGTTCTGACTTTAGTCACAGTACAGGAGGTTGTATTTCTTCTCAGGCCCATTGTGAGAAAGGGAAAGATCCCAGGACAGTTGGAGGCTCGAGGAAAGCATAGAGATATTTTTTTTTTTTTAAAGGTAGACTTTGGATTACCTGTGTTACAGTTACTGGGGAAGGGGCTCTTTTTATAAATGCAGTTTTCTAGGTTCCAGCCCAAAGCCAGTAAGTCAAAATATCTGAGAATGGGCCCTGGGATTCTACATATTTATCGAGTTTCGCAGAGGAGCTGGATGCAGTTACCTTTGAGAATGGGCCTAGTCTAGGGATTCCTAGGGAAGAGCCAGTGAGTAGCAGTGTCCGTCAGGACTCCCACAAAGCATGGTGATAAAGAACATTTGCATTGTGTTTCACTGTTCACAAAATGCTTTCTCAGACGTTACCGCATACTAAAGAGTGTGCATACAAAGAAAACAAATGCGTCCATATTACAAATTATTTATATTGATAAACAATGTAGTACATCTCATCGATCTAGCACTATCAGAGAAAGGGCTGTTCTTACAGAAATAAATGTGCTAGAAGAACTGGGATTTAACCCTTTGAATGCCAAGCATGTGCGACAATCATAGCAATGTGTTTTGAATGAATTATACACGCCCTGCCTTAATAAACCAAGGATCCCAAACATAAGTTAACATTATATTGACTTAGAGTCACCTTTAGGAGCACCTGCGTTTGTGTGAAGCTGTAGAAGCAGCGATATACAGTGCACTGATGCATAACAATGAACTCTGGGCTCCAGGTGTGTAAAACATTCTTTGTCTTGACATTTGAAGGTCCCAAGCTTGAGACATTTTGCTTGCCATTTATAGTTTTTCTAAACTTCTCTTTGAATCGACTATCAAATGTCACTTCCTGCCAATAGGATACAAAGCACCCCCCCCCCCCCCACCAACTCTCACCCTTTCTGATGTACTACTTCCATTCTAAGGTAGAAGAAAATCGAGAGAGTCATATAATTCTAAGTACAATAAGAAGAAATCAACTCTCCGGTTTTGTGGATAGATGATCCTTAGCGTAATATTGGTGACAGTGAGTGTGTGTTACATGGACTGCATTTTATCTGCTCAGAGCCTTTCCACTTACTTCTGGTTCCTGCGGTGCTCAGGAGTCTGAGGTGGGTCTGTATCTGACCTCAAGTTAAGTGAAGTTCATGGTTGCATGGCTCCAAGGTGCTAAGAGCAGTACTAGCTTCCCAGGAAGACCATCATCAAGGACCTGAGGTCACTTGTATGTTACCACCAGAGCATGGGGGGAAGGGACATGGCTAAAGAGGATCATGCAGAAAGAGAAGATTTAATATTGCTGGGTGGATTAGTAAGACTTCTTCCCATTACAATTGTCAGATAAACAACCTAGATTAGTTTAAGAACAAGGGAGAATTTATTAGCTCACAAAACTGGCAGGTTTGTCTCTATACAGCTCTTGTCTCTGCTTCTGTGTGTGATGGCAATGGACTTTCTCCATGCGGCAGGGGCAGACTGCATTCAAGTCATCGTATCTTACCGTGTGTCCCCGAAAATGAGACCTAGTCGACAATCAGCCCTAATGCGTCTTTTGGAGCAAAAATTAATATAAGACCCGGTATTATTATATTATATTATATTATATTATATTATATTATATTATATTATATTATATTATATTATATTATATTATATTATATTATATTATAAAGACCTGGTCTTATATTATAGTAAAATAAGACCGGGTCTTATATTAATTTTTGCTCCAAAAGACACATTAGAGCTGATTGTCCAGCTAGGTCTTATTTTCGGGGAAACACAGTAGAACCCAAAGGAAAGAAAGGCTTCTTACTTTCCCTCTTTAATATAGCAGGAATGTTCTCTGATTAGACCAAGTTGGGTTATATTCCCAGCCCTGTACCAATCACTTGTACAATGATAAATTGTTCAAGCCTAGATCAGGTGCCCTTTCTGTAGTCAGGTGTACTTGATGCTGTGTTTGGCAGCCCATCATAACCATAAGGTTGGTGTGGGGCAGGAGCAGCTCCCCCCAAAAAATGGGAACTGATCCTAACAAAAGAAGGAGGGAAAGATGTTACAGAGATCATTCAAGAGCTGTCCACTCTATGAAGCAGTGGCTCAGGCCCTCGTGATGAGAGCGGCACGGGCAGATCTGGTGAGGACAAGGGATCATGCCCTCCACCCACAGGGGTCAGATCAGGAAGAGCTGGAGCTGCAGAAGTGCGGGTGGACACAGCACCGAGCCACCTTTCTATGGAATCCCCAGCAGGAGAATTTTAGTGAAGAGAAAAACGTTATTTTGTTGACTACATCAGCCAGGAAGACCAGGTTATCTCAGCAGCTTTACACGTGAAGCTTTGTTTCTCAGACGAGCACATGTCCAGTACAGGTTAGCAGGGGAACCAGGCTGATGGAGCAGCCCCCTGAGAGTGGTAAATCACATCTCAGCTCTAGGATCTTCTGTCTGGAAGTGACCCTTCCACTTCTGTTTGGGCAAGTAAGTGCAATCCCATCATGAGTCTGGGAATTACTTAATGGACACTAATGACTACCAAAGACTCAGCCTCAGAAGGAAGAGGAATAGAGAGAGGAAAGAATGGCACCCTAGCAGACCCAACCCAGTGAATGTAACACTTTAGGTGCAACCCCACTCCTCCACCCCCATCCTCACATTGCTCCACTCCCCTGGAGCCAAATAAAGGATTTTGATGCTGCTGTGGTAGGGAGAACAGGAACAAACTCTTTTTACTTTCTATTGGAATACTTAGAGAATGTGAGAGAGAACAGGATTATCTTGCCCATGACATGAGATACAGATATATAGGTATAGATGATAGATATAGATATAGGTATATTGATGTCAATAAATATATAGATATATCTGATTGGTGACACAAGTAGAAAAACCTGGAAGTGGGCTGGGGAAGGGCTCTAAATCTCTGAGTAGGTTTACCTGGGAAAGACACCAGAGGTAATACCTTTCCCCAAAAAATGATTCCCTGCTAACCCCAGTAAAGTTTCATATGTAGCATTATAAATAAACCTCCCAAACTAGGAGAAAAATAAAGAAAAATAGGAGGGAGGAAGGGACAGAGGAAGGGAGGAAGAGAGGGAAAAAGGAAAGAACATAACTGTGCGCATTTAGCCTATATTAGCATAGGCCGAGCATTTATTTATCCAGCGTTTGCTAAGCACCTACTCTGTTGATCAAGTACCTGAGTTAAAAAGATGACTAAGACACTGTCCTTGCCTCCAAAATTTAATGTGTTGTAGACAAACAGGCAAGCAAACAGCAAACAAAAACAGGGAGCTACTTTTCTATCAGAAGCAAGCCCAAAGGTTATGGCCATATCAAGAACAGACACCTGGCTAAGACCTTATCCATAGCAGTCAACTATGAATGACATTCAAATGAACGGGATCTCTGAGCTACTCCTGAAGGATACATAGAAGCTAGCCATATAAGGGGAAGCACTTTCAGGGAGAAACTTCCAGGGAGGAAGCAGCACATTTGAAATGTCTTCCAGGTGAAGGATGGGTGCTTCAAATATGTTAGTATTACAAGATTAGGATGGGGAGGATGGTAAGAGGTGGAATTGGAAAACACAGTCCACAAAGGGCCTTTTTTTGGCTTGCAAAATAATTTTTATTTTATCCTGAGATCAATAAAGAGAACTTTAGCAAGGAACCTAAACGTCAGATTCACATTTTAGAACAGTCACTGTGTGTAAATAATGGAGAATAGACTGAGAAAGCATAAAACTGGAAGCAGGGTGGGGAGCAGTCAGAGGGCTCTTGTAGTAACGCAAGCAAAAAAATATTGAAAGTACTCACTGAAGCTGGTGGAGTTAAGGGAGAGAGGTGGGCATCAACAAATCCTAGACCTAGTCAGCTACTTAGGGGAAAGCACTTGCCTGGGAAGGGAGAAAGATGAGAACTGGACTTCTATTGAGTATCTTCATGGGCCATGCTACTAAAATGGTTTGCTGAGAACCACAACACAGAGGATAAAGGTGATTGGTGATCAGCCCCCTTCACCCTGTCAACCTCATTCCTCTAGAAGTTATCAACTGCATGATATTGAAGAGACCAAGTCAGCATCACCAAGGATAACTTCAGATACATAACTTGTCTGGTCAAAAAAATCCAAAAGAGTTAGATGGACTGAACCCATAATGGACTCTGATACTGAGAGGATAGGGCATTTGGGGCCATCTTTCTCTCTGTCCCCACAGAGTTTACCAATAGCTGCGCATAACTTGGTTATGGGTTATGGGTCCATAGAAAACAATGTGCAAATAGAGTTATTGCACCACATCACAAACCATAGCCTATAAATAATGACTTTTTTTGTCTCAAACAGTGTGTTAAAATGATGACTTGTGCTCAGCACTGCCCTCTCCCCATGACATCCTTCACTGAGCCCATCAAGGAAGCCACAGCCGCATGAAGGAGGAGCAGCTCACACCTCAGGGCCACTGTCACTGCAGGAGACGCCCAAGCCCCATGAGGAACAAGACAACTAGATCGGCTCTCCTTCCCCCTGAATTGGAAAGGGGAGTCAGTGGGTCTGAGTAACTTTACTAACCATTGTCACCCCAATAAACTTTAATTGAAAAAAGAGAGATGGAGGGGAAAACAATACTGAAGAGTGGGATATAGGACAGGCAGTCAGGTCTAATAAAATATATAGTCTCGACATCTTTTTTTCCACTTTCCCAATCTACACTTGTATTTCAAAAATAGGCCTATCATGCTTTAGGAAGAGTCCATTTGCCTTGTGAATAATTCACAGAGCATTTTCAAGTCCCCCGAGACTGACTACTAGCTCAAGGCTCAATGGAGAGTGCACGACTCTGAAATCAGATCTCCAACAACACCCAAGACCGTGCCAATCATCCAAGCCACACTGTTACCACTTCCCCCCACCTTCCCCCAGCACTTCTACTACTCTATCCCTGCCTGTGGCAGTGTTACTTTGAAATCCTATGTGATCAGGCAGGACTTCTCAGCCATACCATTTTCTTTCCTTTTGAAGATGGTGGGCAAGCATGGGCGCAAGAATGGCAGCTATAAGCCTTCTAAGACATTCTCCCACTCAGACACAAGCCTTTCATCTCATCACCTGTTTCAGGGCCAACAGCTGAAAGTACATGGAGTTCCATTTTGTACGGCTGCTAAATGTACCACTCTGCATGATCCAGGTGTGGCACTGTTGTCTTTGTCCTGTACTTCACATGTTGCCTTGGAAAAGAAGATGTAGTGTAGGAGGAAGAATTGCCTAACTGGGCCCTTTGATCTGAAGGCTTTGAGTCCCTTACCTGAAGTGACTTGAAGTACTTGCCTGTGAGTCTCCTTTGCTTCCAGCCCTAGTCCAAAGTATCTCCCGCATCAGTTGTCTATGATGCCTGAATATCTACCAAAGTAGTTTCATTCTTTGAACAATAACATTGTTTTCCAAAAGTCTTCTATTAAAATGTAAACCAGACTAGTAAGGATTTTGACTTCTGGCTTTTATCAGCCGTTAGCCTCTTGGGTTTTTACGTAGCAAAGCAGAGACATATGGGAAAAGGATAAAAAAGCTGGGGTTATTTAGGTATTGGGTGCCCAGGTGAAGAAAGATGAGCTAGGACAGATCTTACTTGACAACAGAAAGGCAAGGGAAGTAAAAGCAAAAATAAATGAATGGGGCTATATCAAACTAAAAAGCTTCTACACAACAAAAGAAACCATCAGCAAAATAAAGAGGCAACAACTGAATGGGAGAAGATATTTGCAAACAACTCCTCTGATAAGGAGCTAATATCCAAAGTATGTAAAGAACTCATACAACTCAACAACAAAAAAATTAAAGAATCCAATTGAAAAATGGGCAGAAGACCTGAATAGACACTTCTCCCAAGAAGACAAACAAATGGCCAACAGATATATGAAAAAATGCTCAACTTCACTAGCTACTTGGGAAATACAAACCAAAACCACAATGAGATACCACGTCACACCTGTTAGAATGGCTATTATCAACAAGACAAGTAATAATAAGTGTCAGAGAGGTTGTAGGGAAAAACAAACCTTACACACTGCTGGTGGGAATATAAATTGGTACAGCCACTATGGAAAACAGTATGGAGGCTCCTCAAAAAATTAAGAATAGAATTACCACACAACACAGCAATTCCTCTTCGGAACATCTACCCAAAAAACCTGAAAACATTTGTCCTTAAATATATATGTACCCCTTTGTTCAATGCAGCATTAATCATGGTGGCCAAGACATAGAAACAACCCAAGTGTCCTTTGATAAAGGATTGGATAAAGAAAATGTGGTACATATACACAATGAAATATTACTCAGCCATAAGAAAAGATGAAATACTGCCATTTGTGACAACATGGATGGATCTTGAGATTATTATGCTGAGTGAAATAAGTCACACAGAAAAAGTTAAGAACTATATGACTTCACTCATATGTGGGATATAAAACTGAAAGCAAGAAACAAACAAGGCAAACAAACAAATAAAAACTCAGAGACACAGACAATAGTTTAGTGGTTACCAGAGGGTAAGGAGGGAGGTATATGGTGACACAAGATTTGATTTTGGGTGGTGAGCACACAATGTGATATATAGATGACGTATTATAGAATTGTAAACTTGAAACCTATATAATTTTACTAATCAATGTCACCCCAATAAATTTAATAAATATTAATTAAAAATAGAGAAGGTGACTAGATAAATAAGAGTAAACAACACCACCTCTATTCCTCACTTAGTGATTTGTTCCAGTCCAATCTTCACCCCACACTCAGTCTTCACTGGATTTTATGTGCTGGAGAAATTTTGAAAGAAATGCAGGACAAAGTTTCACTCTCAAGTACAACTGAAACACATTTCTTTCTAACAAAGTAGAATGTGAATTGATGTTTGTATACCAATGTATCAATGTAAAGACATCTCCAGTTTTTACAAGGACTGTACCAGCAATTCTGTCAGACTTTCAGTAAACATTAGTTTGCTGGCACTTTAATTTTATCTCCTCTGTCTGTACATCTGCCTACCCCCAACTGGGAAAAGAAGCTTTTTCTGTCTAGTCATTAATGATATATATATACAGTCACTTAAGAGAACTAGGGATTGTTCTTCAAAAAAGCATGTTTGTTTGTTTTTCTTTGTAAAACAAATAACTGCTTCCAAGTGTATATGCTATTTAAAGTGTTTTCTACATTGGGCTCTGAAGTACCCTTGCTAGAGAAATAAGATCTCAGTAGAATGTTACATTTTTAACTGAATTTAAGGAAGTGGCTTTAATTTGGGAGGTGGAGAAGAGCTTCTTAAAAAGGCAAGCTGCTAAATTTCAGAAAAAGTTACCAAAAAATAATTTTGGGACCTTCTTCCACAGAGAGCTATTGAAATGGGATGGTCAAGGCTGAAGTCTTGCCTAAAGAGAGGGGCCCTGGCACGCATGGCCCCCGGAGCTCTCTCCCAGGCTCATGTGCCATAATCCTACGTCATGGTCCTTCCCCTTTGGAACATTTGACAAAGCAAGAAAGCAGAACATTTTGTCCATCATGTCCCCCTAACACGCTGAGAAATCTAATGAGATAAAAGCTCAGGTTTGCATAAGACGTAAATCAGAGGAGTCAGTCCACAAATTCTGAACAGAGCCCATCTTGATAAATAACATGTGACATTCATAACAAACCAAAAAGCAGATAAAGGATGAGAGCCCTCGGCATTAATGCTGGAAAACCTTTGGCAATAAATAAGTAATAGTATAATAAAAGATATTCTAATGCGCTGTCATTTGTATGGAGAAATGTAATATAGTCTGAGGAGAGAGATAGATGGCTCAAGTTGTTTCCCTGACAGTGCAAGTAATAGCTATTGAATGTTATGTTTAGCATATCATAAAATCAGTGTTAGCAGGCAAGACAGCCCTCAAGCCTTCCTGAAGTCCACAGTCAGCCTTTTGACATCAGCAAGTAAAAGGCCTGGGATGCAGCTCACCGGGGATGGATGGCCTCCATTCAAACCAAATCAGAAGAGACAGAGCTTCCCCTCAGCCCTCAGCCTGAAGTGGAAATGATCTTGGGGGTGACTAGGGAATGTCTTTCTTCAACCCCATCTGTACTTGCCATCACCAAGGGACTCCTGCCAGTTGCAGGAGCCAAGTTGTGAAACTTCAATTCATGTAGCATTGGAAACTTCTCCAAAGATGATGGTGGCCAGTTCCCTTTACACACTGAGTAGCCAAGAACCAACTCAGGTTTCCTTCAGAGATGCCAAAAATCCTCTTTTTCACTCCACAAATCACCGTCGTCATCATCAACATCATCATCATCGTCACCTACACAAGGCTCTACCACATTGCCTGAAACGCCCCCATTATTTATCATGTCTTATACCCCATCTACCTGAAGGAGAAGAGAGAGCCATGTGCGTCTATGAGACAATAGGCCTGACCTCCTCACGTTTTCTTGCTGGAGCTGCGCAGCCCTGCTCGTTGTAGGGACAGGAAAGTCACTAGGCAAAAAGAATTCAACCAAGTGTTTACACAGGAAGGGGTCTTCACTTGTGCCAAATGCATGCAAAAAGAACACTATTTTATTTACTTTCTTTTCCCCAGGACATCCCACTGATAAAATATTCTGGGCAAAAAGTCATTTTCAGGAATACAAAAAAAATAGTAATAAAATAATGAACTAAGGGAAGTTCACATGCATCCAAATGAACTTTTCATTCTGAAACAGCCTCTGGGATGGATTTGAGAAAGGATTCGAAGGGCAAGCGTCAGCCTCAGCTTTCCAGGACCTGTGACAGTGATACTAGAATCTGAGCACTGTTGCTTCTGGGCTTCACAGCCTGGGAGAACAGGGACCTGGGACTCCATGATGCAACTGGGTTCAGAAAAATGGGTGGGGGAAAAGATATATCTGTCTTATTTCTTGAGAGGACTTAACTAACCATGATTTTTTTTCTTTCCATCTGACCTTCAAGATAGAATTCCATCAGAAACCTCTGGCTTCCTCTCTCTACCACCACTATCAACCTCAGAGATGGACGGAAGTGTCCTTCCCTCCCAAAGGATACTAGGACCCCATCACTTACTCCTGGTGTATATTGAAAGAGAAAGAAAGGCCTTCAAGAAGACTCTGAGATAGAAGTGTGGTTGCTGAACAGGGGTGAAGATAGTATGTGAGTGGGTGCTTGGGGAAGGTCACACTGACCAGTAGAGGCAGGTTGACCTCTCCTTTCCTTCCTTCAGTCCTGATTCATTAACCTTGCAGAGAAAGATACAGACGTTGACAATCTATGCAGAGGGTTCTGTGCTGGGTTATCTGTGGAGTACAAAGGTAACCCATTTCCTGATCTCAAGAAAGTGAAGAGTTATACACTCTTGAAAATAAGAACTTGACCAAAATGTATAACCTTTGTTCCCTCACAAGACCCACAAACTTAGCTCCAATGCCCATGGCCAGTTTTCATTCAATGAAATGAGCTTGCACAGGAAAGATAGCTTGCAATAGTGGTTAAGAGCATGGGCTTTAAAATCCTCTGAACTTGACTCTACATTTTAGTTTGACTACTTAATAATTTGGTAGCTCTTGGCAAGTTTTCTTAAGCTCTCTGAGCACTGGGTTGCAATACATAAACACCAGACAATCACTGTTGTTCCTTCATGAACAATTTAATGAGTTAATGGATGTAAAGCACTTAGCACAG
The DNA here is from genome assembly GCF_057876585.1 of Rhinolophus sinicus. Classification (NCBI taxonomy): domain Eukaryota; kingdom Metazoa; phylum Chordata; class Mammalia; order Chiroptera; family Rhinolophidae; genus Rhinolophus; species Rhinolophus sinicus. The sequence continues at coordinate 20,481,662 of NC_142511.1, forward strand.
CATATAGTAAATGCTCAATAAATGCTGGCTGAAAGGAAGTTGAAGATGTGCCAGCACTGGGCTTAAAAGCTGGGCTACCCAGATGGCTAATGTGCTGCTGCTCCCCAGGAAGGAGAGTCTAATAACTTAGAATCAAATAACTGTAGCAAGATGGCAAAACACGTACTGAGCTGCCTGTTTTTGTTAAGATGTTAGAAATAAAATAACTTCCTTTGTTGGAATTGTTTCTTTTGAGGGGATTTTTGAGGCTGGGGAAATTCATCTTCCAAGTATCCAAACACGAAGCAACGTTGTCTAATGAAATGACCCCAGATAAAAAAGTAGGGCCTGTAATTCTAAACCATCCCAGTTCCACCTAAGGCTATGTGTGTGATCTGTGGAAGTTAATGAGTTAATTGATTAAAATATTTATTGAGTACCTACTGTGAGTCAGGCACTATGATTGACGCTGGAGATATAGCAGCTATGGCATAAATTGCTGGTGTTACCAATATCCATGTTCTCCTTTTCTGCCTCGGCATGCAACTGGACTACATATCCCAGGCTCCCTTGCATTTAGGTGATGTCATATGACTTGAAACCTGGTGAGTGGAATGTGAGCAGGAGAGAGGTGTTCCACCTTCAGGTCTGACTCATAGAGACTTCCCAGCAATGATCTCTTTCTCATCCCACATCCACCAGCTAAATTGAAAGCCCTTCTTGGACCCAGAGGAAAATGTAACCATTGATGGAGACTTGGATCCTTCAATCCTTGGGCCATGTTGGATTGTGATATGAATGAGAAATTAGACTTTTATTGTGCTAAATCACTGAGATTTGGAAGTTTATCTGTCACAGAAATGAGAGTTATTTTCCGTATCTAACAAAACAGTGAACAAGATAGACTTGTCCCTGGCCTTCTGAATCAGAGAGGCTCTAAAAAATGAATACGTAAATCAGTAATTATAAGGTAGCATGATGAATGTTAAGGCAGTGAAAAGACAGAGAAATAGGAGCAGACAGTAAGATGACCTAAGCTGATCTAGGAGTTATGGAAATCCTGTCTGAAAAGGTGCCATTTATGGTGACACATGAAAGATAGTGTATTAGTCAGCTAGGGCTGCCATAACAAAGTACCACAGACTGAGTGGTTTAAACAACAGACGTTTATTTCTTTGTTTTCTGGAGCTGGAAGGCCAAGACTGAGGTGTCAGTAGGGTTGGTTTCATTCAGAAGCCTCTCTCCTTGGCTTGTAAACAACTGCCTCGTCGCTGTGTCCTCACATGGTTTTCCTTCTATGTGTACACATGTCTGTGTCCTAATCTCCTCTTCTTATAAGGACACCAGTCACACTGGATTAGGACCCACCCATGTGACCTCATTTTACTGGAATTATCTCTTTAAATGTCCTATCTCCAAATATATTCACATTCTGATGTATCGGGGGTTAGGACATCGACATGTGAATTTGGGGAACACACACTGCAGCCCAGAAAAGGTGTATAAGAGTTATCCAGTTGAAAGATTAGGGTAATCTCTGATTCTCTATCTGGTCCAATGCTGAGAGCGAGCACAGGGAAGGCAGGAGGAGAAGAAAGAAACTCAAATTTCTAAGGGGCAAGGTGCTTAAGCTTTTGAAGGGAGAATTCAGATCACAGCCTGACAGTAGTGCTTTGATTGCAGAATTGGAACTTAAGATATTAAAAATCAAATTGTGGGGAGGTAGGAAGCAGCAGCATACCTTGGCTCCCTGGAGATGGAAAGAGATTGACTGCGGCTGTGGTTTGTGGGCCTGAAGCCTTCATGGGGCTGCTATGTTTGCTAAGAAATCCCAGGAGGGTCTTTAGAGTAAAGATTGGCCCCAGAAGTCAGATCATAAGAGCGATAGGGACCTGGCCGTGTGCAGAGATTGAAGATCAATGAGTGAAAGATCAATCTGAATAAATGATCTATTAATACATACAACAGGTTCTCAGCAATTAATCTCCAGGAGGATGACAGGCCGCCAGTTACAGTGAAGCTGATGGTGATTGACATAATGGGATCGTCTGCAGCTGCCAGGCTGCTGAGTTAGTGATATTCACATTTATTTCCTTGCTTGAATTGAGTGATTTCTGGGGCAGCTCTGGAGTTTGGAACTGAAAACATACTTCTCAGAAGACCAAAATCGTCTCTTCTAAGAGAAGGTAGGTGCACACGAGCAGGTAGGGGCACCAACGTCTGATCTCCAGGAAGAAAAAAAAGAGAGGGCCTTTCTTCCCTCCCAACTAATTAGTTAGACTTTTGTAAAAAGGAGCTTGGGAGAGGGATTTGGGAGCTTTGCACAGAAATCAGGAAAGTGATCACACATTGGAGGGCGGCACTGTGAAGGGGAAGACTGGCATATTCGTGAGAAATATGCGCTTTAGAGTATTCTTTTTTCCCTTGTTTCTTTCAGAGGAATGAACCATGAACCAACCTTGTGCCTCCAGAATACATGACCACCCTTTTGTCTTCTAAACCTAGAGTTGTGAATGTCTGCCTAGCGAATCCCTACTTATTCTTCAAAGTCCATCTTATAACCTCCTCTGGACGATCTTTCCCAGGTACTTTTGATGTTACTCCCAAAATGTAGCCCCAAAGCATTCACCTTCCTCCATGTCCACACCTGCCTATCTTTAGTTCAAGTCCCCATACCACCTGAGTGCACTACCTGGCCTCCCTGCTTACCGCCTTACCCTCTAGAGTCTAGTCTCCACATTGCAGCCAGAATTAAGTGTTGTAAGTATGCATCAGTACATATTGCTACAATTGCACTCAGAGTAAAATTCACTCTTATGTTTAACCCTGGCTGGTGCAGCCCTTCCTAAGCTGGCTCCTGAGAGCTCCTATGCCGTTATCTCTTACCGAACTCCCTTGACCTCCTGCTGCACCAAAAAGAGGTCAGACTTGCCTGTTCCATGGGGCCTTCCATTTGCTGCCCTCTCTCTCTATAACCCTCTCCTCCCAACCCCCCAGATCAGATCTTCCCATGATTAGTTCTCATCATTTCGATCCCAGCTCATTAAAGGGGCCTGTCTAGACCAACCCCCCACAAGTGGCTCCCACTCTGGTCACTATCACCTTACCCTGATTATTGCTTTCACAACACTTATTACTATCTGAAATTACACATGTATATTTGTTTATTATATGTCTTTCCCCACTGGAAGGTAAGCTCCATGAAAACAGGGAGCTGAGTGGGATGGTTGTGAGAAAGCAACAGGAGACACAGTGGATCCTGCTTTTAAAGGAAAGAAGCCACTTCTGGTTCTAGTATTATTTGCATTTCCCCGCATGCAGGAGAATACCTGGCAGGTAGCAAGTGTTCAAGTATTTCTAGAGTGAATGAATGAATGAATGGCATAATCAATCATTTACTCCTCTGAATTTCTGTAGTATCCTATTCCCATCTTCATGAAGACATTCCCCACACTGTAGGGGTTTGTCAGAATCTCTCCCTTCATTCTTGATTATGAGTTCCTTAAAGCGAGGATTGTGTGTCATGTGTCATCGGTGTGCTAAAGGAGGGAATGCAGTATTATCTGTACAGTCAGTACTTCTTAAACTTTATTAATGGGCACATGAATCACGGAGGAGCTCCTGTTAAAATGCAGTTTCTGATTCACCGTCTGGACTAGAACTCAAGATTCTGAATTTTTAACAGGCTTCCAAATGATGCCAATACTGCTTGTCATATTTGGAGTAAAAACGGCATATTTTGAGTGGATGCTTGTCCCCCCCCCCTTTATATTTGCTACAGAACCCCATACAGCACCTGGATGTAAAATATACATTAAATTAGCATATATTAGTGAATGCAGAAATGAATGAGTCCAGTACCCTCAGGTTTATAGGAAATGAAACTGAGTCAGAAAGAGTTAAGCAACTTGCTTACCGAAGCGAAGGCCTCATAGCTGGCTAAGTGTGGCCTAGAATCCTTGCCTCTAGTGCTCTTTGTGCTGAGTTACCAGTCCTCCTCCTTCAGGCTGCCTCCCAGGATTGAGGTTTAGACGTTCAAAGACATTAAGAGTAAGATGCTGGGTACAGAGACGTTTCCCACCCCATAACAAATGTCAAAGCTGGGGGAGCCCCGACGGGAGGAGGGGGCTGTTGCTCCGTGACTAGCAGTGCACTCACACCCCTGCAGGCTGTCGGGGTTGTCACGGTCTGCCTGTACTGGAGGAGTGTCAGCCAACAAACCCTTCTGTGCGGGGAAAGCAGACCGGCATTACTTCTTGGCAGAATCTGTCACATTTACAGGACACGTAAGCCAACTGCTGAAAGGGGTCTGACTGAGACTTGTGAGAGAAGATATACGGTTTTATTTGGCTGAAGAGGAAAATCCCCATGACCTGGGATTATGAGGTGAGGGGCACAACCAAGGGGAGAAAGACCCTGCCTCATTCCTCCCAAGAGGCTTGGAAAGCAAGGACTGCGCTGCAGGTTCAGCCCTGCTCCAAATTAGCACAGAAATGGTTGCAGATGGGCCCTTAATTCACAACCCATCTGACAGCACTGGAGCTGGTTGGGGACCCTTCACAGAAAAGGACACACTACTCACTCGTACCATGGGATCTGCTTGAGAAGAATCTGTGTCTGACCAGCAGGCAGCTGAGCACAGTGACGAGCCCAGGAGACAGATGTGTACAGTTGTCCCTACTCCCCCAACATCAACACAGGAGTCGGCCCCAGGGAAAGAATACAGAACAAAGAGAAGAAACACACGTTGCCAAAACCTGACCCAACTTGGAAACTTTTACCAAACTCTTTCTTTTCATCATTATTTCCACCCATGTTGGTTCTGAAAACCAGTGATTGTTATTGGTCCTTCTAATTAGTCATTTAGAGTGGCATCAGGCCAGGCATTCAGGGAAAGCTCGGGAACCAACCCTTTCGAGATTTTCAAGAATCGTATCACCCCCTACATCCCAGATGACTCTGAGCACATAGGACATTGGAAAGACTCAAAGCATTGACATAAAGAGAGGGTTTGCCAGCTATTTTGTACCTTTGCTGTGACTAGAAGAAAAAGAAAGGCACAAATTGTCCATGATGACTTTCGGATAGATAGACAAATTTCCTGACTAAACAGTGAGATCTCGGATTGCAAGCTCCTCTCTCCAACACTAACAACTCGCTACTCAAAATGTGCTCCGGAAACAACAGCAGTGCCTGGGAGGGTGTTGAAAATGCAGAGTCTCAGGCCCCCTTCCCAGCTCCGGATGCTTCTCTGACCGGGTTTGTAGCTATAATTCTGGCCAAGGGCAAGAAGATGGACTCATGAGGGTTCAAGTCCCCTCAAATTGTCTCCTGGAAACCCCTTTTTCCTTCTGCCCTGATTGTGGGGTCCCATTTACTGTCAAGAGCACTACCTGCATTTCTGCTTCATCCCAAGGACACAGCAATTTAAAAAAAAAAAAAAATTAAATTCTTAGGCACAGAAAGCAGGCAAGTGAGATAAGCTCAAATTTCCCCATGAATCAAAAATTAAACCCCAGTGCCTTTTTTCCTTAATGGAAAGAGTAAGACCCATTGTGAGGCCCCTTGCTTTCTCACAACCAGCCATTCAGCTTTATCTTCCCCTACCTTCCTTCGTCTCCCTCCCCACTCCCTGGACTCAGAACAGTGGCTGGCAAGGAACCTTGGCTCATCGGGGCAAGGGGTCTCTATGCTTCTGAGGGTTTGGACAAGTGCTTCAGATCAGGTAGGGGTCCTCCATGTCTCCAGCTCTCCAGATGGCTTTCGGAGTCTGGTCCCTCCGTGCTATGTGCTCCCCCACACTGCCCTTCTGCCTGAGGCTCCTCCAGGGCTCTGGGCTGCCTGAGCACATTCTTCTGTCTTTGAGTGCTCACCCTCCCTAGCACTCTCTGGCTTTAACCCCTCTTTCGCCTGGCTGCACACCACTCCTCTCCTCAGGGAACCAGAAATGGCAGATGGCAGCATGGTGTTTGAGACATCTTCACAGGTGAGTGCATATGCCCCGATCTGGAAAGAATCCCATTGACCACCCCTTTGTGGACTGAAAATATATACCCTTAGAGGCTATGTGGTGTAGTGAGAACCTGTCAGACTGGCAGGAGTTCAAATCCCAGCACTGCCATTTAAAATGTGTGTGACCTTGAGCAACCATTGGATGTAATTTTTTTCTTTGGGTTCTTCTGCTGGGAATTAAAAATGATACTCACTTCTTCGCATGATACCTGGCACATAAACTGTCAGTTTTCCTAGGCTTCCCCTCCTTCCACAATACCTCTCCTGGTTGACTGGGGGCTGGGTTCCAGACTACCTAACTGTCACTTGTTCTATACGTGCAAGCTACATGCCTCACCCTCTGCTCTTCACATCTATAAGCCATCCTTTGTTCTAAAGACTGGCACTCAGTGCATCTGAGGCTCCCAGAAGTGACCTGTCCTTATCTGTATAAAATCATTCTGGAAATTTTAATCCTTTACAAATGAAAGAATTCACTATTGCCACTGTTGGAAGCATTGGGACAGCAAGGACTCCCGGAAATCCAGGGCACACATCTACCTGTCCAAGCCCGAGGTGGCTCACTCAGGTGGTTCCATCCTGGGTTTAGATTTTAGCTACTACCCTACATTTTCACTGCTTAAAAAAAAAAAAAAAAAAAAAAAGTCTGGACATACCAATTAAGTTTAATTGATATTCTACCATTAATGCAAAATAATTATTGTGGTCTTTTAATTAAGAATTGATTTTTTTTAAAAAAGAAAAAAAAAACATAAGAATAGTTATATAACAGTTTCTTTCCTTAGGGAGGCTTTGACTTGATGTTCTCAGGAGATGTGAACCCAGCATAATAGTTTTATTAGCTCTTATTAAAGCTTTGATACATGCACTTCAAAGGAGCGGCTGTTCTCCTTTTCACTTGAAGTAGAGGAATCTTCTCTGGCATCTGGGCTATCTGGAGGGGCAGCTGCTTTCTGTAGGTCTGAGAGCCGAGACTCTGGAACAAACAGAACTTTCTGACAAACCCAGTCCTCTGTAAAGCTGTTTATATCCTTTTCTGGATCTTATCAGGGGTGGGGGTGGAGGGACAATGTAAACAGAGTCCTGTATAATCAGGACCAAGCACCATTTATGGGGTCAGTAAAGGCAGCCTGAACCAGAGGACAAATTGCAATCCAAGAGTTGGAGGCAATCATGGAGATCCCTTAGTCCACCCACCCATTCTGTGCTAGAATCTTCTAGGAGCATCCTGGTCCTCAGGTGGGGTCGCCTAACCTCTACTTTTAATGCTATCAGTGACGACAAGCTGGCTAACTTGGAAGTTGGCATTATCCACATCTAGCTACCATCAACTATTTTTTAAACCTCTTCTACATGGAGTCAATATCCACTTTCCTGTCACACCATTCATAGGTCCCAGTTCTGCCCCCTGGAACACAATAGAATAATCCAATTCATCTTCTCCATGAGACTCTTTCAATTGTCTAAAGCCAGCTGTTATTACTTCTTAACATGTTCTCTTCCTAAATGCAGTGTCAACTTTCTCAGTCAATCTCCTGTTGACAAGATGTTCAGATACTTTCAGAGTGTCCTGGTCTCCATTCTTCTCTTTGTTAGTGTCCCTCCTAAGCTGGGAGCCCAGAACCAACTACAGTGTTCTGAGGTCTGATGGACCTCTTAAGTAGGCTGTGCACATAGGACCCTCATGTTATTTATGTATAAATCACTAGCATGGTAGAGTGTGTGTGTGTGTGTGTGTGTGTGTGTGTGTGTATGTGTGTGCGTGTGTGTGTGTGTGTGTGTGTGTGTAAATAGCCTGGTAAAACCTATGGTCTGCTAAAACTCACCCAGGTATTTCTTATATATATAAACTACATTCAAACCCATGCTTTCCCATCCTCTATTTGTGAAATCAAGCCATCTTTCAAACCTAAAAATCAAGACTCTACTTTTATCCTTGTTAAATTTATCTTGTTAGTTTCATCCCATCTTTTCCGATATCAAGCTCCTTTGATGCTTGTTTATATCATTTGTCATATTCCTGACCTCTGCTTCATGTCATCATAAATTCGATAATCACATGGTCAATGTTTCATCCGAGTCATGGATAAGTACTTGGAACATGACAGGAAGAGGCAAATATCCTTTAACTTGCTGCTAGAGACCTCCCTCCCCTTAAATATCATTCCAGAAATTGACTCTTTTGAATAGCATTGTGCTGTCAGCCACAAGTCCACACACAGTCTGTGATTTCCAGGTCGTTCAGGAGTATATCAGGAGAAACTCTGTCACAGGCCTTACTATATTGTTACTCCATGTCTACTATCCAACCCGTCTGCTAGTCTAATACAGATGTCAGAAAAGGGACTAAGGCAACTTGTCAAGACTTGCTTTTAGGAAATCATGGATGCTTCTAGTGATCACCTCTTTATTTGTCATATGTTCACAGACCATCTGCTTAATAATATGCTCTTTTTCCAAGAGTGAGCATGAAGAACTGCCTATCGCTTTCATAATTCACATTCCCCCCTTTGTGAATCTTACAACAGCATTTGCCTATTAATCCAATTTCACATGATCACAGAGGACAATATCAAGACTGCCCAAGAATATGTAACCATACATTCAGGTTCCGAAGAATTGAAGAATCTGCATTTTCAAACATAATTCTTAGCCAGAGAAAGAAGCAGAGCCCAAACTCAAAGAATTCTCCTGAATGCCTTAAGGTTTCATCATCTGGGCCTAAGTAGCTGTTAGAAGACCTCGGACGAAGCAGAATCCTAGTTCTATCTCCAACTAGCAACTATTTTCTCTGGTCTCAGTTTCCTCATCTGTAAAACGATGGGCTCTATTCTAGTTTTAACTTTTAGTGACTTAAGAGGTTAGTTGCTAAGGGTGACCAGACAGGTGGCTAGATTTACACATAAGGGTCTGATCCCCTGTCCCCTTTTGTGGAGGGTTTAAACAGCTATGAAATTTTTATTTGTCTGCTGGACACAAACATACACACACACGCACAAACACACACATACACACCAGCATCCACAATCATCAACTATTTTTCTTTCTGGTATGTGCATTTGATGAGAATAAAACCCATTGCTTTAACATTATCTCTAGGTTATAATGAATCTGCTCTAGAAACAGCTTGTTGTAGCATCATCTGTCAAGAATGCATGACTAATGCCTTTTAAGGCATTCTTTGTAACATGTTACCCGAGAACAGCATTGGATCTAGATAACATTTATTAAATATTAGAAACATTGTCAAATAACTTCACACACATGTAAGGTCCCAGGGGTTTGTGTGTACTAACATACATGCACATTTTTAAGGAGAATAATGAAACTCAATGTAAACAGAACTATTTAGTGATATTCTGTCAAACCCAACACACCCCATTTATGGTCCGTGAGACAGTACAGGGCATGTCTATTTACCCAAACAGAACTGCAGGTTCAGTAAGCAAAATACAAGGAGGTCAGAGAGACACACACGCGTGCACGCACACGTACACACACACACACACACACACACACACACACAATCAACATTACTGAAAGGCTGCTGCCATAAAGATCAAGAAAAAGGCTGTAGAGTTTATCCCAAAGGGCTAGGAAGAACCCTCTCCAGCCCATTGCAAAGATTGGGACATTTTTTCTACTTTTATTCCCATCTTAGGCTGTGGTGGAAAGATCAGAGCACGGCTCCCCGTCCTCACGGCTGATAAGAATGCTCTGTGGGCATGCTTTGTGCCTAAGCCAAAATTTAGACCCATCCACCTAATGAGACTTAGCTCCTAAGCGTGTACATTTTGTAAAATCTCGGGTGCAAACCTCCAGTAGATTTGCTAGGGACCCTGCATCCCCTTAGCATAAACTGCCATCACCGTTGATAAATATTCGACGAATACTTAATGCACAAAACACTTCGTTGCACTGGAAGTCAGTGATGATGGAATGGTTGTATATAAATGGCTCTAAAGTCAAACTTCGTGGGTTGAAGCACTGTCTCAACTACCTGCAAGTATCTCTGTGCATCCATTTCCTCTCCCATGAAACAGGGCTGCTAATGGCACTACAATGGACAGCAAATCAGTTATTACACATAAAGAATTGGTTTGTGCTTTATGATAAGCACTCAAACGTGTACATTCTTTTAAGCAAACGTACTCTTCATTTCTAGGAGCCAGCCTGACACATGTAGCTGTGTTTTCTGGTGAAACTGTGCCCAGCTTGACCATGTCCTGCTCTGTGTTTGATTTTCTTCCTCCCTATCTCAGTTCCTTTTTACCTCAACCGTGCTTCCCTGGGATTGCTTTTTTCACATACACACATTGCCATAAGTTTGGCCGCAAGCTTTGTTTTGAAGGCAACTAGACAAAAACTCTGGGATTACCAAGGCAATAACCAGATAAACCAGCAAAGAGTTTTATTTTCCTTTTGAGTAGAAAACATAAATGTCCATAGTTGAAATCTGACCAATTATCAAAAGTGATGAGCAGTAATGATAGGCCTTGGACTTGGGGGTGAAAGTGGTGGGCAATCTAGAGAACGGTCCCAGTGCATGCTCCTTCCCTGACTCTCCCAGTGACAACTGCCAGAGGAAAAGTTCCTTTCAAGATCAACAGGCCTTTTCCCTGATGACAGCCCTGTAGGTGACTGCTAAGAATGAGGTTTGTTTCAGGGAAGCTGCAGAAACCTTAGACAGAAGCCAGCCCTGAGCAAGAGTACACTGGAAGGGGGTAAGACGCTCCATAATTTGAGAGCGTACTTGAGTCCCCAGGAATTATTTCTAGGTCATGGGCTCCAAGGACCACCTGTGAGAAAGAGCCCATGCAAAACCAGGAATCTTTGTGCAGCTGAACTGCATGATCTGCGCCGTGGATTATTCCTACTTCAATTCTGCAGCGCAACGACTATTTGCACAGGCCCTGTCTCCATTCCTGAAATTGGCTCAACTCAAAAGTGGGGCCCTTCACGAAATGAACCTGTCTGAAAAAGGGAAGAATAGGAACAGAGGCTGAGATTCCTAGATAAACTTTGTGCTGTGAAATCCCAGACCCTACAGAAAATGTTTCTGTAACCCAAACACTTGCCTACCCATATTCATGGCAAAAATACTAACTATGTGGGATTCCAAAGGGAAATCCAGGGGACGGGCTATCGTTCCTAAAGTTTCGTCTGACGTTAAAACCCTCCACCCTCTGGGTGGTAGCAGTAGAATGCAAGTGGGAGCAAACACCAGTTGTAAGAATCACTTCTTTTTCCACCTCCACACCCTGTCCTAGGTGGTTATTCTCGCTGCATCTTCCCGCAGGTCCGACGCCAACTTACTCTGGTTCCCGCACACACAGCAAGGATATAAAGTGCTCTGGTATGAAGGCCAAGGATTTCCTCAGAAACCAGAGTCCTTATTACTGGCACTGCACGTCCCTGCTTTACCTTTCTGGTTCCATCTCTGACCTCCAGTGCACCCACTGGTTTCTAATGTTTTGCCTGGGATGTGAAATTTTCTCTTTCCGTGTCCCTTTTGTATCTTTATTCTTTTCCATGGGACTGGACATGGCCCTCAGTTTCCATTGCTGTCTATTGTCAGGTATGACCTGACTTGGACTCATTCACCGGATTTGACAGCCTTCTCCTGCCAGGTATCAGCAACTGAATTTCAATTCTGATCCTATACTCCCCAAATTTTACACACACACACACACACACACACACACACACACACACACACCAGAATGATAAATGACTCATTTTGCCACAGACTTTTAAAAGAGACAGGAACCATCTAATTCCATTCGGAGCTTCCAAGCTAGATCTATTATCACCATCATAGTATAGAGTCCAAATGAATCACAGAGACAGCCCAGCTATACTCAGTGCTACTCAGCACATAAGTTCTTTAGTGAGAGAAGACCCCAGTGATGTGCATGACCCTACTGATGTCAGGCTGATTTATCCCCAGCTCCCTCTACTCTGTTACCCAAACATCAAGAGCCCAGAAGCCTCATTTTGCCACTGACAATAAAGAAAAAGAGAAGCAATGTGGGAAGTGGACAAAATCAGAAAGTGGAAAACAAATGAAAGCTGTGTCCAGGTCTCCTCTTGTGTTAGATCCCACTCCCTCCCTGTCTCTAAGCCCATCCACTGTTGTGGGTGGATTCTCACTGATGAGGCAAAAAGTTGTGTTTCTAGAGCCACCAAATTCACATTACTTAAGCAAGATTAAACTGTTTAAAATTTCAATGTTGTCCGCCAAAAAGATAATAATAGGAAGTTGTATAGAGTGGAATATGCTGACAGCAGTAATGTTTCGGTAATAATTCATGTGCAGTAGATGCTGCTCTGGAAGGCAGCCCAGCAGGCTAACGTAGACTGGAGATGCTCTCCTACTGATGGCCGAACGATTGATTGGCATTTCTGCCCCATCATGAAATCAGCTCGAAAATGAAGTGGAAGTTGTTCCAATAGGAGGGAGATTGAAGAGGAATGAGGGACTGGAAGGTGATGAGCAGTATCACACAGGGAAGTAGGGTGGACAGCCCAAGGCAACATTTCCAAGCTCAGTTTCCAGTCTAAGCCATCTCCCATTCTTGCTTTTCTGCTAAAATTTCAAAAGAAAAAAAATTAACCTATAAATCATCAAATAAAGGTGACATTTACCTATTCATTCTGTCTTCCACTGGAAACCAGATCTCCCTCCCAAAGAAACTTGCTGCTTCTTTCCAATTGCACTGCTAGTAAGATCCATACACCCAATGAATTCTTCTCTTGGTGCACATAGAACTGAGTGGTTATCTGCTCTGTCCCCATTGGTGGAGGTGCCACCTACTCTTGAGGTCAAAGAGCGAGCAACACACCCCTCTCTCTGCTTCCCCAGGCTGGCTTCACCCCACCATCCAGATGGCTTTCGGGCCTCCTCTTCCCATGAATCAGAAAACGAAAATGTGTTTCTGAATTACCAAGTACGGAACATAATTATATATGAAAATACACTGCCCCCTGACTATATAATGCATAACAAAGCAAAATAGAAATAAATGTGTAAACTGTACACCTTAAGTTTCCTGAATTTAAGGTGGAAAATTAAATAACTTCAAAGTAGATATCCTCAATATTTTGTCATTGAAGGAAAGGAACTAGAGAGAGAAAATTTACAAAGGGCCTACCAAACGCCAAGCATTTGAAATGTGATTGGGCCATTGGGTTGCGTGTTGTAAGTGTACACTGGGTTTGAAGAGTAAGTATGAAAAATAGATGTAAAGTATCTTTTTGATCATTTTTATATTGATTACACATTGAAGTGATATTTTGGAAATATTGGGTCAAATAAAATATATGATTAAAATTAATTTCACCTGTTTGTTTTGATTTTTTTTTTTAATGTGATCTGTGTTTAAGTCCACACTTACTCTAAGTGCCTTACCCTCCTGGTCTCTTCCTCATCTGGGAGGCAGAATGGAAGGAAGAGTCAGAGAACCAGATGAACCTGGGATTAAGCCCAGCTCTACCATTTATGAGCTATTGCTTCTTGAGTAAGTGATTTAATTGCTCTAGTCCTTAGTTTTCTCATCCATAAAAGGGCTTAACAATAATTAATTTGCAAGACTGGTATGAAGATTAAATAAAATGATGTATGTAAAGCAGTTATTACCATGCCTGAGATATAGTAGGTGTTCAATAAATTTGGATTGTTATTACTATCTGTCAAAAGAAATGGTTGAACAGATGATGGCTAATGGCTCTTTAAATCTGTTGTTGAATAATTGCACACCTCTTGCCACTGGGTGATCACTCAAAATCAAATTACGGATCTAGAGACAGCTTTCTAACAATTGCTGGCTACCCTGTTGATGTATTTATCTGCGTGGATTAAAAATATTCTCCAAAATCATTTTAGATCATTTTGAGTGGAGGTATGAGGACATCCCAAACTCAGATCAAGTTCCATCTGATCCCTGCTCCATGTCTGGACCCTGCCACCTGACATAGGGGACCCACATCTAACCTGAGGATAAGAATCTCCTGCCCACTGTCTCATTGGCCACATCACACTTGATGCCCAGAGCCTGCAGAGTGCAAGGCATTCAGTGGTGAAGACCTTGACCCCTGCCCTCTCTACAATAGCTTCACTGGCCCGACCTTCTGGGGCAACACTCAAAAGCTTGACTGAAGTAGATCCGGCCATGTAAATAAAGCTGAACGGAGGACATCTTTTTTTCCTGTCAATCTTTCATTGGCTTCTTGTGGCTCAGAAAAAACCTGAAATCTTTAACACTGTCTGCAAACCTGATATGGTCTGGCCCAGGCCTGCCTCACCCAGTGTATGTTCATACAACTCCCTCCCTCCTTCACCCTGCTCCAGGCAAGTTGGTCTTAATTCAGTCCTTCCAACATGCCAAGGTCTTTCCTGCCTCGGAGCCCTTGCATATGTTCCCTCTTCCTCCAAACTTTGCCTGGCTAACTCCTATTTATCCGGCAGATCTCTGCGTCTTCGCCACTTCCGAAGAAAGATTTCCTTCATCTTTTATTTTAATATCACATTGATTTTTTCTGCAAGCCCCTCATGGCCCTGACCAACATTTTATTCTTTCTTTTTCTCTCCAGACCACAACTTCGTTATTCTTTGCTGAATCTCCAGCACATAATAAGTATGCAAAAATATTTGTTGAACTAATACCTAAATCAATGAATGGGTAGACACTGTCCAAAGTGGAATTTATTACTTGTCTACCTTTGTACCAGCCTTGTTTTCTGATTCCTTCCCTTTTCCACTCCACACCCTCATGTCTAGAATTCCTCTCTTTGTGATTCTTCAGCAGGCCCTACACTCACCCAGCACATTGAAATGGATGAGTCATTCTATGTCCTGCTGATGCAGCTGAGGATAAAGTCATATAGGATTCACCAACGTGCAAGTATACTGCAAACAATAATAGCAAGAGCTAATATTTTAGCATGTGAAATGTGCCAGCCAACGCATGATGAGTATGATGTTTATTATCTCATTTATCCTTCACAACAGTCTCACAGGATAGAGACTTTAAATGTGCCCATTTTGCAGAGGAACAAAATGAGACCTAGATTAGGCAGTTTGTCTGAGGCCATATGGCAGCCAGTAATTGAGAGGATATTTGAAACAAACTTGATTTAATTCCAACACTCAAGCATCTAATCCTTAGCGTTTACTGTCTTTCTTAGCCTCAGGTACCAGCTTTGCCAGTTACCTCTTGTCTGACCTTAGCTCCACTCTGCTTCCTTCCCAGTTCATCGAAGCTCCTTTCTTAAGGAGCAACACCTTAAGGGCTATTCCAAAAACAGCCCCAAACTCAGGCTGAAGTTCTTTCTTCCTCAACACTCTGATAGACCAGTGTCTCTCTGTTTCTCACAATTTAGCATTTCTTTAACTAAATTTCTATAACTTAAAAAAAAAAAAAAAAACAGTAAATTTTGACAGGGTGAAGGAGGGAGGGAGTTGTATGTAGAGAGAAAGAGCCTTTATTATTTCTTTAGTCCCTTTCCTGTGTCTCCTGTTTCACATGTCACCTCACCAATCGCCTAATAACCCATTAAGTGGTTATTAGTATTCTCTTAATATATAACACTGAGCCTCAGAGAAGTTAAATAATTTGCCAAGATCACACAGCTGCTCTGTGGTAGGCTGAAATGTTCTTATCAGTTTTTCTTTTATTCCAAAGTCATGCTTTTTCCTCTCTATATATTATATCCATAGCCCCACATCTTTCTCGTTTCTTATTCTTCTGCTCCTGTTCCCTCTTTTTGTGTAGGTCCCCCCATTAGACACCACCATCCAGACACTGGGTTTCAGTTCCATCTCCCATCCTCACAGGAAATCATTTTGTTTCCCCCTTCCCTTTCTGGAGCAATGGTTGGCACAATCTAAATTTATGTTTATATGGATGTTCATTCTATTTACATTTGCACAGCAACTACATTTGCATATCTCTTTTCCACAGCCACTCTCACAGAATGTTAAGGAAGGCAAGAGTCCTGAGCATGGGACTGAGGGAGCATTTTATTTGGGAGCCGGCCTTGTTCAAATGCCATTACATTGTCACATATCATCACATTAGCAAATAGGAGGACCCCAGGGGAACGGGACAGAAGACAGACCAGGTTGGATAGGGTAAATGGAAACCTTGCATAAGGCAGCTAATGGATGATGGGACAGCACAGCCGCTGGAGGTGAAGATGAGATAGAAACAGCAACAGAGCTTGGGGGCCCTGGGACACTCACAGACAGAGGAGGGCCAAAGCAGTGAGCACACTGTTTGAAAAAATGAATGGTGGGCTTCAAATTGTTATTCAGTCTGGTCCTGAAAATGCCATTACCATGAACGTACCTCTAAAAACAAATAAAAGAGAATTGGAAAAAGATATAATTGGAATGGGATCCTTATAGGAGAGGTCATTTGTCACCGAGGACCCGGGGCATGCACTGAATCTGATTATGTTACATCCACAGAGGATATCTATGAAATATCTACGGATCCAGCACAGCAGACATAATGTCTTGCGTTTCTCACACCACTTAGGCTTGGCATTTACCCTGGCCCGGCAAACACAAAAGAGGGGCCTGCTCATGTTAGTAAGATTCTAGGGAAGATCCACCTTGTGGGGTCTGCAGCCTCCAAGCAAATGCCAGCGTTTAAGATTTCCTCTTCCTAGGAGTCACCAGACCCTTCCCCGTTCTGGGTAAAGCCTGTGGGCTTTAAGTTATAAACAAGACAATCAAATGGACTTATGCGAGGTCTTACAATGAAGTTTGAGAACTTGTTGCAACAATGTTGTTAACCTTTTCTGATATCAGAGGGATTATTCATTATGAATTTGTACCAACTGGACAAAGAGTTAGCCAAGTTTACTATTTGGAAGTGCTGAAAAGGCTGCTTGAAAAAGTTAGATGATGTGAACTTTTCGCCAGCAATTCATGGCTCTTGCATCATGACAATGCACCAGCTCACAGGGCATCTTCTGTGGGGGAGTTTTTAGCCAGTAAACAAATAACTGTATTGGAACCCTCCTACTCACCTGATCTGGCCCCCAATGACTTCTTCCTGTACCCAAAGATAAAGGAAATATTGAAAGGAAGACATTTCGATGACATCCAGGACATTAAGGGTAATACGACAACAGCTCTGATAGCCAATTCCAGAAAAAGAGTTCCAAAATTGCTTTGAAGGGTGAATTGGGCATTGGCTTTCGTGCATAGCTTCCCAAGGGGAGGACTTCGAAGGTGACCAATGTGATATTCAGCAATGAGGTATGTAGCACTTTTTCTAGGATGAGTTCATGAACTTAATTGTCTGACCTCGTATGCCTTATGATTTGCATTTAGGTGCAAGTGCTATGTTTGAATGACAAGTGTAAGAGAGATTTTTACAGATGCAAATTGAAAACATTGATGGGTTATGTGTGCACATGTGGCCCAGGCATGAATATCTGCCTGCTCTTGATAAGAGCTATAAGTACATCCAGTTTATAGCCCTGCCAAAAAGAACCCTTTGGCCCTCTTCCTGGCACTGCCTGATGTAAAAAGATACACTCTGGTCTGAGCCACTGCTGTGCATACTGCTATGACCCCCATAGAATGGGTGCCATTTGTGTCTACCCAGGTCCCTTCACCTGTAGGTGCAGCCATGCCTAGCGGCTGTGTGCTGGCCAGATATCAACTCACAACTCCCGTCTCTGCAGAATCGCCTTTAGTTAAGCAGGAGCATCACTAACTCTGAGAATACCCTCTCCCACCACTGCCAGAGCTAAAAGACCCAGAGCCTTGCCTCAGGTAGGTCATATTTTATATGTAATTTGTCCCTTAATGTTTCCATGAGGGATCTGAAATGAGAAATGAGCGAGTGTCCAGAGGAGAACATATTCTTACTTAGTCTTTTCTCATGCCCCATCCTGCTTTATTTATTCCCCTTCCCCCACGAGCACACCTCCAAAAATGTGTGTGTGTGTGTGTGTGTGTGTGTGTGTGTGTGTGTGTAACACTGGAATGTTGTTCAGCTGTGAGAAAGAAGGACAGCCTGCCATTTGTGACAATGTGGATGGAACTTGAGGGCATTAGGCTAAATGAAACAAGGTAGACAGAGAAAGACAAATATTGTGTGTTCTCACTAATATTCAGAAACTAAAAAAGTGGAACTCATAGAAACAGAGAGTAGAATGGTGGTTACCAAGGCCTGGAGGGTGGGGAAAAGGGGAGATGTTGGTCAAAGTGCACAAATCTCCAGTTAGACGATGTGAAGTTCTGGGAATCTAATGCACAGCTTTGTGGTTATAGATAACAATATTGTACCACATACTTGAAAGTTGCTAAGATAGTATATCTTAAACATTCTCACCACAAAAAAGAAATGGTAATTATGTGACAAGATGGAAGTGTTACTAACACTACAAGCGCTAATTATATTGCAATATACAAAGTCCGACAATTAAGTTAACGAACTCAACCTAGAAAAAGTGCTACATACCTCAATGCTGAATATCGCTACAGTTACCTCCAAAGTATTCCCCCTGGAAGCTATGCACTGATATCAGCGCCTAGTCCACCCTTCAAAGAAATTTTGGAACTCTTTTTCTGGAATGGCCATCAGAGCCGTCGTCGTATTACCCTTGATGTCTTGAATGTCATCCAAATATATTCCTTTCAATATTTCCTTTATCTTCGGTTAAAAAAAGAAGTCACTGGGGGCCAGATCAGGTGAGTAGGGAGGGTGTTCCAATACAGTTATTTGTTTACTGGCAAAAAACTCCCTCACAGACAGTGCTGTGTGAGCTGGTGCATTGTCGTGATGCAAGAGCCATGAATTGTTGGCGAAAAGTTCAGGTTGTTTTCCTCTAACTTTTTCATGCAGCCTTTTCAGCAATTCCAAATAGTAAACTGGGTTAGCTATTTGTCCAGTTGGTACAAGTTCATAATGAATAATCCCTCTGATATCAAAAAAGTTTAGCAACATTGTTGCAACAAGTTCACGAACTTAATTTTCCGATCTCGTATGTGTATCACATCCTCACATTGTACACCTTAAACTTACATGTGTTATATATGTCACTTATTTCTCAATAGAATAGGAAAAAAGTCATTTGAACAGGATCCCCTTCTCAGCCTCTGTTTCTAAGGAATCCACTGGTGGCATTGCTCCCCTGCCCAACTGGACGATGAAGCTGCTCTGGAGCCCTTGTCTGGGCAACAGCCAATATCCCTCCAAAGCCACTCAGCCATCCCTGCCTCCTTCAGCTGCATGCCCCGTGAGTGAGTGAGGTGGATGACCTGGGTGGGGACAACCCCTGAGGACCCATGAGGGGGCTGGCTCTCCTTTAATGCCATCAGATCTGTGTTCTCTGTTGGATGAAAAGAGTCTGCTCTTGAGTTCACCTTCAGAGTTAGGAAATGAGTTTGGACCTGACTAAAGCATGGCTATTCCTCCTGCTT
The DNA here is from genome assembly GCF_057876585.1 of Rhinolophus sinicus. Lineage (NCBI taxonomy): Eukaryota > Metazoa > Chordata > Mammalia > Chiroptera > Rhinolophidae > Rhinolophus > Rhinolophus sinicus. The sequence continues at coordinate 20,501,097 of NC_142511.1, forward strand.
CTGAATCAGGGAGAGTCTGTGGGGGAAAGTAGAGTTCCCAAGTCTGCACGGGACAAAGGCCAAGCCCAGCCTGAATCATCTGCACCCAACACGAAACTGTTCTGACAGCTCTTTGAACAACTCCCTTCTCAGTGGCAGCTGGGACGGGAGTGGTGAGCTGTTCCTTTCCATTAACAGATCCCCTTGGCCGTTCCCCTATGAACCAGGTAATAAGAAACCTACTCAGACAGAAAATTGGGGGAGGGGATGCTGACCAACATCAGACATATTTATTGAGGTTCTAGATGCTCAGGAAGTAACACTCCTTGCTTCCCCTCTCAAGTATAGAAAAAGAAGATTTCGAAAACAGATACATGAAGATCAAAATATCACCTTCATCTTTGATAAGGTGCATAGAAAACAAGGCCTTCCCCCAACCGGTTTGCCAACACCTCATCCATCCCTGACCCATACGACTTACTGACCCAGGAGGAGGCTCTGTGGGACAGCCTCAGGCCTCTCGTGACGTTTCCCACTCAGCACAGAGCAGAGAAGGATGCAGTCTGCAGGCAGACAGGTCTGAAAGTCAGAAGGAAAAGGGCTGAGCAAAGTTTCTGCACCCAAGTTCATTAATGAAAGAAATCACTGCTCCCCCTGGAGAGGAGAAGAGGGTGGTTTGGGGAAAGTGTTCCTCTATGGGTGGTTTTGAATCTTTTCAGCTGTTACTAAATTTTTGGGGGGAGGGGCATTTAAAACAGTGGTGGGGGGTATGACTGGCATTTAGTGGGCAGGAGGGCGGGATGCTAAACATCCTATAACGTGAGGGACCTTGCCATATGACAAAGAACGCTCCACCCCAAATGCCAATGGCACCCCCATGGGAAAGAGAAGTCCCTCTGGTGGAAACATAAGGCAAACAGCTTGGAGGCTGCCTCCAACCTCTTACACACATGCTACAGATCACAGAGCACAAGCTTCTCACCAGAGTTCATCAGGGAGAGTTTCACAGCCTTGGAAAGCCCCGGAGACAAGGACCCTGTAGAGCTAGGCATTGTCCCTGCACTTTATAAAGCTCCTGACTCCAGAATCAGAGGGGAAGTCGGGCGGCCTGTGCCTTTCCTGAGAGAGGAGCACAATACAGAGGCAGCAGCTTGGCCAGCTGCAGGCCATTTCTGCTAAAAGCTGCAGTCAGCTACCTGGGAGTTCTCACCTCCCTTTCTTCCTTCCCCTCTTCTTGAAAACTGTCGTTCTGCTCTGTAAGGTTAATTGCTTGCCTGTCACTGTGTCCAGGAGTCTCTCTGTCAGCTCCCTCTGCTTAAGGGCCAAAGGTGTCAGAGGGAGAATTTCTACTTAATGCTACTCACACACCCACCTCCTTGCTCCTTTTATGCTTTCAAAAGAAAGTCTAGTGTTCCCTTGGCATTGGCCATTAGGGGACTCGGGATGGAAGCAAGTATTCCTTGAACGGTTGCTCAGTCGTCTACTTCTGCAGGCATTATAGTGTCTGGCCAGATGAACAGGGTTATAAATATGTCTAGTAAGAGTCTGAAGTTTAGAATTGATGAGTGTAATTGGCAGACTACTCAAATAAACACGCTTATTATTGAAGCCGTGAGAGGGATGCAATGACATGCCAAGAGCTCACACACATCATTTTCGCCTTCCTTCCCTAATCTTATCTACTTTTATTTCATGCCATATGAAAAATGGATGGGGAGCTACTTGCTATTTTTGATGAGTTTTCTCTTTAAGTGTTCTTCCCCCACCTGCTGCTTCAATGAGCACGACACCAGCATTCTCAGGGCTACTCACAGCAGGTCAGGCCAGCCACAAAAACAAAACCAGCACCTGTGGCCCAGAAAAAACGGAGGTTTCAGTTTGCTATGGAAATAAGGAATGGGTGCTCATGAATGCTGCCAGCGGGCCTAGGAGAACTCCTCAGACCCAGCCTTTTCCCACAACTCGGTGATTGAATGAGACATTAGCAAATGAAAGTTTGTAGATGAAAAGAATTATGGAAGCCAATTGGTTTCATATTTATTTTCATGACTAGTTTAGAGAGCCTTTCGGAAATGGTCTCTATGTCTGGCCTTTGTGTTTCATAATATCCACATTTCATAATATCAAACACTCAGTCGTATCCTGGGTATTTTAGCCAAAACATTTAAAAATTATTTGCTACTCAAGACAAGATTGTGTAAATAGTTCACAAAAAGGCCTAATCATAGTCACGGTCACAGCCAACAACTATGGCCATTTAAGATGTCCTGGCAATGTTCGGAGCTCTTTAGAGACACTGATTCATTTAATCCTCACAGAAGTATGTCTGTTATGCAGATGAGGAAATGGAGGCAACAGGGCAGATTAGTAATGAGCTAGTAAGTGGCAGAGCACAGATTCCAACTCCATCAGATTGGTTCTGGGGGATTCTATTATAAACAAGCTTAGTGTATCACTAGAATCAAATAACGTTAGGGCCCTTCTAAAGTAACTAGTCCAATTGTCTCTATCTCAAATGCCTACACATGGGTGAGTAGCATCCATGCATAAACCAGTGTGGTGCAGAGAGGCCTGTGGATTGTGGAGTGTGAGAGCAGACCAATATTGGTTTTTTTTGTTTTGTGTGTTTTTTCCAACACTTTGCTTTAAAAAACAAAAAAAAAAGTCCTTAGGCCAAATTCTGCCAGCTGGCTGCCAATATGGGAGCCCTGGTCCTAGTCCAAAATTTTACAGACAGTGAAACTATAGCCCAGAGAGGGTAACTGGTTTACATAAGGTCACACATAACTAGTGACAGAAACAAAGCTACAATTCAAGGCTCAGCGTCCAGCGTCTTTTTGCCTATATCACACCAAAATCCTCCTCCACCCTCTACTTCTTCACTAGCCCCTCCTCTCCCCCGCCCCCTTCCCTGTTCCCATCTCTCTTGTGCACAAGCAGTAAGGCTTTTATTCTATTTGCAAAGTAAATAGAACTGAGATACAGATTACTCTCAAGCATCGAAGCTTTTATCCAATATAAACAGAATCAGGGTAACTTGTTCCCTCTACCTCCTCTCCCACACACACACACAGGCTCTATGCCAGCCCTAGCATAATTAGCAGAAGGCAAATAGAACTCAGGCATCCTGGCCAAACTAGGGAACACTGTACACATCCAATACAAGCAAAGAGATGCCTTTAACATTTACTCCTTCCTTCTCTTTTCCCACTGACCATCCAATAGGGGTAAAGACTGAGTTGTCACTCATGGGGTATATCACAGAGGAAAGAGCGGAAAACTGGGAGTCAAGCAGGAGGTTTGGGTTCTCTCAGAGCCTCCCAGAGTCTCGGATAACTTATTTGCGGTCATGTGAGGATTAAATGTGTCAATAGACAGGAAAGACCTGAAATATGGTACATTATCTAGACCTTCTCTTTATCTGAGGGGTCCCAACTAATCAAAGAACACATACACACACACACACACACACACACACACACACACACACACACAAAACCTCTTACATATTCATAACTGTGAAAAACAATGCACATGGTTGGGAAGTTACATTTTTATAACAACAGAGCTGCCATTATTCGGTTACTCCTTTTTAGAACTAACTCATCCCAGAGAATGATATTAGGGGCTGTAGCAAATTCAGTGTAGCTTTGACAGAAGCAAATCTTCATTTTCTGAGTGTGAATTGATTTGATCTTTGATAACAGCCAAAAGTCCTTCAGAACGCTGAGGAATAAAATTGGAAAGCAAGCCAGGGACCCATGTTTTGGGTATGGCGACACAGGATGGTGTAGAAAAGAGCTCAAGACTGTGTCGGAAGATCTGGGTTGATTCTCTGCTGAGACATTTACCAGTCCTGTGACCTTAGGCGAGTCCATAACCGTTCTCAGGCTCAGTTGTCTCATCTGTGAAATGGTAATGACAGCTATTTTTTTTCATAGAATTTTTATGAAGATCCAGAGATACTATGTGTGAAAGCGTTCTCTAGGCCATAACACCTTCTAGACGTCAATTTCTGAAAGTTTGTTTGTTTTGTTTTTGGTAAAAGATGAAGCATAAGAAGTAAATTAAACCTGAAGGCAGTTCCTATAATAGAACTTAAAAGTCCTTTGTCATGGGAGCAGACATAGTAACACAATTGTAGAGCTCCCAAGGAAACACCTTTAAATGGCCAACCTCATTTCTCTACATTTCACTCATTCAGTCAGTCAACAACTATTCTTAGTATCTAGAAGGGCCAAACTCTGTTGGACTCAGGGAATACCACATCTAAAAGTTTACACTGGTACGTAACTAAGCATCTAGCGTTTACTTTTCATGTATCTCATCGCCTTATAGTTAGATCTGATACAAAGAGTGACCATGAAGAGCAACTTCAGAAGCTTCTTGAGGCTCCCAAGTGTCTACAAAATGCTTTGAAAAATAAAAGGTGCCCTCAGAATGTGTGTCGAGAGAGAGAATGAATAAGTGCATGGGTGAAGGAAGACCATGAGGATGGTGGGATAAAGGGCACAAGAGGAAAGTTCCAGAAAGGAAGTGAAGGTGACACTAGGTTGGAGTGTCCCCCACAGCTCGGGTGTACACCCTTACCAGAAGCCACTCCTCTCCTTTCCGCTGTCTGTTCTCTAATGTTACAACAACCCAGGTGGGAGTGGCCACTGTACCATGTAGATGAGCTGCCATTTTTTAAATTTCTCCTTTAGACCCAGTCTGATTTTATTTTATATTTTTCTGCATTATAAATAGTAATTTGCTGTAGCCTGGAGGAAGAACACACAGAAAATCTACATGACCTCAGTTATGTTAGTTTCCCTCTAGGACTCCATTTTCTCATCTATAAAATAAAGGACTTGAGCCAAGTGACTCTCGAGGTCCATTTCAGCGTTAAGGTTCTGTGATCCTCTGCCACATAGGATGGCAGCGCAGTGACCTGAAGGAGTTAATTCATCTTGCGGAATATTTCTAACCTTGCATCAGCACAGGTGAGGCAGAATATAAGGAGATGAGAAGGCAAAGCAAAGCTGCCCATCATTTGCCTTTAATCTGTTTTCTTAATTTTCTTCCTAAGGAAAGCCACAGCTCCAATCAGCCATCTAATCAATGGCTGCACTGCTCCTATACAAATGAGCTAGATTTATTAAAGGAGTCTTCTCTTCAATGGAAATGGGCTCCCTGCTGGGGCTGCAAATACAGGCTAAGATTGACTGCTCCCAGAATAGGTAAAGATATAAAGAAAATGAGAGCAAGCAAATGATGGGGAAGAGGGTACCCGAGACCTCTACATGATCACCCCATCACTATGACCATGAATGGGTGGTCACCAGTGGCATGTCATTTAGGCTGACTTTGGGCCCAGTAACCAGTAATGACTCACAAGCAAACATTCCCTGTCACTTTCCTATGCACCCTAGGAAAAGAAGCTCACCCCAAGACAGACTAAAGGAGACACACTTCCAAGTGGAGAACCTCACAGAACCCAACAGTTTATAGGCTGTCAGAGTTGGAAAGATCCTTTGAGGATGATGAACAGCCACAAATTGAGGGGGTGTTCTGTGAAAGGACCCTGATATTTCTGAATCATTGATGGCCAGAAGCAGAGGAAATAAATATTTTAACTCTGTAAGAAATTATTCATATTAAATAAAAATTAGATATGTACATATTCATATTGAGGAGGCAACAGCTCCTTGTTGATGGAAAGTAGATAATTTATTAAACTTTTGGTTATATGCAGAAGAAGCCAATAGAGACTCTTGGGAGAAGGAAAACTTAATCTGTTCTACAAAATAATGGCAAGCTCTGCCTTCATTGCAGACATATTGGTATTTCTGGAAATTACTACTATGTTTCCCGGCTGGAGGGGTAGGTTGTGATGGGGAAGTAGATTTCTTGTTTGTTTTCCCTTGAAACCTCAGAGAAATCTGAGAGGCCTAGACTTCAATGTAGAATATGGACAAAGGAAGTCATGCGGCAGGCAGGTACCTGGTGCTGGTAACATGATGGAAGGAGAGAGAGAGAGAGAGAGAGAGAGAGAGAGAGAGAGAGAGAGAGAGAGAATCAGATGAGGGTCATGTGCTATAAACAATAGAGGCCAAATTGCTTAGTATTTGTTTTTAAATTTTCTATTTTGTTATAATTTCCTTCTGTTACCTTCAAACCTCAGTTTTGTTCAATATGTCAGCCTGAGAGAGAGCAGTCTGGAGAAACAAACCAGTTACAAGATGGAAAGAAGGATCAACAAAGCGGAGACCTAGAGCAAAACAGATGAGATGATGAGGGCCAACCAGGACGGATGTGTGGAATAAGTCAACATTCCTTAGATAAACCTCCATTCAAAAATGCGGAGAAGGGAGCCTGGTAGAATGCTTGACATTTCACTTAAGTGGAAAAGGGAGTTGGTGCTAATTCTGAGTAATAAAGGAAAACTGGAGAACCTCTGAAAGCTGGAGGACTCAGGGTCATCTGCATTCTATAAGAAACAGAGTCCAGAGAGCATCATTAAGTGGTGACTTGCCCAGGTCACATAGCTAGTTAGTGACAGAGACAGATTCAGATGGAGATTTTGTGACTCTTAATCTTGAGTTCTCTGTAACCCTAGACTCAACCACACACCTTGTCCTTACAAAGCCCATCCAAGCTTTAAATCACTTAGCTTACCACCCAGAGAGGGAGGGGAGACAGAGAGAGAGAGAGAGAGAGAGAGAGAGAGAGAGAGAGAGAGAGAGAGAGAGAGAGAAAGGGAGACGGACAGGAAGAGTGGCAGCAGAATCATTCTATATTTAGGAGAGGCATACTTTCTAGACTTATTTTGGTTACTCACCTTTCTTTTGACCCGGTTGTACTTTTTGAGACTTGCCGTCTGTTGGAGTTGGAAGATTGGTTAATCCCTTCATTTTTACACATGAGAAAAACTGCCCAGGCAGTGAAAGCGACTTACCTAAAATTGCTAGCAACTAATGGTCAAAATGTGTTTGGAAGCACAGAAAAAACTCAGCAAAGACAAAATGTGGAGAGAGAATAGAGAAAAAGTATTACCCCAGTAAACCTGTGGCTCTACTCCAAGAAGTGGTTTTGGGAATAACCCTTGTAGTCTTCCTGTCTCCCTTCCCCACAAGGCTTCCCTAACTATGTCAGCTGTCTTATTCTTTCCTTCCAGAATCTCTAAATAACTGGAGTGAAACAATTCAGCACCTTCCTAGTTTCCAGTCCATTCTGTCTTATGCTTCCTCATTTACCTTGTGTAACTCTTGTTATCCCAACACTCCCAGCTCCTTCACGGTAGGAACTGGATTCCAGGGAGAGTAGTACCATACCACATGCTTCTCTTTTAGAAGATGTAGAATACACAATTCACCCTCAATAAATACCTGCTTGTTGATTAGTCTTTGAGAAAACTTACAAATCTTCTCATGGTGCAAATTCTTAAATCACAGAGGGAACATTTTAAAAGTTGGAAAATGAGACGTGGTTTTCTAATCTGAAAAATGGAGAGGGAGAGATTCACCAACATCTTGTCCTTCGCTTATGTCTGAAATGTGTTGTTTTCTAAACAAAATGTAGCTGCTCTATTGACAGACCACAATTTGCATAGGACAGTCATTCTCTTCTCGTGCTGCGAGCCTTCCTCCCTTCCCCTGCCATCTCCTCTCTTATCCCACACACAACCTTACAAAACTCTTGCAGAGCCAAGGGCTCAGGATAGGAAGGACCAAGACCTTGAAGGACTCCAGCAGTCGCACAGACAGAAATTTTCCCTGAGGCCTGTGAAGGGTGGCTGCTTTTTACTACCTTTATATTTGTTTTGTTCCAATTGAAATTCTGAGTGTGAAAGTGAGGAAAGAGGGTTCTGAATGCACTTGCAATTGTAGATGCTGTCAGAACATGGATTTCCTTTGCCTCCTGGGATGGCAAACAGAGTTTGGGCTAGAAGCGGGTGATGGTTGCAGCTGGAAAACATTTCTCTGGCAGGTGAGAATGTGGAGAACTGTGTCAGTGGCTCACTGTCCCCAACATCTCCTTCCCAAAATCTACCCGTTAATTTCCCTCGTTGAGTCTGTGTATCATCAAAATATAACTCAGAACATAAAATGCCACCCTGAAGTTCTAAGGTAACTATGGGAGGTACAAAACTCTTTATAGAAAACTTGAATTTTAAGCTGCCTCCTCTCTTCATTGCAGAACATTCTAGAAACTTGAGGGGAGTCTTCTTCCTCAACTGGGAGATGGTGACAAAAGATTGGAGAAGAACAAGTATGTGTCTGCTAAAATACCTGCTACAAAGCCTTTTGCCTGGCATTATGCACCACTTAATCTTTTTCACTTGAAAAGAGGACTCCAAATTTATTTTTTGTTAAGCCAGATCCTAGCGAGGAACCACATGCAACATCCACATCCTGTCATTCAGGAAAATCTAGGCAGAGCTAAGGACAGGATCCATTCTCTTCCCAGTCCTCTGACCTTCACTTCTGAAAGCCACTTGCTTTCAAGGTGAACATGTCTTGTCTTGGAGCCAATTAAATATACATACCACAGTGACAGGCGTGTTCCTGAAAGGACGTGCAAGGGGAGGACCAAGAGAGAGAAGCGCTTCAGAATGAATTATTGATCACGATTCTTTTCTTACACATACACAGGTATAAGGGTCTGGCATTTGCAGCCAGGGGGAGATTGCATCTTGTGTGGTCTTCACAGGGTTAAGAAAGATAACCTTTCACTCTAAATTCTATCTATTTGGTGGATGGGAAATGTGTTTACATCTCTGTGTATCTCCTTTTCTTTGGTTTTCCAAGAAGCCTGAATCAGCAGATTTCAAAGAAAGCTAACACATTTGACAGGCTTAGTGAAACGGTGTGTGTCACATGAAAAAAACAGTTGGGGAAAAAAAAATGTTTTACTTATATAGCAGTTTTATCCCAGTCTCTACACAGGTATTAATTAAATGTTGTCATGCATTACTTGTCCCCTTGGTTTTATTAACCCAAAAGGAAACATCAAGTTTGATTTCTGTTAGAGGTGGGGAAACTGCGGCAGCATGGCAGGATGGATAAAAAATTAGTCACTGAGGAAGTTAAAGGAACTGTCACCTCTCTATGGACCACTCCAGTCTCACTCATCTCATGAGAATTACTATGGAATTGACAAAGCAGGTACAGTTCACATTAATCCTGGCCCTCTCACTCCCGTTAGTGGCCATTTTCTGCTAACCCAACCGACTGAGCTGTCTCTTTGCAGATCAACTTCATGGCCGTTACCAGAGTATTAGTTATCTACGGCTATATAACCAGTTTCCACAAACTTAAAGCCTAAGCAACACACATTGATTGTTTCACAGTTTCTCTGGGTGAGTCGTCCGAGCACGATTCAGCTGGGTCCTACGTTTAGGGTCTGATGTGGCTGTGATCAAGGTATCGGTCAGGGCTGGGTTCTCATTCCGGACACTCAGTTGATGAAGAATCTGCTCTCCTGGTCATGTGGTTTTAGCAGCACTCTCTTCCTTGCAGCTATTTTGTGCTGGCTGCCGGCCATAGTTGCTAAAAGCCACCAGCAGCTCCTCGCCACATCAGCCTTCTCATCATGACCACTTACTCATCAAGGGGAATATTTAGAGTCTGAGAGCAAGATGCAGTCTTATATAACATAATATAATCACATGGGGTGCTTTGTGATTATGAAAGGGCACGTCCCATCATGTTGGCTGTGTCCTGTTGGTTTAGAAGGACGTCGCAGGTCTCACCCATCCTGGGGACCACTCTGTCTGCTATACCCAGGAACGTGGAAGTAGAAACTCCTCCACACACTTAAGCTGTGTGGTAGTCTTTCAAGAAAAAATGTTAAGGAGTTTGTTAGATTATAAGATATTATCTATCTTGCAGAAAATAAGAGAACTCAGCAGAACCCTAACGCCATACAAGAATAAGTGTTAAATAAAGATCTCAGGAAAGCCCCAGTAGTTTGGCTAATTAATCAAGATATACAGGATTAATATACTCAACTAGCAAACAAAGTACTAAAACAGCCGACTTCAGGTCCTCTTTTATTGTTTCAGAGGAAAATAAAAAAGGATAAACAAGAGAAATTCATTTTAATGCAATGAAGATTTCTCGAATGCCTACTTTTTGCTGGCACCAGCCTAAAACCTGGGCAGAAGACACAGGATGCATCCAGACTGGAGCAGTGTTACTCAAAGTGCAGTCCTCAGCTGGATCAGCGCCACCTTATGAGTATATGATTAAAGGTCAGTTTCTGGGAACCATCTCACACCTATTGAGCCAACGCTCTGGGTGCAGAACCCAGTGATCTGCATTGAAACTAAAACAATGGTTACACCTTGAAGTTGGAGAAACAGGATGCAACAGCACTTCAGAAACTTTAATTTGCACACAACTCAGCTGAGGTCTTGTTAGAATGCAGATTCTGATTCCGTAGGTCTGGAGATGGCCAGAGTCTGCAACTCTAACAAGCTCCCAGATGATGTGATTGTTGCCGGCCCTCACATCATGCTTTGAATGGCAAGAGCAGAAGACAAGAAAGACTGAAAGAACCAAACAGCAAAATTCTCCCCTACTCAAAGTGGCTATGACTTATGGGATTTTAAGTAGTTTAAATATTTTCAGTGAAAAATCTCTGAAAACTTCCCAGAGCCTATGGAGCCTGCCTTTTCCTGTGCATATGGCATATGGTGAATTTGATAGGAAACTGATATTTAGGCTTAGGGGGAAGGGGCTTGGGTCAGAATGAGTGATGCCTGGGTGTGAAATTGTGAACGCAATGGGTACATGGTTAGAGAAATAAGGACACACAGAGATGACGGTGAGGGGCCAGATGAGTATCTGGGAAGGCTAGAGCTGGGTCAGAGCTAGCTAGAATAGCCTACACTGAGTGATACCCTCCTTCTAGCAAGGCCTAAGGGAGAGATGGAGCATCGAGTATGCTGGTACAGTTTCAGCCAGAAAGAGGCAAAAAACAAAAAAAGACAAAAAGAAAACAGGAGACTTAACAATTATGGATCAGAACCAACCAAGAGCCTCCAGCCAAATGCACAAAAGAGAATGAGAGCAAATGAGATTTCCTAGAAGCCAGAGGGTAGCGGGCAGTTGGTAAGGGAGATGTCCACCAATTTCGTTTTGCACCAGAAGCTGACAGCAAAGGTTTGATTTTGAGCTAGACGACAGGAGAAAGGAAAATGCCTGGGAGGTCCAGGGTGGCTAATATTTTAAGCCTGAGTTAAGCTAACTTAACCATGGGAGTAGCACCATTTTGGACGACCTGAGGCCATGTGATCTGGAGGAAACACCATGGCACTCGGAGCCAGAACACCTGGCTTTTCCTCCTGGTTCACTTATTCATTCATTAAAGATTTATGAAGAGTCTACCAGCTTCTAAGCCCTGTATTGAGTTCTGGAAAACTTAAAATAATAACAAAAAATGTATAACTTAATAATGTCAATAATAATAATAACATTTTGAGTGATTAATTTGTATTAAGTACCATAGTAGTTCATATTTACAGGTACTCTGAATATTAGAACAACCTGTTGAAGTGGATAGTGGCTTTATACCCATTTTCAGATGTGGAAGCTGAGGTGAAGCAACTACAAAACAGTCTATTTCTGCTCTTCTCGAGCTTATGTCCTAACAGTCATACCAGAATGATATGTGGTGACTTTTCAGTCTGTTTCCTCTCCTACAGCTGTGCAATAATAGCTAAAAATGGTAAGAGCTTGCTCTGAGCCAGACATAGCATCTCATTTAGTCCTCACAATAACCCTGTGAGGTAATTACTATTATCATTCCCATTTCAGATGAAGAAACGAGGTTCAAAGAGGCTAAGTACTTTCCCCAAGATGCCACATCAGGGATTTAGACCCAGGCATTCTGACTCCAGACTAAAAAAAATAACAAAGCTGCAAATTAGGAGATTGAACCAAATCTTTGTGATCGCATCTCATTGGAATGTTCTATTTCCTGAATCCCATGGAGTTTATGACTCAGAGACTTTTGTATCTGAACCAGTTGTGCTAACAGATGGCAAGGGGCAGGCAAGAAAAGCCACAACCTAAGGACAAGTCACCACGGACAAAATCCGTGGCAATGGCTGCAGAGAACCAACGCGAGCCCTCCCGTCTGTGTGTGATGGCACAAGATGGGCTGTGCCCCCGTGTGGACCCAGATCCAGCACCACACAAGGGTGTTCCATGCAGCTCGGAGACCTCAAGACACAAGGAATAATTGACTCTGCGAGCACAGGGACGTTTTAGCACAGATCCAGAGTGCAGCCTTTTCCAAGCAAGTTGAACAGGAAAGGACTTAAAATGAGGTCTTGAACTAAAAGAACACATTAGTCATGCTCATTGCCGGAGTCAGAAACAAATGCATTTTTTTCCTGTAAGGACTGTTATCAAGCAGGGAATCAAGTCCACAGGTGAGGGAGGTGGCGAGATGCCTGAAGGGAAGTGACAGAGGTGCCCCAGCAGACCCTAGTGTAAATGTGTCTCCAGACTCTACAGAACTTCATACAAAAAACAAGTCTTTATAAGCCAGGGTCCACTCTTTGGCTGATGTAACGGATGACCCAAAACGTAATGGACATTCCAAAATTTGATAGTTTCAACTTATCCAGAGTCAAAGTGATTCATTTATTTATTCAACAAAGAATTAGTGAATGCCCACTAAGCTCCAGGCCTAAGGAATTTAGCAGTGAACCAAATTAAACTGATCCTGCCTTTCTCAAGCTTACTTCTAGAGTCAGAACATAATCCGAGAGCCTAATAAGAAGATAAACTAAGGATTAAACGAGACCATTTTAGGTGATGATAACATTATAAAGGGCACACACAGCATGATCTTCAGAGAGAGGCTGGAGATTGGACTACCTTAGATACAGTGCTCAGGGAAGACCTCTATTATGAGGTGACATTGGATCTGAGACCCGAGGTTGAGAAGGAAGCCACGTAATGAGCAGAGGAAGAGAGTACTAGGAAGAAGGAGAGTCTCCTGAAGCAGGAGCGAGCCTGGCCTGTTCGAGGACCTAACAGGAGGCCAACATGGCAGATGGGTAATGGGAGGAGCCCACAGGATGAGATCTAAGAGAAGACGCCAGGGGAGGGCAGGGCAGGATCACACAGGGCTTTGTGTGCCATGCTAACAAGGTAAGTTTTGTTCTAAGAGCAAGTGAAGCTTTTTAAGCAAAGAGTGACTCGATTTGCTTTATGAAAAAGACCGCTTTGCTGCAGTGTGGAGAGTGAGTTGTAGGGGTTCCAGAATGGTGACAGGGAGACCAATTAGAAGACTATTGCAGTCATCCAAGTGGGAGATGATGGTGACAAGTGGGAGACGACGGGGGCAGGGGAGCTAGAAAAAAGTGGATGGGTTTCAGAGCTATACTGGAGATAGAAGTGATGGGACTTGCTAATCAATGAGTTGTAGGGATCAGTCAAAGGGCATATTTGGGCACTAACATCACAGTTTTTCTGTATTTGAAGCTCTTCTTCATGACTGCAGTTCAGCTTCATACAATAGAGATGTCCCCAGGGTGAAGCACAATTAACCAGTCTGAGTTTCTCTTGCCCTTCTCTTGAACTGCTGACCATGACCAAAGGCAAAGCACAGGAGGGAAAAGAGAGAGCCAAGGGCCTGGATGACCCACCGCCTGGACCTGCAAGTCTCCCGGCATAATCACTTTCTGGGCTGGCTTTGACAAGAGGGTGGCACCTGGAGGAAGCCAGTGAGGCAATGTGTTGAGCACAGACCATTGGAAGATGACCTTGCCAACTGTTTCGGACCTATCTTATCCCATCAATGAGGAATGAGCAACAAGATCAGGATGAGCACATGGGTGTGTGTGTGTGTGTGTGTGTGTGTGTGTGTGTGTGTGTGCTGAAGTTCACGTTAGGAAAGAAACAGAGAGCAGAGGCAGGCTTGCTCTTATTGTCTCAGATAGGAAGAGTACTCCTGAGCTACCTTGAAGTAACAGAAAGAAAAATAACTACATCTGAATCCTAGATGTCTCTGAACTTGTCAGAACCTATCTCTTATTTGCAGCATGAGTGGGGTGTGGAATAGTAAAAATTTGACCAAAATGTTACTCTGTAACTCAGGTCACCCCCTCCCCAATACCACAAGTCCCCTCTCCAAGCTGGCGCCTCTGGCTGACCCTGGCATGAGGAGGCCAGGGCTGGTCGTGGGCTGGAGGGAGTTGTGGAAATGCTGTCCCTTTGCGCTGTAGTCAAGGCCAGTTAGCCATAAGGAGAGGGGAATGTAGATTCTTAGAAACTTTTCTTTAAAACAAAACATACTTGAAAAATCTGAGGAAATGAAGCCGAATCTTAGATGGAAGGAAAAGCAGGATTGCTGAAGAGAAAATGGAAAGGCATGTTGTTTTTGGCCTGTGGTGAAAGGAGCAAACTAGCAAGGAATGGTGTCCCTCTGATCACTGAGAGAGGGGTCTTCCTTCTGTCCAAGTGCTGAATACCTCCATATTTTGACAAGTTACTTACCCCCTTGAGTCTTTGTTGCTTTGTAAATAAAAAGGGAGGGGGAAGGGGAAGACACATAATAAAACCTTAATTGCCCGGAAACAGGGTGAACCAATGGATCACTTGAGATCATTTCAAAGGTCTATGATTCTGTGCAGGAGGCATTATCAGGCCATGGTAAAGAATGCAGAGTAGAAGTTAAGTTGGTGCCCCAACTCTGCCATGTTTTGGCTAAGTTACCTTGGACAAGTCATTTATCTTCTCTGTACCTTAGTTTTCTAATTTGTAAAATGCAAGTCATAATAGGGTTGTTATAAGGACTGAATGAGAGGATACAAGTAAATTGCTTAGCACAGTACCTGGCACATGGTTGTTGCTCCATAAATGTCAGATACTGCCGTGCAGGGTACCAGGCGGGGTCTCTGCTCCCGCTCCGCACATAAGAATGCAGGACATAGTGAGGCCAAAAAGGAACACCCACGGAGCCATAAGTAGGGGAGTCATACCACTATATTCTGGCTGGCAGCATCCGCCTCTCTGCAATCCGGTCTTGCAGGCTCAGCCACCATCTTCTTGCTAGCCCCCATTTTCTGCTAGCGTAGCCACAGCAGTTATATTAGTGGCCAATGGCTCACTGGTTACAGCTGACGGCCAACTAGCCACAGCTGATGGCCATTCAATCACAGTCGATGGCCATTTACTACCTGAGCCAGCAACTTTCTATGTGAGGCTGAGAGCCTGGAAACTGCTCTCTGGGGCTCTGTCCCCACAGATACATTATCTCTGAAAACCAACTTCTGTACCACTCACCCTAGTATTTGGGCTCAAAAGAATTCAACACAAGCATCCTTGGGCCACTAGAATGATCTGCAGTCATCTTGTCTATTCTCCTGCTTCCACGGAAACTTTGTCTAAAGTGCCCCACAGAGAGGGGACTCTGTGCCACACAGTATCATTGGGGAAGCACCCTGAGCTGTCTGGTTTCCATGGCTCCCATCATAGCTAGTGGGCTTGCTTGTGACCAGGAAGTCCCCTCTGACTAAGGAAATTTGTGGGTATCATAGCCACTGTAAATGAGGCCACCTGCAAAAAGTCAGGCATTTGGGCCAAAGATCACAGTAAGGAACTGTTTTCAAACATCAGAAATTGACCTCAAGAGCCAGTTCAGCTCTCGTCCCCGATCAATGTTCCAGGGGCTTGTGAAGCAGAATAATCTCTTCCCAAACTTGTTTTACTTAGTAAGGCCAACGATTCATTAATTAACCATTAGTCTCATTAAAAAGAAGAGACATGACTTCACAAAGCCCTGGGGACCCATGGTTCTCAGAGCCGGGAGCAGAGGCTGATGGGAGAGGCAGGAAGACAGCATCAACATCGTGACCAGGCTTGGGGAGCTTGAGAGCACCCAGAAGCCTTCCCTTCCTCAATACAACGTTGAATGTTTTTCCAAAATATGAATAATAAATGGCATGTGGATAAGTCCATTCTCTAAGAAACTCAGAGGCCTTCAGGAGCAACTGCCGCCTTATTCATTCCAGAACAAAGAAGCAGCATTGCAAATGCCTTTCCTTAGTTAGTGAAGGGAAAACTGAGGTCCACAGAAATACAACTTGTCCAAGATCACAAAGCAATAGAAAAACTTGAAATTGAACTCTACTGTGTGACTCCCAGCTACTCAGCCTCTTACCGGATATTTTAAGGAATGGAAAAATATGTCTTCCCACAGAATCTTTTGGTTAACCCCCTTGCTTGATGCAAAGGAGTGACAGTGTTTTGGAAAGGTAAAGAAACTATCCTCTAACTAGTTTTACTGCCTCTGGTCACTTCCCCTAAAATACAATACTGTTGCCAGAGCAATTTTCCTAAAACTTAAATCTACTTATGTCTTTCTCCTGGTTAAATCCTCAAGTGACTCCCCATTGACTTTAAGATAACATCCAAAGACCTGGTGATAAGGCCATTCAATAACTGGTTCCTGCCTCCCTCACCAGCTTATCCTTTCCCGCACCCCCAACACACACTCTATGTTCTATCTGTCCATCACAAGCTTCTACTAGCCCCCAATGGCCATAACTCTCTTTTCTCTTTTCTCTGAACATACTGCACTTTTACCTTTTCAACTTCAGTCCCTCTGTAGCCCAGGTATCACCTCCTCTAGGCATGCCCTCGCCTTCAGGCTGAATGAAGCTCCCTGTGGGTTCTCTTGCAGGACACTGAGCAGACGCCTTAGCCGGGCAGTTTCGCCTCCTTTAAGTTATCTCTTTGCCAACCTACCCATGAACTCCCCCTAGGGCAGAGTCTGGGAATGTCCATGTCCATATGCCCTACCCAGAGTACAGTGCCTGGCACATGGTAGATGCCTAATATAGTTCGCAAGTGCCTCTTTCACCTAAAGTAGGCCCCTTTCCTTTAGTAATTTCATATATAACTGTCTGCATGGGTATTTCATTACAACCTAGAAAAAAATAGAGGAGCAGAATCAGTTCTTGATTACTCCGAAAATGATTATCACCTACTTTATCAGAACTAGAGTGCCATCAATAACACAACAGATGACCCAGAAGTCATGTCTAGATGGCTTGGGTTGCATGTTGTGGTACAGACGTGTGTGCGCGCGTGTGTATGTGTAGAAGGAAGGGGCATGTATAACTGTGTGTGAGGTTTCCTTTTATAATGTGACCTTTGTGTTTGCAGATCATGTATGAGTGCCTGTTCCCCAAGAGCATATTCACTAACAGAGTGAAGGAGAGAAAATGGCAAAAAAAATCGGGATAAATGAGTCTAGTATTGCAAATTTCCCAAAGACATTCGGTCCCCCAAGTGGATAACCCATAAGACCCCAGGAATTTAGCAATAAGTCATCGATGTTCATGATTCCTTTACCATAATAACATGTGTGTCACATGCTAGAGTTTGAAAAGCACTTTCACATCAAAGTGCTCATTTGTTTCTGACAATACCCTGAAATGTAGGAAAAATATTTTATCCTGTCTTGTTTTATCTTTGGAGAATATAATAAGCAGCCTTGCACCCACAGACAACACAAAAATTAGCACCTTGAGGAAAACATGTACCAATCAGTGCTGTGGTCGCCACCTATTTCATCCACACCCCCATCCCACACCCCATAACACCACGCTAACGGAAACCATCTGCTTTCCTTTACATGTCTTTCTAAAAAGCACATTTTTTATTTCACTTTTTTTTAAATTTATGAAATGGGAATCATGCAACATAAGATCTTTGTGCCTTACTTTTTAAACTTAATATTATATTGCTAAGTTTCACCCATACTGTTGCATGGAGCTGTGGTTTATTCCTTTTGCCTGGTAAAGAATATTCCATTATATAGTTGGCTATACCACAGTTTACTCACCCCCTTCTCCCTCAGTGGGTACTTGAGTTGTTCACATTTTTGCTATTATACATCACTGCCATGCATATTTGTATGCATATGTCCTGATACAAATGTGCAGAAGTAGCTACTGAGTATTCGCATAGCAGTGAAATTGCAAGGGAATAGAGAAGGTGAATGTCAAACTGTTTTATAAAATGGCCATGTCAAGTTGCGTGCCCACCAGCAGAGTATACGAGTACCCATCACTCCACATCTTCTTCATCAGTACAGTTAACCCAAATGACTAAGACATGAGTCTCGAACTAGCATCGTTTGAGCCAAACCAGGCTACTTGTCTCGCAAAGTGTTTTACTAGTTGTTGTTTTTTAAATCTGCCTTTGAAAGCCTTTAATGGATAGACATTCTTGCCTACTGTAGGCCCCACTATTTCCCTGATGTTTTGCACGGGACTAAGTCACACATTTATGTTATTGCCTGGCCTCTGTAAACATTCGAGTTGGAGATCCCTGTGAGTCACAAAAACATCTATGAAGTTAGACTTATGGAAGAACAGTGAGTCCCGGAAAATGTGCTTTCTGAAAGAACACAGGGGGACTCAACTGAACACCCTGCAGATTTTTGATAAATTAACCCTCAAAACTGAAACTGTGGACATTCTGCTCCGAGCATAGTAGTTATGCTCTAAGGAGTTAGTGGAATTCAAGTTCAAGTGACAGGTGCAATTGGGATGGTACTTGAAACAAACAGTTGTTGAGGCCATGTGCTGCCACAATTAATCCTCACACCAATTCTTAGAGCTATGTGTTATTATCCCCATGCTATAGCCAAAGAAAATGAAGCACAGGCAAGGTCATTGGCTGCCCAAGCTAATAAGCAGGGGAGAGTTGGGATTGGAATTTAGGGCTGAACAACTGAATTTAAAACACATGCACAGCACACCGTAGCACACTGCCTCCGAAATAACACTAAGTATCTCCTCTCTGTTGAACAGTCACTAGTTTTATGAGAAGCACCTAATTTAACCTCCTAATCGTGCTGGAAGGTGGTTATAGCACTTGCTCTTGCTGTTTTGTAGAAACAGGAAATTTAGATCTAGAGAAGTGAAGGAGCTTGTCCAAGATCATCTAGGGAGTAAGTGAAGGTGCTAAGTTATGAACATAGTCTCCTCTCTCTAACATCGACTTCTTATCCCACACTGACAGCACCAAGTTCATACCAAAAAACTCCGAGAGGAGTCACTGCAAACTGATATAATTTATTCTTTCTGGATAGAACTACATGTCTTCTCATAACCAGGCATAGAAGTTGATGGTCCCAGAAGGGCAAGTATGCGAAAGGAGAGAATTATTTTACATACACTGGTCTAGAAACTGAATACCTTCATAGATGTCAACTTTGGAATGCATTTTGAATGTAAGTACCTCCTATGGAAACCTGCTAAAATAGGAAGCATACACCACAGCTGAGAGATTCACTAAGCTTTCTAGAAAGGAGAGAAATGTGAGGAAAGCAGTCTTCCAAAGAAAAGTAACATTTTTTCTAGAAATAGTAACAGAGAGTAGGAAGTTTTAACGTGATGCCCGTCTCCTTGTCAAAGTAAGTTTGGGAAGTTGCAAGAAGAAGTTGATCACCTTTGAAAATAAATTAAGCTTCGAATTTTTTCCTGTCCAAGTCTGGATCCTGGTGAGGGCTACGTTATAGAGACCAGGGGAACCCTCCAACTTCAGAATAATTCCCAAGAGGAGCCATCACGGGATCATTTACCAACAACAATTCTGATTCCTTATCTGTGGAGAGAGCAGAGAATGTCCCCAAAAGACTGAGGTGTCATTAACATGAACTGCTCCGGGCTTTGATGGGACACTCCACCACCACCCAATCCTGGGGAAGGTTTGGGAGGAGGACCACTTGCTTTCCTCTAAGCACCGAACTAGAAACAGAAGATACAATGATAAATAAGATAGACTTCCCCTCAAAGATCTCACGGTCTGATAGGGAAGGTGTACATACAAATATGAGGTGCACATCAGGGTACCATGTGCAATGAGAGAAGCATGAGGCTGGGCCTGAAGAAGAGGGGAGAGTGATTAGTCCTCTCAGTGGTGGAGAAAACCATACAGAAAAGGAGACTTAAGAGCTGAGTTCTAAGGATGGATGTAATGTTCACTTCTATCCCTTGGATATCAAGCCTGTTCCTGGAATTCTGTCTCTTGGGTTATCTCTTGGCCAAAAAAAAGGCACAGTGGTTATCGCTTGTGTGGCAGAGAATTAACACTTTCATTTGTAGGGCTGAGATTCGATGATCTTAGGACTAAAAAGCAAACATATCACCTTGAAAGGCATCCCTACAGAGCATAGCCCTTTTTCTACAGTACATGAAGAAGAGAGCTCTCTACCCAAGTGTTCTCCAGCTATCTGGATTTGCTTCATACCTGAGGAGACAGACCCTCAGTAGTAGCATCCTACCTCTTATCTTTCTCCCTATTATCCAGCAATAACAGCAACCTTTCTATTGTCTCAGAATCCACAAGTTCAAACTGGCATCTCTATCTCCTGTGACCATCAGATAACCGGATGTGACTGCCTCTGCTTTTCTTTCCAGAGAAACTACAGGTTAATTTTGTTCCAAAGTAATAGAGGAGAAAAGTGGGGGGAGGGGGGAGAGGACAGTTGTCATCACCTACTCTCAGGTAATTTTAGCATCCCCACTCCTTCGGTCCCCCTCCCTTCTATCCAAGTCAAACAAAGCCAAACATTTCATCCTGAGCTGTCCCTTTCCCCTGCACTATATAAAGCTAGCTACAGATGGCATGCATGGATTGGTGCTTCAAAACTCCCCAGTGCACACTCCCTTCCATCAAGCTGGTTCCTAAATCTGTGGATGCAGCAGACTTCAGAAGAGGAAGCGGCGTGATCACGCAGCATGAGCTTTGGCACAATGGAGTCTTGGCCGTGCCAGGGTCGTGATGCCCGAGTCTCACCCGCTCTGATGCAGCACTTAGAATGGCATCTGGTTGCCCCACTGCCCACATGATGTAAACCTGTCTCTGAAAGCCAAGTTCCTCTCTTTATTGCACCCTAGGTAGTAGGTAAAGAAATTCATGATAAAATAGGGAGAAAGGAAAAAGGAAAGTCATCAGTAGGAAAGTAGTTGAGGGGCTTATAGAAAACACAACCTGACATACCTCTTTCTCTGCTTCTTAATGTTTTTGCATACAGCTTCCTGAGGGGGGTCTTGGGTAAGGCCAGCCACGGAAGAGGAATAAAGGGTTTGGAGGGCTTTTCTCCCTTGCCAGCTTTTGTACTGTTCCCAGTAATCCTGCCCCCGTCATCCTAGATCCATCCCAAAGCACTTCACCATAATAACACTCATTTGTTGATATTTGTTATGTTCCGAGCATTGTATAGAATGTTTCATACTCATTTTCTCATTTACTCTTCAAGCAACACTGGAGACTGGTATTATCACAACCCCCTCTTTTTCTGAAGAGAAAACAGAGATGTTAACAAGTTGCCCAGATAACACAGCTCTTAAGTTGCAGAGTAAGATTCAAATCCAGGTCTAGCATTTCAGAGCCTTCCTCCCTAAATGGTCTTGTCAACCTCAACTAGCTGTCATCACAGAGCTTTGATTTTTTTTTTTTTTTAAGCACTACCTGAAGCTCTCCTCTCCGTCTCTGAGATATTTACATTTTAATAGCCTGTCTCTTAATGAGGCTTCAATGAGCAAAGAAATGAATTGCTTGTGATGCTATTTGGGGCACCGCAATAGGTGACGGAGGAAATACACGAGGTCAAGGGTGTCTCAAATAACAGTGTGTAGACTGTTGTCTATCTCAACTCCATATAATGAAACCAGGCTCCTCTGAAGGAAGGTTGAAGCTACAGCTTTGCATTTATTTCAATAGAAACTATGCTTATTAGGAGTTATAATCAAGAGAAAATTTGTTTGCACATAGGAAAGGCTTCTTAGTGAGGGAGCCTGTGGAAGTTTTGTAGATGACTGCAACACACATACATGCACACACACTCAGCCCTCACTCCCCAGCCTGGTAGGGAGTCAGTTCTACCTGGTCACAGAGAGATGGACAAGGTGATTTCCCAGGAAATTGGCATTACTGCCTTTAAAATGACATTAGATAAGCAAAGCAAGAGGCTTCCAACGCATGCTTTGAAAAGAAAAATATTTCCCCAGACTTGAGTCAAGACTGAGTAGCCTAGCCAGTAACATTTGGGAATTTAATTGCCACCTCCCTCCAGGCTGCCAGATCTCTCAACCCAAGCTGACTGTCTGTCCTCCTGGACCAACCCTTATAGGAAATCATTTTCTGACAGGCTACCAAACACAACTTGAAAGCAAGCAGCAGACCAAAGGCCTTTATGTGTCTTTGTCTCTTCCCTCCTGCTGTGTAGAAACAGATCATCTCCAGTGGAAGAAGACACAGGTGGTGGTGACCTGCTCCATTCCTGGAACCGGCAGAGTCTGGATGCCAGTTCCCTCCTCGGGTGCTCCCTCCTCCTTCCTCTCTCCTCCCAGAGTGCTCCTGTGGCTACTCTACCTGAAAGAGAGAGGAGAGAAAGAAGGGAATGGCTGCAAGAGGACAACTCATGTAACATTCCATTAATCGAGAAGCCTGCCATATGCAAATCTATAATGAGAAGAAATTTAAATAAGGCTTCAACACATTTACTCCAGAGATATGAATGCAGGTGAGCTAGATGAATATGGGTTTAGCTCTCCCAGGGTTGCCTTTCTACGCTCTTTTCATCATTTTAGCACAAGCAGGAAGCCCCGGATATTCTAGTTCCATCCTTTCAACAAAGATATATGTCTTCTGACAAATGCTTTTATAATTAGCTATTAGTCACCCAAAGTATGTTTTTGTCGTAGGGGCATTTGTACTTAAGAAGGGATGCTCCAACTGGTCAGCACTTAACCTCAAAGTAAAAGCTGAAGTCCCTACAAGCCCTTCACAACTTACTTCCGCCCACCCCACCCCACCCCACCCCCACTTCTCTGACCTTATTTCTTATTGATTGTCCCCTTAGTTGCCCACTGACTCCCTTTAGGCCAAAATGGTCTCTTTGCTGTATCTCCCATTTTAGTCTTTGCCCTGGATATTCCTTTTAACTAGAATAATATTTCCCCAAGAATATTGGCTTACTCTCTTACTACATCAAGTGTTTGCTCAAACACCACCTTTCAAAGAGCTTTCCCCCTTCCCTAAGCATCCTAATATAGATTCTACCTGCCCCTGTACCACTCCCCAAACCCCTGGTCTCCCAAACCACCTTTCCCCTGTACTATTTTTTTCCATAGCACTTGTCATTTTATAACATCCTGCACATTTTCATTGTTTATTATGTTTATCGTTTAGTTTCCTTTACCTCATAACTAGAATGGAAATTGTATTAAAGCAAGGATTTTTGAGCTTTGTCAGCACCAATGTATTCCAAACGTCTAGGATAATGCCGTCCACATAATAGATGCTCAAGAAATGTGTTGGGATGAATGCTGAGTGAAAGGAATACACATCTAACGGAGTAGTTTCAAACACTCTAGAACTGGATATCCACCTGTATCTGTATCCCAAGTGTCGGGGCCACCCCAACACATGCAGAAACTCCAAAGAAGAACAAGCCTCCATGCTTCTTGTATTTCTCACAGCACTGATACTTAGTCCCCTTAGATCAATTTTCCTTTACACATTTCGCACTCTGCACCTAAATTTGAAGTGAATCGTTCCACCTTTTAACCTCCTGGTTCATTTCCCACTGTGGATTTAAGGTGCCCACAACCCTCAATTTGTTTCTTTTCTTGCATACAATTCAGGCTCTTCTCCCCACTCTGGCTCCAGTCTCCTGGGGCTGCCTGCCACCTGGTTCTGCTTGGATGCTGGGCTCCTCTGCCTGGCAACAGCCCCCACAGGCAACCTGCTTCACTCAGAGACATCCTTCTAGGGAAACGTGAACCTTAGGAGGAGGTAACACTCTTGAATGTATCTTCACTCACTGTTATGAATAGCATCAGAACACATTTAAATCAATAGCAAGAAGCTCTCAACTCCATCAGAAAATAAGTTTAATGAAGAGTAGGATGCACAATTATGCCTGTCTGTGTCCGGAATGTCAGAACAAACTTCGCATTTCTACATCAATATGGCACAAGCAAAACATGTAAAAACCTGAAGCCACAATGATGACAAACTGTCCCCAAACTGCACATGTGTTTTTACAGAAAATTTCTCCTGGTCTAACTCTTTCTGACAGCAAAAATCAAATGATACTTTACTTTTCAACGGCTACTCAATCTCAAAGCTGGGCAGCCATTTTTTAAACTGTCAACAGCCAACTTTATAGCATGGAAACTCTGAGCACTCCAGACCGAGGTGAGGCTGATGTGTATGTGTGGTGCTGTCCACAAGCTCATTACGTCCGTGAAATTTCATTCTGCATTAATCACTAACTCCTCCCAATGGAACCTGCCATTCCTCACTCTGCAGAACCTACCTGTCTTAAAGTTCATAGCTGTATTTTCTGCCTTCCCTTCCCACAATACAAAAATAATACCTACCATGTGTGTACCACTTTAGAGATTTCAGGCTATATTTACAACCATACCCTAAATTGACCCCCACATCAACGCAGTCGAGTGGGTATTATTGTCCACATGGTACAAAAGTAGTGCCTGAAGTTCTGGAAATATAAAGGGCTGTGCAAGGCTGACAGCTGGGACATGGTCGAACTCAAGCCCTTGCTTTCACAGCCGGGGCTCAGCCTCTTCATTGCTGCTGCCTGACTCAGTCGCTCAGCACTCAGTGCCCTTCAGCTCCCACTTAACTCTTCTGCAGATGAACTCTTTTCATGCTGCCAACATACTCTTCCTCATCCTGACTGCATATCAGTGCTGTCCATTTGTGAACATGCAACGTATGTGTTTCAGGTTCAGACACCAAACATATGTTCTCTGTTCCTCCTTTGTGCCCTTGAGACACACCTTGACCATTGCACTTATTATATTGTTTTGCAATTACTCACTTGTGTACCTGTCCCCTCCAAGACAGGGAAGACCTTTGCCACCTCTGTGATCTATGTGGGTGCCTGGAACTCGGTCTGTGTGCAGATATCTTTGGGGATCTTCAATGCCAAGTACTCAAGTAGACGTTGAGCAGGTGAACCCCAGGTGAGCACTGACACGGCTCTCTCAGCCCTGGGTGAGGGGACCAATAGGCTTGTCTGTGTAGAGCCTTCAGCCTAACAGCAGCTCCCCATGTGAATTAGGTCAAGCAAACATGGCACGTCTCCTGTCCTTTGTGACACATATTCTCCATCTTCTCTGAAAGCCCCCAAAAGAAAATGAATTACTAACATGCAGTCATTTTCATGGCAAATTATGGTACTGACCAAACCATGGGGATGGGTTTGCACTGAGCTATGCCCGGTTCCTTTGTCCAGTCCAAATGGTAATATGCGTTAGCTAGTTGGGGGCCACTAGTAACACATGTAAGAGCATTTAAGTGGAAACAAGCAAACGCTAATGGTTAAAGACAAGATGGGTGGTGCGGTGGCCAATCCTCCTCTTTGAAGAGAAAGGAGTGCAGTGATTATTACCTAGCTCATTACATTCATATTCTCCTCCAGCCTGAAATCTCCGCATTAGTAAACTTGGGTGGAGCTGGGGCTGAAACTGTGAAGTCAGTAGGAGTAAGGCTTTGTTGTTCTGGATTCTGGGTTATCAGGGACTAGAGCATGTTTCCATGGCAAAGTAAATAATCTGAGAGTTACAAGAAAGATATTTATTTAAACATAAAAAATTGGACATATGGTTTGACAAGTATGAGTGTATTTTGGAAAATATAAGGAACAAAAAATTTAAAACTGGAGCTGTTCTTAAAAAACATTCGGCATGTGGTCACCTTTACACAGTGCCCTCACGGAAGGGGAATACAGTACGTACCATCCAGAATAAGCCAATTAACACAAATCACTAATTACAATTATGGGTAACCTATGGTATATGCACAAGAAGAGTTCATCAGCCCTGCTCAGCTGAGCCTCTTCCACGACTTTCAGCAGCTAAGCTGCTCATTGGGAAATGTCAGCATCCTACAAGTAAGAGCCTGCGTCCCTGCATGTCAGGAGGTAACAAACCTCTGGCCAGTGCAGCCCGGGGAGCAGACTCAGAGGCTAATCAAGGTAAAGGGAGCATTACATACTGTCCTCCCAGAGAGCTTACCCTGAGGGATCATTCATCTCTTTTTTGTGCAATTTAGACCAGGATAAAGTGACAGTTTTCCTTACTACCAAAGAATTGCTTTATTTTCATCTGCAAAGTGCGTAGTTGGTCTTGGTCACCCCAATACACATATACACAGACCTCCATCACAATCAATCTCTCTCTCACACACACACACACACACACACACACACACACACACACTGAGCAGGCTCCATTTGGTTGTAGCTCCTAGGAGGCATGCAAAATGGAGCCAAATTTGCATAGTATGCCAGACAAGCCCTCCAGCCCCTGAAACTTCACACCTGTCTCCTGCCAGGACCCAAAGTGCCATCTGCTTCTCTGGGAAAGCCAGACACAAGGCCCCTCCGTAGGCCTTTGGTAGATGATGAGGAAATCTGGCACAGGGAGCCTTAATTGCTCAAAAATAACTCCATGGTACATAACATACAGTTACATGAAGATCCGAAGAAAAAGCCTTGGCAGTCTTTTTACAAACATGCAGGATGATGGTTGGGGCATGCAAAAGGGAAACTATTTAAGGACTCAACCTAGTCCCAAATTATTTCCAGTGCCAAGAACTCGACACATGAGGAGTTCCGTGTGTGGTTGCAAGTCCCACATAAAAGGACTGTGAGGCACCCCGGCAGGGTCATATTTTTCATCTGCTCCACTCCGAATTTGAGTGGCTCTTCTAAAAATTTTTCTACCCCCTCACAATAAATAATTTTATTCTTTAATGCTACTTTTAAAATACAGTTCTGTCTCCAGTTATAAGAGCAAAGCAGAGAAAAATTCCCTCTGCCAGGTCCGTGTAGCAGTGTCTGAGCAGAGACCAGCCCCACATAAAACAGGGAGGGCCGAGAGGAGTACATAGGTTGGCTTTCAGCGTGATTTAAGCGCAGGACTGGCTTGAGGCAAGAGGAGAGACCAGGACAGTTTGTCGACAGTGGCACTAACAGTGGCACTACTGACATTTGGAGCTGGCTGCTTCTGTGTTTTGGTGACTTGTCCTGTACATGGTAGGATGTTTAGCAGCCCCCCTGGCCTTACCCACTAGATGCCAGTAGCACCCCCTCCCCCAGGGTGACAACCAAAAATATCTCCAGACATTGTTAAATGTCCCCTGGGAGCAAAATCACCCTTTTTGAGAACTACTGGACTACATGATCTCTTGAAGTCTCCTCAAAGCCCACTATTGGGGTATGTGGGTGGCAGAGAGGGTTCTGACCTCATAGCCGTTATCATAGAAGATATTGGTTATTTATGAAAAACTAGTTTTTCGAGGACAAGAACCATTTGCATTGGAGCACTACTGTCTCTCCAGCCCGTGGCCCGGTGCCTGGCACAAGTCTTAAAGAAATGAATCAATGACTATATGAATGGCAGGTTGGATCCTTCTCTCCTTTCCAATCTTATGCTCCCTGTGCCAAATGTGGTGTCTTTGTGTTGGTGGTGGGGGCGGGGGAGATATCTTCACAAAACTAATAAAATAAATGACTAAATAAATGGAACCTCTTGTCTAAAGAACACAGAGATAAGATAAATCATTTTGAGTCCTGGGAAAATTATCTCCACCATCCTGCCCTGGTTTCTCCATTCAGCCAGAAAACACTTTAATTTATCTTGTGAAATTTTTCATACCCTAGACTCACATCAAGTATTTATTTCTTCTTCTCCTTCTCCTTCTCTTTCTCTTTCTTCTTCTTTTAATATTCTCTCTACAAACGTGGGTTGGTTTTCCACTCATTGGAATGAAAGCTCCATTAGCCTCAGTGCACGAAAGGCTTGTGAGATTGGCCTGGATTCAGGGCCGGCAGGAGGATAAAGAAACCTGACACTCATTCTTCACGTAATTAGAGTTGGTAAAATAAACTGTGTGCATTTCATTAAGGGAATGGATCCATCAGGCCCAGGACAGAGCAGAAATCCCATGCTCACAGCACCAGCCTTTTGTCTTGAATTAACCCCCAGCTGATTAAAAAAAATGTTCCCGTGGAGTCACTGGGGAACATTCCTGAACCCCTTCCTCCTCTTAGTCTCTGAGTCCACATGGTTCCTCAGTTGGCTTAAACCCAGCAAACGCCACAGTTGCCTTCTTACACATGACACATGTTATCTGACTCCCCCCAAAGTCCCATACAGGATGCTTCCCTCCCTCAGTAACAAGATGCCATTTGAAAACACATATCCAGGAACCACCCTTGGCCAAGAGAGTTTTGCTTTTCCATGCTTGTCAGTAGCCAGGATGGGAGTTGTGCTGAGAAATCCCCCCTTTGACCAGCCCCGTGACAAGCAGCAACAGGAATTAGACCTTTGATTGGGAATCAGCAGAATAATCTGTGATGATAAAATAAGTTCTCTTTGAAAAGTAAACAGTCCTTTCCTAAATTCAAATTATGATTCTTAGCTATGGTAGTACCCTCTTCTAAAAATCTGATCCAAGCAAATCCAACCCAGCTTTCAAAAATTCATAAGGGTCTTTGAACTTCCATTCTACATCCTTGGGTGACGTGGTGCTGCAGTCATCGCTCTGAGTAGTCTCTATTTCTGTCACTAGCTTTCACCCTGACTTCACTTTGGCTGACTTAAAATCAGTATCAATTTCCTCTAATGGTCCCCTCCCCGCTCCTGACTTAGTAGATATCCATATGTATTTATATAGATAGGTAGATAGATAGATAGATAGATAGATAGATAGATAGATAGATAGATAGATGATAGATAGATAGATCATATATGTCTATAAAAGGAAGGTAGGTGGGGAAATACAATAAGCTTAGAGAACACACAGGCCAGCTGTCCACTGACCAATGGAAGAATGTCTCAAGCAAGAAGCAAGAAAGGCACCGGAAGAATAGCACAGGACTGCTAGGAAGTAAAGACACTTTTCAAAACGACAGGCTGAGGAAGAGGTTGCAGAAGTAGGAGCTCTTTCCCCCAGAGATGCCAGAGAGCAGTCTGGCAGTTCCCCTCAGTGAGTGCTTGCAAGGTGCTGACTGGCGCTGCACAGTTGTGCCCAATCATGGCAGAGTGGGGATAAACAACCAAGGCTACAGTATCAGCTAATGAGGGGACTTCCCTGATGACAATGACTGTGAAACACAGTTTTCACCGTATCTCGGGGTCTTCAAGATTAGGAGAGGCAATTGTGTCTCCAGGGAAAACAATGCTGAGCTAGCCTGGATGAATTCTTAGGAGCATTTTTAACTCTAGAAAACTATGAAAATCGAGGGGCTATACCCAGGATAGAATGGAGCACCAGAGCAGCCTTGGGATGGGGGTGGGTGGTGCCAGCAGGAGCCTGGCTCTACCCAGGGGCTCAGCTCTTCAAACTAGCCTGGGTCTCCTTTGGCTTAAGCATGTTCTGAGTGGCTGGTACATTTCCCCACAATTCGGGTGGGAATATTATGTTGTGTTTTTCTGTTTCATCTTCTCATGTCTCATTGATAGTTAGGTGTGTGTGTGTGTGTGTGTGTGTGTGTGCACGAATGTGCACATACACACACATGCACACACACACACACACACACACACACACACACACACACACAGAGGCATTTCCTTGGCCATTTACCCCATGGGAAGGTTTCCAGAGGTATTTCCATGAGTACAGAAGCCTCAGCAGAGGCAGGGAGCAGACAGAGATGGCTCTGGGGAGAGGGAGGGCGTCTGTTCATGCCTGTGCCTTCTCTTCTCCATGAACTCAGCTACTTGGCATCCATGACGTCTCCCCCTTTAAGCTCACTGGAGAGTTTAGGGCAGCTCGTCTTCCCTGATGTTCTTTACACACCCTCCCTCTCTCCCTCCAGCCGCCTTCTAGGCCCTGCTCTCCTTCTCCCTTCTGGTTTCTTCAGTTGCAGTGAGTTTATTGGCATGACGAATGTTGCCAAAGCCAATAGCACTGCGTCTCAGTGTCTGGGGATGGATTTCACAGTGGGAAGGGGATGACCGGGGCCGCGGACCACATTCCCACTGTGGGTTTCTGCTTCAGCCTGAAGTGGTGGCAGGGTGCCAGGGACCTTGTTCACTTGGGTTTCCAGTCTCCGCTGAACTTCTCAGCCTTGTCTCCAGACAGGGAGAAAGTTCTTATTAAGGCAGAGGTCATGTCTGGAGCTGCAGGTCGGAGGTGGGGGGGTGGGGGCTTCAAGCTTATGTTTTCAAGGAGCAGTTTATAAACAACCCACTCACAGCACGTACAAACTGCAATGTTAAAACACCAGCCTCCCACTGACACTGCAAATTCTGACTGTGACCCGGGTGACAAAGACAGGCTGCTCTGGCCCAGGCATTCACAGGAGCTGAAAAAGGGTCCTTGATGGGTCTTCTGAACAAGTGTGAATCTCACCAATTTCCATACCCACCCCCCTCCCCAACAGTCTCTCTCTCTCTCTCTCTCTCACACACACACACACACACACACACAAACGATTTGGAGATTCTGAGATAGGTACGAGAAAATGGATATTGTTATACCTAGAGCTTCAAACACCCATCTCAAATGAGTTCTAGCTAAGGAAATCTCCTTCCTAATGAACAAGCCTTATAAAGCTTATCAAGCTTCTCTCTCTCTCTCTCTCTCTCTCCCTTCTTTTCTCTCTTTCCCATTTTCTCAAACACATACACACATACACACACACGCACGTGCACACCTTGTCAGCACAGCAGACATTCCCCTCCAGGGTGCCTCAGCTGATGGAAATTTCTATTTGCAATGAAAATCAACTTTGGAAAACGTCACAGCGAGGGATTTTTTTTTTTTTTTTCCTGGCTGCCCCAAGATTGATCTGGTCCATAGGATGCCCCAGATCATTGCATTCGGTAATTTCATTCTGCTTATGATCTATTTCTTATACGATCAATATGATAGATGCGAAGCAGAGCAAAGTGGGTTACAGCCCGACACTGGTGAAGTGAGTAGGAGAGGGGAGTGCTGGGCTGCCGCGCTGTGTGTCTCATGAAGCAGAAAAGCAATTCAGTCAGACTAAGGGCTACAGACAAGGCGGTATATTCTCCATGATAAATGCAAATGATGTGCCTACACTTCCCCCAGTACAAATGGGGCGGGGAGAGAGAAAGGGCCTGCTGTCTGGGATCACAGCATTCCCTTAGGAGCCCACAGGAAATTTGCACAAGGCAAGCATTATGGGGGGTGAGAGTAGGGGCACTGGGAGGGAAGAATTAGAGTTTGCTTAAATAATCAGGAGGCTGACGGCAAGCCCCCTCTTCCCGGCCCAGCCATGCCTCTGAGCATTGCCATTTTTAAAGCGCAATACAACAGAAACAAGCCTCCAGCGAGCGGAGAACCTCAGGGAAATATCGGACAGTGCACTGATCCATGAGAAGCCCATCATCTTCTCCGAGCGCAGAGCTCCCTTAGCGGCACGTTTTGGTAGGCAGCGGTCATGTTCACTGTCTGCCTTGCTATTTTGTGCCAGGCTTTTCTGTTTTCCCACGTGAGCCAACATTTCTAGGTGTCCTTGGACAAGGCGTTGAATTCTCTGCATCAAAATTTCATTATCTGTTAAAGGGGATCAATTATATGTCTGCTGCTGCTGCTGCTGGGAAGTATCTTTATGAGGAATGGAATAATGGAGAGAACTTCTAAAAATATGTAATGTGCCCCAAGTGTGAGGTATGGGCTGCGGCAGTCATGGTGAAGTCTCTAAAAGGAGAAAGACAGGTCACTGCCCTCTGAAAGCTTACAGATTAATGGGACAGTGGGGTCAAATGCATGAGGACAGCAAGACAAATTCACAGGGGAAAAAGCGTCCTGAACCCAGAGGTACAAACCCTGAGTTGTAAGCAGGGCTCTGCCACCCCTCATTACATGATTGTACGAGTCCCTTCCCCTCTCTGGGCTTCAGCTTCCCCAACGGAACATGAGACAGTCGGATAATCTCCAAGGCCACCCAGGGCTCTGACTTTTTATAACAAATTGAACACTAATATGGATGAAGATGTTAAAGGGGGATCCGAACTCTCGAAGGACATGGCATAGAGCTAGATCTTCAAACGGGGAAGAGCCTGCTTTGGCACAATGGAAGGGCAGGGACATTCCAAATGTAGAAATCCACCTCTCTGAGCCCCCTAACTGGGAGTGAGCCAGACCCAATCAAGTATGTTCAACCAGTTCAGGCAGCTGAAACCCAGAGAAGAGTAAGGGGAAAAGTAAAGAGCACGGAAGATCCCTTTGGCTTCTGAGCCCTTGTCCGGGGAGGAGACGGGGAGGAAGGAGTGGACACTGCTGTTGGGCTAGGTGGACTCTTCACACTGATGCTGAGAAGAGCCGGACCTGCTGTCCTCTCTCCCTCATGCCCAAAGGACCACAGCCTTTCGGGATATTTCTCCAGAGGAGTGCTCTGTCCCCACAAGGCTGCTGCTTCTTGGGTCCTTTCAGGAAATTAAATTTGAAGTTGCTCAGCTGTGCTAGTGTTTGATCCTTTGCAGACACTTTTCCCCTCCTGCTGCAGAAAGCCTGAGGCTGCCCAGGGAAGGTAGGTGAGGGAGGGAGTGTCGTGGGTGGAGCTGTCATGGTAAGATGGATTCCAGAAACTCTGCATTGGTGATTCTCTGTCCTCCCACACCTCCCTCTGCATGGAAGTCTGGTCTCTGGGGAAGGGCAGACAGAAGGCCCCTTCTATTTTCTCATCCAGCTGGCAGAGGCTGTGATGAGATCTTCATTGGGAAGGTTGATTAAGTGGCCACTGCTCTGAGGACAGGGCTGGGAAATGTAATCCAACTGATAACCAAGCCATTCATGACCCATGTGAAAATGCTCGGGACAACTCACCTGGACATTTTCCATTTGCAAGGGTACCAGAGGAATTGTGTTCTTAATACATACTGTGTCAACCAAAGGTATATCTTAGATTTTATTAAAGATGACTGTTCATTTGTTCACTTGGTATACTTTCACCCAATGGGAAAGGGAGCTTCAAAGCACTAACGTATTGCATCCCTCCTCTACAGCCGAGATGGCTGAGTACTCTCTAGGGTCATTAGAAGGCCCTTGTGTCTAGACCAGTGTGAGAGGTCTGTGACTTTGGAAAGAGAGGAAGCCTGGGTGGGGTGGGCCATACGCAACTGTTGAGCTGCATGCAACTGTTTGAAAATTAGAAAAAGAAACAAAATTTTTAAAAATGGGAATTATTTATCTTAGTTGATGCTTTCTCATCGTCTCTCCATTAAAATATCTCAGTAAGTCTGAAGTTCAGAAGGGAGGGCAGAGTGGTGTCAAGAATCGAAGGGCAAGGCCTGCCCTCTTTGACCTTCACGAAATGAGTGGCCTGGACAGAACACATCAGCTTCCTTATCAGTGACTGGAGATTATCAGCAAAGCAAAAACATGTTATGGGCTTGTGTGTTGAGACGCCGGCGCTGGGGTGTTAAATTAATAATATGCAGGTTATGATCCGCTGGAGGAGAACACACAAGGCACCCACCCACACAGTCAGCAGGTAGCTCGCTCCCTCAGCATCTGAGCTCCCACTTTGGAGAAGTAAACACCCCAGGGTCATTTTCATTGACGGTGCAGTTCCAATACGCTCACACAAAGGAAGTCACAAGGTTTTTACTCACAGATCCCAGAAATACAGCAGTGAGGGCTGTGCAATGAGCTGGGGGAAGGGCAGTCCTCCATCCCAGGTCACCAGTGACCAGGTGATAGACAGCAGGGTAGCAAGCACCTATTGCTCACAGGTGGTTGGGGTGGAGGTCAGTAACTTTGCGTGGGCTTAACTTTAAGTAGTTATTTTTAAAGGTGCCCTGGGCAAAGCAAAGGGGAAACTTGGTGCAGGAATCCTAAGCTCAGATCCTTATCTAAATGTCCAGACTCTGCATATGAGCAGGGTTGTCATACTGTAAAATGCCTAGGCAGTAACTCAAAATAGTTGTTTTTCTTATCACAGTTTGCCATCCAAAAAGGGAGAAATATTGTTCTTCCCCCACCCTGCCTACATCTGAGTTCACTTTCTATGACTTTACTTTTGTCCTTGGCCTGGAAGAGATTTCTGACTTGCTCTTTGCCAGCAGCCCAGGCTGCTCTTCTTTTGTTGGTAATGAGTTCAATTCACATGAAAAGCCAGAGCCTGCTTCTGAGACATTTGGGCAAGTCTCAGGAAACACTTCTGCCAATGCCACTTGCCCGAGAATTCCTCTCAAGCCCCCAGGTCACTTAGACTTCACTCCTTCCAGACTACTCTCAGTGCTCCAGAATAAGTCAAATACCAAAAACCAATGGGAATATTCCAGTAGGAAGATTTCCAAAATTACCAAAGACTTGAATTACCTTTCCATAACTGGGGAAGTCCACCAAATAGCAGAGAAATGATCTCTTTCTGTTTCCCCTGACTTGCCAATCAAAACACTGTCTACTCCCAATCCAAGGTGTGTCATAAGGTCTGCTCCCAACGAGCTCAACCCCAGTAATTGGAAGCAGCCCTGCCTCGCCTTTGGTCTTGGGTATTTTCATCATTGGATGGTTGGAGCCAAGACGTACATTTTGCCAACGAAAACTTTCCTTTGAAACCTCCATCTTATCCAAACAGAGCTGGAATTGACTTTTGGCAGCTCCAGAGATAGTTCTGAGTTATGAAAAATAGGATATATATGTCAGCCCATCTATGAGATTGCCCCCAACCTAAAAAAAAAAAAAGCACCCTTGCACATGAACTCTTTTTTCTTTCCAATAAACTGGCGAAGCCAATGCACCCGTAAAAACTTCAGAACTCAGCTATATGGTCCTTTGAAGCTACCTGTTCAGTTCCTCTGACTGTGACCTCCGAATCCTTCTACTCAGAGAGGCTTTTGAGGCAAAAAAAAAACAAAAACAAAACAACACACACACAAAACAAAACAAAAACAAGGAGTTTCAATGAAAGGGAAGACCTGGGTGGGGTTCAGTGAAATTTTGCTGTATTCTTCATGGGGAGGCGTTCAGTTCTAGCTCTCGCGATGACAGTTTGGGGAAGGTTTGGTCTGACTTGGAGGAACTGTAATGTTGGCAAACAGGGCGTCTGTAGGTGCTGTCTATCTCCTTGAGGAGTGGAACTCTTCATGAAGGGAACTAGGCTAGGCTTATACGCAGAAACTGATGAAAACATTTTTCAAATATTCAAACCAGGTACCTGACCTGGAAAACAGAGGGTATGACATCCCTAGACAGGCTTCTGCAGGGTAAGGGAGACAGGGTCCTTCTCGAGGAATCCCGGGCTCTATGAATCCCTTGTGCTGTGCAGCCTCATCCTGGGGGACCAGTTTCTCTCCGTGTTGCCTTCACAGTTACTGGAGGTGTGGTACTGCCACATGACACTCTCAGGACAGTCACTTTAGAGGGGAGGAAGACGACTTAGAACCATAGAATCTCATAATTAGACATGAGCTCAAGCCCATTTAGTCAGATCACCCATCTCCTGCTCGAAGGCCTGCATAACATAGGACACCACCAGTGACGAGACAGTCACAGCCAACAGCACAGCTCCAGATTCAGGACTGCACAGAACCACATCATCCCAAGTGCCAACCAGATACCAAGGCAGAAAACCAACTTTGCCAGTGTAGGGGGTTGCTGTAACTGGTGGTTAAGACCATGCGTTTAGACTGCCTGGAGTTAGATTTCTTGACTCCTAGGTGACCTTGGGCAACTTACGTGACCTGTCTGTGCCTCAGTTTCTCCCCTGTAAAATACAGATAATGATAATACCTACCTCATTTCATATTTGTGAGATTAAAATGAGTTAATATGAGTAAAGCGCCTAGAATATTGCTATCCCACCAAATCGACCAACTGAGACCCTCCTCATTTTAAAAACTTCATTATAAGTAGTTTCGTATATACACAAAAGCATACATGTCAGTATACTGCACGTCATATATCAACATAACATAATGAATGCCTCACCTGTTTCAACGATGATCAACAGGTGGTCATTTTGGCTTTGTCTTTACTCCACCCACTTCACCACCACCCTGATTATTTTAAAGCAAATCACATTTATCTTTAAATATTTCAGTATGTATCTCTAAAAAGAGGGACTGTCTAAAAACTTTATAACCATAATAGCATCTCACTCCCCCCAAAATATAAAAATAATTTTATAATACCAAATATCATTGCTCTCTCTCTCTCTCTCTCTCTCTCTCTCTCTCTCTCTCTCTCTCTCTGTCAGAAATAATATGAAAAAAAGGTCCACACATTTGTCCCCTTTAATTTGTAGGTCCCCCCTTCAATTCTTCTGTTTTACTATTTTTCCCCTTACAACTTTTTAATCATGAGACTGGATCATTTGTTGTAAAATGTTTC
Organism: Rhinolophus sinicus; assembly: GCF_057876585.1. Classification (NCBI taxonomy): domain Eukaryota; kingdom Metazoa; phylum Chordata; class Mammalia; order Chiroptera; family Rhinolophidae; genus Rhinolophus; species Rhinolophus sinicus. The sequence continues at coordinate 20,537,447 of NC_142511.1, forward strand.
TGACAGTCTGCATTTTGCTGATTGCATATAATTTAACATGCTTCTCTGTGTTTCCTGCAAGTTGATACTTAGATCTGCAGGCTTCATTGATTCGGGTTCAATAATTTGACAAGACTCTTTCATGGGTCCTGGTAAGTATTTCTATCAAGAGTTTGACAATGTCTGGTTGGTTCTTTTGTTGTTATGTTGAAATACTGGCAATCATTGCCTCGATTTATTAACTCATTGTCAGATTGCCAAATAAAATGCAGGATGTCCAGTTGCATTTGAATTTCAGATAAGCAACGAATGATTATTTAGTGTAAGTACATCCCAAATATACTTACACTAAGCAATTTTTGTATTTATCTGAAATTTATATTTAGCTGGGGTCCTATTTTTCTATTTGCTAAATCTGGCAACTATAATTAGGAGCTGCAAATGGTAACATTCTAATTCTACGATTCCTTTCTTATTTGTTAGCTGTAACACTTTTATAAAGATACACTTCTCCTCATCTGTTTGACAGCCCTGAAATACAGATCATATATGAAAAGCAGGATAAATGCTTTATTTTTCCTTTTGTTTATCAATTAAAAATAATGAGATATTTCCTTCAATGACCAATAGAGAGGTACCATTCTGAACTCACGGTTGTGAATATATTTGTTGTGAATGTCAGTCCTATACCATTATTATCCTTTCTGGTACTTAAACTTGCTCGTCTCTGGCCAGTGAGAAACTATTCTAGTAGGCTCCTGAGTCCTTTTGACATGAAACTAGTAGTGTTTGATATTTAGTTTGCTTTCTGGTATGATAGGATTTTCCAAGCTCATCTTATATATTTCCTGCATTCCATCTGGAATCAGATATTTATATATATAAATATATATATATATATATATATATATATATATATATATATATATATATATTTGTTGTTGTTGTTGTTGAGTTCATATATATATATATATATATATATATATATATATATATATATTTACTTATTGGGGTGAAAATTGTTAGTAAAATTACATAGATTTCAGGTGTACAATTCTGTATTACATCATCTATAAATCCCATTGTGTGTTCACCACCCAGAGTCAGTTCTCCTTCCATCACCATATATTCGATCCCCCTTACCCGCATCTCCCACCCCCCACCCCCCTTACCCTCTGGTAACCACTAAACTATTGTCCATGTCTATGAGTTTTTGTTTCTCATTTGTTTCTCTTGTTCTTTTGTTGTTTGGGGTTTATATACCACATATCAGTGAAATCATATGGCTCTCTGCTTTTTCTGTCTGACTTATTTCGCTTAGCATTATAATCTCAAGATCCATCCATGTTGTCACACATGGTCCTATTTCATCTTTTCTTATATAGTATTCCATTGTGTATATATACCACAACTTCTTTCTCTATTCATCTATCGAAGGACATTTTGGTTGTTTCCATGTCTTGGCCACCGTAAACAAAGCTGCAATGAACATTGGAGCACACGTGTCTTTATGGATACATGTTTTCAGATTTTTTGGGTAGATACCCAGGAGAGGGATTGCTGGGTCATATGGTAATTCTATTCGTAATTTTTTGAGGAACCTCCACACTGCCTTCCATAACGGCTGCACCAGTCTGCATTCCCACCAACAGTGTATGAGGGTTCCTTTTTCTCCACAGCCTCTCCAACACTTGTTACTATTTGTCTTGTTGATGATAGCCATTCTGACTGGGGTGAGGTGATATCTCATTGTGGCTTTTATTTGCTTTTCTCTGATGATTAGTGACGTTGAGCATTTTTTCATATGTCTGTTTGCCATTTGTATGTCCTCTTTGGAGAAATGTCTCTTCAGGTCATCTGCCCATTTTTCAATTGGGTTGTTTGTTTTTTCGTTGTTAAGTTTCATGAATTCCTTGTATATTTTGGATATTAGCCTTTATCGGAGGCACTGTTTGAAAAAATCTTCTCCCATTCACTTGGTTGCCTCTTTACTTTGTCGATGGTTTCTTTTGCTGTGCAGAAGCTTTTAAGTTTCATATAGTCCCATTCGTTTATTTTAGCTTTTACTTCCATTGCCTTTGGAGTGAAATTCATAAAATGCTCTTTGAACCCAAGGTCCACAAGTTTAGTACCTATGTTTTCTTCTATGCAGTTTATTGTGTCAGGTCTTATGCTTAAGTCTTTAATTTTAGTACATGGTGACAAATAGCAGTCCAGTTTCATTCTTTTGCACGTGGCTATCCAATTCTCCCAGCACCATTTATTGAAGAGGCTGTCTTTTCTCCATTGTATGTTTTTTGCTTCTTTTTCAAAAATTATCTGCCCATATTTATGTGGTTTTATTTCTGGGTTCTCAATTCTATTCCATTGGTCTATGTGTCTGTTTTTCTGCCAATACCATGCTGTTTTGATTATTGTAGCCTTGTAGTACAAGCTAAAGTCAGGGAGTGTGATACCTCCAGTATTTTTTTTTTTTTTTTTTTTTTTTTTAAGATTGCTTTGGCTATTTGGGGTCTTTTGTGGTTCCAAACAGATCTGATGATTTTTTTGTCCTATTTCTTTAAAAAACTTCATTGGGATTTTGATGGGGATTGCATTAAATCTGTATATTGCTTTGGGTAATATGGCCATTTTAACTATGTTGATTCTTCCAATCCATGAGCATGGAATGTCTTTCCATTTCTTTGTGTCTTCTACAATTTCTTTTAAAAAATGTCTTGTAGTTTTCAGCATATAGGTCTTTCACATCCTTGGTTAAGTTTATTCTTAGGTATTTATTCTTTTTGTTGCAATTGCAAAAGGAGTTGTTTTTTGTGTTTCTTTTTCTGAGATTTCATTGTTAGTATATAGGAGTGCAATGGACTTTGTACGTTGATTTTGTAGCCAGCAACTTTACTGTATTCATTGTTTCTAACAGGTTTTTGGTGAAGTCTTTAGGGTTTTCTATATATAGCATCATGTCATCTGCAAAGAGTGACAATTTAACTTCTTCATTCCCAATTTGGATGCCTTTTATTTCTTTCTCTTGCCTGATTGCTCTGGCGAGGACTTCCAACACTATGTTGAAAAGCAGAGGTGATAGGGGACAGCCCTGTCGTGTTCCTGAATGTAGAGCAAAGGGCTTCAGTTTTTCACAATTAATTATGAGATTAGCTGAGGGTTTGTCATACATGGCCTTTATTATGTTAAAGTATATTCCTTCTATACCTATTTTATTAAGTGTTTTAATCATAAATGGATGTTGCATCTTGTCAAATGCTTCTTCTGCATCAATTGATATAATCATATGATTTTTGTCCTTTATTTTGTTTATGTGATGTATCACATTGATGGATTTGCGAATGTTGAACCATCCTTTTGCCCCAGGGATGAACCCCACTTGGTCGTGATGAATAATCTTTTTAATGCATTGTTTTAGTTGATTTGCTAGAATTTTGTTTAGGATTTTTGCATCTGTATTCATCAGAGATATTGGTCTGTAGTTTTCTTTTTTTGTGTTGTCCTTACCAGGTTTTGGTATCAGGGTAATGTTGGCTTCATAAAATGAGTTAGGGAGTACTGTAACTGTCTCTTCTTAAATTTTTTGGAAGAGTTTGAGCAGGATTGGTATTAGATCCTCTTGGAAGGTTTGGTAGAATTCACTAGTGAAGCCATCTGGTCCAGGACTTTTGCTTTTGGGAAGGTTTTGGATGACTGATTCAATTTCGTTACTGGTGATGGGTCTGTTTAGATTTTCCAGTTCTTCATGGTTCAGCCTAGGAAGGCTATATGTTTCTAAAAACTTGTCCATATCTTCTAGGTTATTGAATTTGGTGGCATATAGTCCTTCATAGTATTCTTGGATGATCCTTTGTATTTCTGTGGTGTCCATGATAACTTCCTCTTTTTCATTTCTGATTTTGTTAATTAGTGTCTTTTCTCTTTTTATCTTAGTGAGTCTAGCCAAGGTTTTGTCAATTTTGTTAATCTTTTCAAAGAACCAGCTCTTTGTCACATTAATTTTTTTTATTGTCTTTTTGTTCTCTATTTCATTTAGTTCTGCTCTGATTTTTGTTATTTCCTTCTTCTGCTGACCTTGGGTTTCATTTGTTCTTCTTTTTCTAGTTCTTTAAGGTGTATCATGAGGTGATTTATTTGGGATTTTTCTTGTTTCCTGAGATAGGCCTGTAATGATATAAATTTCCCTCTTAAAACTGCTTATGCTGCATCCCAAAAATTTTGGTACGATGTATTTTCATTGTCATTTGTTTCTATGTATCTTTTGATCTCTCCTCTAATTTCTTCTTTGACCCGGTCGTTCTTTAAAAGTATGTTGTTTAATCTCCATGTATTTGTGTTTTTTCCTGCTTTCTTTTTGCTGTTGATATCCAATTTCAAAGCCTTGTGCTCGGAGAATATGCTTGGTACGATTTCAATCTTCTTGAATTTTCTGAGGCTGATTTTATGTCCCAATATATGGTGTATCCTTGAGAATGTTCCATGTACACTAGAAAAAAATATATAGTCTGATGTTTTAGGATGAAGTGCTCTATAAATGTCAATTATGTCCATTTCATCTAATGTGTCATTTAGGGCTGCTATTTCGTTATTTATTTTCTGTTTGGATGATCTATCCATAGCTGTCAATGATGTATTTAAGTCCCCTAGTATAATTGTGTTTTGGTCAATTTCTCCCTTTAATTCTGTTAGTAGTTGCTTGGTATATTTTGGTGCTCCCTGATTGGGGGCATAAATATTGATGACTGTTGTGTCTTCTTGTTGTATAGTCCCCTTTACCATTATGAAATGTCCACCTTTGTCTCTTGTTATCTTTTTCACCCTGAAGTCTGTTTCATCTGATATCAGTATGGCTACATCTGATTTTCTCTGGATACCATTTGTTTGGAGTGTCAATTTCCACCCTTTCTCTTTGAGTCTATGCTTGTCCTTGTATCTGAGATGTGTCTCTTGGAGACAGCATATGGTTGGGTTTAGTGCTTGATCCAATCTGCTACTCTGTGCCTTTTTATTGGTGAGTTCAGTCCATTTACATTTAGGATGATTATTGATATGTGAGGATTTCCTGTCATTCTATCTTTAGTTTTCTGGTAAGCCTGTCTCCATTGTTTCTTTGCCTTTTTGTTGTTGTCTATTATTTCTGTGTGGTGGTATTCTATGATGTTTCCCTCTGTTTCTTCTTTTATTACAGTACATATTTGAGTTCTGGATTTTTTTTTGAGTGGTTACCCTTAAGTTTATGTAAAAGGAAGTTTGATATTTAGAGTATTCCATTTTCTTCAGCATGCCTACTTTCTCCATTCCCATATTCCGGTTCAGGCCTTTACTCTCCCCCCTTTTATGTTTTGGTTGCCACAAATTGTCCCTGTTGATGGTGGTCGAATAGCCTCCGTTAGTATTTCTTATAGTGCAGGTCATGTATTAGAAAATTCCCTCAGCTTCTGTATGTCTGGAAAGGTCTTTATTCCTCCTTCATATCTAAAGGATATCTTTGCTGGATATATTATTCTTGGCTCACAATTTCTCTCTTTCAATAGTTTGAATATTTGGTTCCACTGCCTCCTGGCTTGTAGAGTTTCTGCCGAAAAATCTGATGATAATCTAATGGGCTTTCCTTTGTAGGTTTCCGTCTTCTTTTCCCTGGCTGCCTTGAGGATTCTTTCTTTGTCGTTGATTTTAGACAGCTTCAATACAATGTGCCTTGGAGAAGGCCTGTTGGGATTGAGGTAATTAGGTGTTCTATTTGCTTCTTGGATTGCAGGATCCCGTTCTGTCCACAAGTTTGGGAAGTTCTCATCGACAATTTGTTTGAATATACTCTCTGTTCCCTTCTCTCTTTCTTCTCCTTCTTGTATGCCCATTATTTTTATATTGCTCTTTCTGATGGAGTCAGAAAGTTCTTGTAGAGTTCTTTCATTTCTTTTAAGTCTCAAGTCTCTTTCTTCTTCCATACGTGTAATTTCCAGATTTCTATCTTTGATGTCACTGATTCTTTCCTCCATCTGGTCAACTCTACTACCTAAGCTGGCTATTTCATTCTTAATTTCTTCTATTGAGTTCTTAATCTCCAGAAATTCCATTTGGTTCTTTTTTAAAATTTCAATCTCTTTCATAAAATGCTCATGTTGTTCTTTGATTGTGTTTCTGAGTTCATTTAACTGCCTTTCTGTGTTTTCTTGCATCTTACTAAGTTTTTTCAGAACTGCAATCTTGAATTCTCTATCATTTAAATCACATATTTCCATATCTTTAAGTTTCTTTTCTAGAGACTTTTCACTTCCTTTCTGAGCTGTCTTGTTGCCTTGGTTATTCATGGCAATTACTGATTTATTATTTCTCTTCCTAGACGTCTACAGGAGTGGCTTCTGCAACAGGTTGATAGGAAGAAGTCTTTCTTTTGTTTTCCAGTACTTGGTAGAATATTTTATTTTCTCTCCGACTGCAGCCTTTTTTTCTCTCTCACACGGTAGTGCTATGTTTTCTCTGCACTATTCCAGCTTTTCACACAATGGGGGGATTCCCTGGGAGACAGGCTTCTCCTCTGTTAATAGTTCTCCTGGGTTACAGGGCACAGTGTCCGTGTGGGTATGCGGAGAGCTTTTGAAGTTCCAAAGCTCTTCTTTCACCAGATTCGGAGCCCGTATGTTTTAGGAGTTCTGCTTACTCCTGCAGGGATCCACCCAGATAGGTGGGACCAGGGGTGGGGTGAGTTGTGAGAGGTGGCCCAGAGCAATGGCAGTGACCACCACCACAGCCGGTCCTGTTTCCACAGCTCCCTGCCCTTTGCTGGAACCAGTTGGGCTGCAAATCTGTGTCTGCAGACCACAGTTCTCAGAACTGCAAATATTCTTTTCTTTTGATCTGATACCGCCACTGTTCCGCTTCTAGCACCAGGCGAGTGCTGGGAGGGTAGGGAGGGGGCAGCTAGTCTCAGTGCCTAAGGCTTCCATTCTCTGCTCGGCAGTGAGGGCTTAAACCACCGTTTTCAGCCATTTCCCTCATTCTTTTTTCCAAGGTCTCTGCCATGAGCGTTGGGTTCAGCTGTGTTATATGCTGTCCCCTCAGCCCTGTGGGCCAGAAACGGAGCCGTAGCAGTCCAAGTTCTTCTCTCTCCCGCAGCTGTGGTAGTTCCGGGATGCAGCGAGCTCGGAGCACTGAGCTAGTCTGCATCCTGTGGCTCCGTCTCCACACTTCTCCTTTCCCTCCTCCCCCCTCACACAATTCGCCCACCTTTAGGTGAATTCAGTAGCAGGCCTCTTCGTCTTGCCTGTCTGCTGTGCAGGGAGTCCTTTGTGGAGTTATAGTTGTTCAATTAGTTGTAAATTCCACAGGAGATTTACAGAGGATCACCTCACACCACCATTTTGATGACATCAAATCAGACATTTCTTCAAGAAATCTTGTTTCCTTTTAAGAGAAAATGGTATTTAGAAAACATAATCTGGGAGCTAGGGGTGCTCTGTGCTACTAAACTTTTCATCAGTTTTAGGTTTTTTTTCCAATAGATAGAGCCAGTAAGCATGTATTTTTAAAAAGATAATGAGTTCATAATGATATTTCTAATACAAATGCAGAATTACAGGTTTTTCTTCACCTCATCGATCTCACATCTGTGTCTCTTTTCTACCATAATAAAAATCCCTGCTCTCAGTGGCATTGATATAATTACTCACATATAATACATACATATTACAAATCCTCAAATTACAAATGTCCTCAAATTACATCATTTCGTTGAACATCATTTTGTTATAACATTGATGAGATGTCATAAGAACTTAACTCTTGTTTATATCTATTAACCTACGGTAGAAATGGTTTCACTTTATGTCATGTCGCTTAAAGTTGCAGAACCTATCAATGACGTTAAGTGGGAGCTTACTGTACACTACAACTTCAGAATAACAATACCGAACTCCCATCAACAACATGATTGCTAAAAAATAGCTTAAGGTTTTGTTGCATTTTGCATTTCTTTTTGCTCTTTGATGTATCCCATTAGGAATATGAAAAATATATATTTATTTTTAAAATTACTTGAAATACTTTCTTGGTGTTGTTTTGCTCCAGCTGGATACTTCCTAATTTTTTAGGAATTGCTTTGTTGTATTTTGTTTTAAAATTACATAAAAATATTTACATAGTTCCAATGATAAATCTATAAAATGTGGTATATTCAAAGATGTCTGGTGTCTACACTAGTGTCTTCCACTCTATTCCCTCTCTCCTTTTGAAAGTAAACATGGTGTTTTTGTGATTTATCCTTCATTGGGTTATCCTTCTATAATTACAAAAATGTACCTGTACCCTCCTCATTCTTCAAGACTCAACTCCAGTATTACTCCTCTGAGTCCTCACCACCAAAAAAGAGTACTCACCAAATTACTGTATTGCCCCAAAAATAAGACCTAGCCAGACAATCAGCTCTAATGCATCTTTTGGAGCAAAAAATAATATCAGGCCTGGTATTATGTTGTATTGTATTACATTATATTACATTATATTATATAAGACCCAGTCTTATATTATAATAAAATAAGACTGGGTCTTATATTAATTTTTGCTTCAAAAGATGCATTAGAGCTGATGGTCTGGGTACGTCTTATTTTCGGGGAAATGGTACTTCCAGCCAGAAGTACATCCTTCTTGACAATGGTATACTGGTATGGTCACAGGAATTGTTTACAGCTAGCCTCCATTCTGATTATTCCTTCTCTGTTCTAATTGGTTGATGCTTAAGTTTTATGAGGTGTGATCAAACAATACTGTGAATGTTTAAATTTAAAAAAATTATTACAATACAAGACACATTGCCATTAATCCCCCTCAAAATACTCCTCCTCACTTTGAACACACTTATCCCATTGTTCTTGCCACGTCCTGAAGCAGTTCTGGAAGTCCTCTTTCATGACTATCTTTGGTTGCGCTATTGTGGCTGCCTCAGTGTCCTGAATCATTTTGACTTTGGGGAAGAGCCAGGAGTCACACGATGCCTGATCTGGTGAATAAGGTGAATGAGGACACACTGTAGTAATGTTTTTATTTGACAGAAATCGCCATATACCAGAAGAGATGTGTGACACGGAGCATTGTCATGATGGAAGATGATTTATGACATACTTTAAAACACACCTTCTCTCAACCGTAGCTCACACCTGACTGACTGCACTGAACAAGTTGAAACTTGTCACACACTGTTACTAAGGTTTGATGTGCCACTTCCCGTATTGAAGATCCCTGCCTTTCATTTGGATGGCACACGGCAGCAGCATTCACTGTATGTTTTGATCTTAACAGAAAGGCTCTGTGTCACACATCACTTCTGGTACGGCAATTTCTGTCAAATAAAAATATTATGGTGTGTCCTCATCACCTTATTCACCAGATCTGGCACCATGTGGCTTCTGGCTCTTCCCTGAAATCAAAATGACCATGAAAGGTAAATATTTTGAACTGATTCAGGACATCGAGGCAGCCACAACAGCACAACTAAAGACAGTCATGAAAGAAGACTTCCAGAACTGCTTCAGAAAGTGGCAAGAACAATGGGATAAGTGTGTACGAAGCGAGGGGACAGTATTTTGAGGGGGATTAATGGCAATGTGTTTTTTACTGTAATAAATTTTTTTTACTTAAACATTCACTATAACTTTTTATCACACCTCGTATCTGACTACAGTTCATTGCATTCCCATCTGACTCCCTCGGTAGCAAAAGTTGCTAGGATTTCCTAGAAAGCCAAGACCTGACTGGCCCTTACATGTTTTTATATTTCATACAGCTACAGCCTCAATGAAAATTTGCTGAATTGAGTGCCTCTTAGCCCTGGATAAGCATCCAAATTACCCATCCAAGCTTTCAGCTTTTTTGAACGTATAGGTTGCCAAATTCTAACCCAAAACCCACTGAATCAGAATCTCCAAAAGTGATCGCCAAGAAACTGAATTAAATAGTGAAGCATGATTCTCCTCTACAGTTTGAGAGCCACTGACCAACAGCCACTCTGTACAAAAGCCTAGGCAGAGTACAGACAACACTGCAATGGATGTTCCCCTCTGCCCTTTGGGACAGTGCAATTCTGTGCTGGCAAAGCCAAAAGGAAAACTTAGCTGGTCATATCATTTACCCTGATGGTTTTCTTCAGAGAAAACTTAAAGAACTGAGGAGGGGAGTTTAGGGCTTTGACAGAGAATTCGTTGCATATAAAGGTTAATTACTTTTTAAGGTCACACAGTTCGTCAACAACTAGGATGACACTGGCTTTGTGATCTTCTGGCCCAGAGTCTGTCACCACTAGCAAAACAGCTGTTTCCCTTTACCCTCCTGAAATTACCCAAAGGCAGAGATGACACAAATCTTTCCAACCCTCCAAGGGCACTTTCATCCCCAGGCAGGTAGGACTTGAGAGATAGAGGAGATCTTGGGGCTCTAATTCAATCCCTAAAGTGAGAAAACGTTTTGGTCTGGGTCAGAGAGGCAGGTAAAGTCAGTGCTAGGACTGGCATCCGAGGTTCATTCCCGGTGGATGAGGCTGTTTACTTCCCTTGCTGTACGTCTCACCTACGCTTGTGGCCATCACAACTAACGGTCAGTGCATGGAGCCTGGTGGTGTGAATGAAGCTCAGTTAGAGCTGTTGCCATCTAGTCTTGGCCTAATATCACATTTCTGCGACTGTGGTGAAGGCAAGAATCAGACCCTATTCCACTTACCTAAGCTTTAGTGACAAATGCCATTACCAGACCCTGAGTCCAGGAAGTTATACCCAATGTGAGCTGAGAGGAAGAGTGGGGAGGGGACTGAAAAAGGATTATCTCCTCCTCCTACAGTAACTTTAAATGAGCTCTCTCATTTGGTTTTCCTTGATCATCTAGCAGTGAAAAGAGACAATGGGACGGCTGGAGGTGGGGGGCCCACAGAACGAGCAGCACAATTGGTTTCCTCCAAGTCTGCTGTTTCATTTTTATCCCCAGAGCTCTACAGGCCAGAGATAGTCTAATTGGTGTCCTGGTGGAAAGAGATGGGGCTGAGCTCTATAGAAATTAGGCTTAGGTTTTTCTTCCATTATGCCAATCTATATAATCCCCGTTCCCCGCCCGCAGTTTGAACCAAAGGCGGAAACTGGAGGTGGTCCTCTTGATACATCTGGCTATTTTTGGAAAGCTCCAGCGCGGGAGCCATCATGGTAATCGAATGCATCAGTTAAACCCATCAGATCCTTTTCAGTCACAGGTAGCATGCACACACACACACACACACACACACACACACACACACACATCTAATTGCCTGTCTCAGTGTACTCTTCAGGGCTCACTCTGGCCTCCCTGGCTTTCATGGTGTGAGCCAAGGCCAAAAAAAAAAAAAAAAAAATCTATTCAGGCCTCAAGGCTGAGGTTATGGGGGGTGAAGGAAACCAGAGGGGGCGGGCAAGTATGCCATTGAACTTGAATGTGTTCCAGAGAAGGGGGGCAAAGGGCTTTGAAGGCAAAAATCCCAGAGGGATGCTAATCGTGAGTATTTTATTGTGTTAATTCTGGGTCTCTTTGTCTCACTAGGATGCACACAAAACTATGACATAGGATGGGAGTCTCCCAGATGCTCACAATATTGCCACTGACAAAGTTGTTAGTGGTAAAGCCTTCTGCTCAAGGCTTTCAGAGAAATCATTGCTTTCACTGGATTAAGGTTCAAAAGGAAAATTTAGGCTAGAAATAAAATCTTTCAGCCTAAAAGTGCTGTAAAACAGTAACAGATAGCAGGCGTATTCGTATTAGGTTGGTGCAAAGGTAATTGCAGTTTTTGCAATTATTTTCAACCTTTTAAACCGCAATTACTTTTGCTCCAATGTAATAACATATTCTAGGCCTCTTAAAAGTCATAAGGTGGTAAATGCCTTATCATTGGATGGATCCAAAGAGATAAAGAATAATGACTTACTGAATGAATATAAGAGATATTTTTATAGAGGGGGTAGTGGGGTTGAATTGTGTCCCCCAAAAAGATATGTTCAAGCTGTAACCTCTAGTGCATCTGAATGTGAGCTTATCTGGAAATAGGGTCTTTTCCAAAGTAATCAAGTTAACATGAGGTCATCTGGAATAGGGTAGGCCCAAATCCAATAACTGGCTTATAAGAAGGCCATGTGAACACACACACACACACACACACACACACACACACAGAGGGGAACAGAGGCCCACATGGAGGGATGCAATTACCAACAAAGAACGCCAAGGATTGTGGGTAACCAGAAGCTGGAAGAGGCAAGGAAGGATTCTTCCCTAGAGACTTCAGGGGGAGCATGATGACACCTTGACTTCTGACTTGTAGCCTCCAGCACTATGAGAGCATAAACTGTTGTTTTAAATCACCCAGTTCAGTGGTCCTTTGTTATGGAGAAACTAATACAGAGTAAGATTAAATGACCTGGAGAGTTTCTTCAAAGTGCAATAGGCTATAGTCCTAAATTTGCGGGGGTTTCTTTGTTGGGAGTTTATACAGAAAATCTTTCTGGACTGATTTTTACACAATCCTGTAACGAGAAGGAGGCATGGCTGTCAGTGAGACCCAGGGACTGTAAAAGCCATTGTAGGTCCTATAGAGAGAGCCACAACTGGGCTTTCCTGAGGAAGGGGTTGAATTTTGCCTCACTGCAATGTCCTCTCACACATGAGCTCCCTTCCTCCTCCTGCCATGAAAACCTACTGCATACTTTATATTCAATCCAGGGGACAGGAACCAGACCCCGGTCTCCGGGGATGTCAAGTGGGATTCCTGACTCTGGAGCGCCATTCAATCCCAAACAATTAATATAATCCAATCAACATTGCAGACAGCACACACTAATGCCATTAGATTCAAAATCTCCCAGGGCCGTGAGGGGAGGTGAAGGGGAGACAAAGCGCAGTGGGCTCAGTCTCAAGGTCACTGTGTTCTCTAGACTGGGTTACTTGAGACAGATGGTTCTGAAGTGATGCCAGCATTCTCAGGCGCAGACACCAGTGTCATCCTTCTAGGAAACTATGGCCAAAAGTAAAGATGGCATATGTCAAAAGACAAGAACTCATGCTTGTAGGAGCGCCCATGCACCTCCATGAACAGTGCATTGGGGCCAGACTCAGGAGCCCTTGTTTGGATCCCAGTTCTCCATTTCTCAGCTGCACCCCTTGGGCAGAGCTGTTACTCCCCTAAACCTCAGTCTCCTGGTTTGAAAACAGACACAACTACCCAAATTTCTATCTTTCTGTGTTGTTCTGAAGACCAAAATGTGTCAGGATCCAATGCTTCTCACTTTACAGAGGAGGAAAATGAGGTGACCTGACTTCCTCAAGGCCACACCACCAGTTAGTGACCAACAAGGGCTATCAGAGTAACTGCCCTGTAAGTAGCAGTTTTTCTTGTGCCAGCCACTGTGGTTTACGAGACTCTCATTTAATTCTCATAACAACTCTATGATGTCTGTGTTCTTTTCCTGTTCACCCACTGAAGAGACCGAAGTTTGTAAGAAGTTGAATAACTTTGCTAAGATCACGGAAGAATCAGTAACAGAGTCAGGAACCAAACCCACTCTGAAATCTATGGTCTTAGCAACTGCAATGAACCCAGCAATTTTCTTAATCTATATCTATCTGCTTCGAATGTACATGAAAACTTTGCCAATGGTAACCGGCCATACATGTTATTACATTAATTATTAATATCAACCGTTAAATGCTATTGCGTTAAAGAGTAGTGAGCGTTAGTTTAACTTTGAAGCTCATAAAAAACACAAAGGTGATTCATAGGTCCTGGGATGAGGTGGATATAAAAATTGCAAGCAATTTGGCACATTCTTGTGTCAAAGGGTCTTTTCTGAGCTCGTCAGTCAACAGAAAATAGAGGATGGTATTTTGTTTCAACAAGTACCAACAAGTAGATGTGCTGCTGGCTATCCCTGATGGTAGAACTGGTAGCAGTAAAATTGAAGGCGGCATCTCTAATGTCTCAAAGGAAGAGATGTGTGACCTCCTGACATTCCTTGTGTCATCATGCTCCTGTCTGAAAGAGAGTCAGGGCAGTGGAGCAGAGCTGGGCGGCTCCTGGTGTCACCGTTAGAGAGGCGCGTAGATCATGAGTGTTTGCCAATCCGGGTCCACAGGAGACCCCAGCATCAGCGCCCAGACCTTCCAAAGTTTGGCTCCATAATGTTTAGCCACTTTTACAGACTGGAGAAAAGTTGGGGTGAAGTGGTTACAAGACATTGATAAACAACTTTCACTTCCAGTGTAAGGTACAAGAGAAACATAAGGCACGGCCCCTGCCCATGAGGAATTCGCAATATAAACAATGAGTTGCTGAAGTTGGGCACCCTACTTTGGTAATAGGAGAGGTTAGAGGGGCTTGAAGTACACATATAGCACAGCGGAATGGAAAGGGCCCCGGACTTGGCGTTAACCTACCTGAGTTCCAGTATCTTCTCTGCTGCTTACTGGACCTGTGATCTACAAATTACTGAACTTCTCTGAATATCCTTTCCTTTATCATCTCTGAAATGGGTAAAAATTGGCAGATGCCACTAGTGAGAGTAATTCAGCAAAGATTTCTGAAGTGACATCTCGATGCCAAGCTTACCACGGACATGGACAGGAACAAGTTTACAAATTCTTAAACGCGGTGTGACTATCAAGTGCCCTTAGCACAGGTTGGAAAAGATATCGTAAAAGAGATGGCCCTTGAAAAGTTCCTAAAGGTGGTTCAGGCTGTGGGAAGTGAAGAAGGGGGATGACATGTTCCAGGAATGACATGGGGAGAAGTGCAGGCGGTACTGAGCTTAGCAATTTCAAAGGGCTGAGAGGGAACCTATGGCAGGGTTGGCGGGTAGGGGTTGTTAGATAGAAGACTGAGCACAGAGCGTGAGGCAAATGATGGAAAATCCTGAAAGATGGCCTTTAAGTCCTCTGACATTATAGTTATGTGATGTTATTTTTATTCAATGGAAGAAGAAAAGAAAAGCATGCTTCTCACCCAAACATCAGGACATTCTGTTCCTCTGATTGTGTTTCGTGAAAATGCTCGCCAGCAAAAAAGAAAAAGAATGATTAAGGGAAAAAAAAAATAACTGGAGCCACATTCATTTCAGCTCTACTGAAAGCACAGCAGGAGGAAGTAGCTGTGTTTGCCAAACTCCAGAAAGAGACACAATTGATGGGGGGTGGGAGAGGGGGAGGGCGGGGCTGGGGGGAGGAGGTGTCCAGTGTTGTTTTATTCTCCCAAGGAGATACTGTAAATAATGGCAAGACATAGCGTACAGAAGGGGAAATTACTCTGACAGGGCCCTTTTAGGGAGGAAAATGGAACTAAATACACGTTCCATTATTTCTGATCTTTCATTCAACTCTCCATTTACATGGGGGCTCCCCGGAGCTGATGTTTCCCCTTTGCTGTCATAAGTAGTCATTGACTGGAGCCGGTCATTTCAAAATAACGGCCTGCAACTCTTCCATTGTCGTGATTAACACAAGGTAATAATTATTAGCCACACTGAAAACTGCGGCGGAGAGGTACTGCTGCCAGGCAGCCCTGCTTTTCTGAAGTCAGGAAAGTTCCCCGTCATTCCACCAGGGGGGGTGATGTCCCCAAGAGACAACAGAAGCCTTTCTGCTCTTCACTTCTCCAGGAGGCCAGGAGCTAGAGCTCCCACACCCCGGCCAGTAGCCAGGGCCGGGACCTGCCATCATCCCAGGACCTTGTGGAATAAGACAAAATAGGAATTCCACCAGAAAGAGAGGAGGCTGGAGAGCGTGGTGGGTGGGGAAAGAACAGAAAAGGTAAATACACGGTATGCAATCATCCCAGACCCTTGGCCTTTGAAACATCAGGAAATATTGTCAGCTGAATGGATCGAAAGGGCTGGAGTCACCATGACTCAGAAAGATTCGTAACACTAGACCCCTGAACAGAAGAGTTTATCAGAGGCAGGCAGAGAGAGAAATCATCCAACTCGAGACAATTCAAAGGCAAAATCCTATTTCTCAGCTCTGTCCCTGAATTGCATTCCCGCGTCGATTTTTTAAAGCTCTTTTGTGTCCAGTGTCCTTCCTCAGTCTCCAAGGAGAGACTTGGAGTGATGACATTTCCACAGTGCTAGGGGAGGGGAGGATGCAGCCTAATTTCTACTTTTTACAGACGGGGACACCAGGGCTAAAAGAGGTGAGGGTGACTTTTGCCCGGCCAGGGAATAGCAGAGGCAAGATTAGAACCCAGTTCTCCTGACACCCAAGCTGGGGATAGGGGGTTCCAATCTCTGTGTTTTGATGAAAATAGCCGTTTTTTCATTCAAATGATTCCCAGTGAATAGAAGGCATTCCAGAAAAACCATGCTGTGTCCCCAATGAGAAAGAGGAGGAAAGAAAATCAGAAGAATAGAAACATAATTACTCTTGCTGATCTTTCCTTCCCATTTCATACACTACCCAGAACATCCATCAAGAGTGTAGTTCACAAGAGGAATAATAATGAACTTAACATTAAACTGACTATGAAGGGAAAGTGTGGACTTTTCTTTCTAGAGCTTTAAAATTTAGAATACAGAAACAACATGAAAGTGTGTGTGTGTGTGTGTGTGTGTGTGTGTGTGTGTGTGTGTAGGTTTTTTTGCCATCGCTATTAATGATGTTGGTGACAATGCAATTGATTTCTGCCAAGAGTTTGTGCCATTTCTGGGTTTTTCTTTTTAGACCTTAGTGGTTCATACCCTGCCCTAAATTACAGCACTGACACAGGCACTGAGGTTTGCACCTGGATGTCAGGGTATTTGATTTACTTAAAGCCTTGTGGTGTGCTTATTTGTTTTTGCATGGGGGGATGGACTCTACTTTCTGCCAGACTCCTCTCAAGACAAAGCCCCACCCATCCCTACCCCCACCCCCTAGGGCTGTGGACCAGCCACCAACTAGCTGACTTGAGGCCTCCAAGACTCCCCCCAGCCACTGCTCTGCACTGCCTCACAGCAGACTGGAGACAGGCCCCTGGGGCTGGTCTTGCTTTCCCAACCAGCCCCGCGTTCATCACTCTCATCTCACATCGGCTTGGGGCCCAGGGAGGGCCTGGCATTGCGGTAGGGACTCTAAACATCAGTCAGGAAAGAGGAGTCAGAGCTGGGAGCAGACAGAGGGGCTGCTTAATGTTCTGTCCCTGAAGAGCCTGCCCTCAGAGGCAGGGAGAAATTCTCCTGCTATCATCCTGTCTTCCTTTCTCCCCTAATTAGGAGGAGATGTAAGTTCAATTCTGTTGGGGTTTGTAGGGCACAGATGCAATCAAGAAGAAGGCAGACACTGGCGTTTTGCTCACCCTGCTCCCCATGGGCCCCCACAAAGACCAGCTGGCATGCTCTCTCTAAGGGGTGAGGGCAAGACACGTTGCACCCAATTATCCCATTATTTTGAAAGGCAGGTGTGGCCATGTATGTGGTCATGTGCAGGGCAGAGGTGACATAAGCTAGTGAGGATTTGCATGTGTTGGCAACTTCTTTCCAACTCTGGAAAGAACTCTGTTAAACACACACACCCCGCAAAATAGGGGAGAATTGAGCTCATTAGTATAATTGTTTACAATAATCATGACAACAATTGCAACATGCTCTCCTTTGTAAGAGAAAATGACACTCCGGACCCTCAGTAGAACAGAAGCTCAGGGAAGCTTTGCTGGACTCTGATGGATCTGGAGGAGCCCTCCTGCTGCAGGAGTCTGGGTCACCAGCTGGTTCCGTGCTAAGAAGAGGGATGAGACCCAGTGCCTCCCATTTCCTGGCATTTGAAGTACAGACTCCCCTCTTTTATCACTTTCTCCTCTTTAGTAGAGGACAAAACTGAAAAAAAGAAAAAAAATGGATGTTAGATAAACTTAAGTTCAAATTCCAACCATACCACATCCTACCAGGGTGACCTTAGACCCAATCACTTGACTTTCTGCTCATCAGTTTCTGCATCTGTAAAATGGGGTGATAATACTTGCTCTGTAAGATTAGACTGGTGAGGACCAGGCGTCGTATCAGTCTACCACCAAACCCTATGACTGAAACAGAGTGGACACCTAATTTTAGCACTTACCATTATATTATGATAATTATAAGCAAGTGAAGGGAAGATATCATTTTGTCTAAACGAAGAAACCTGGACAAAATGACCGCTTCCTATCAGTTCTGATCTGAAAGGAACAAACTTCTGGTTTTGTCCTGTTTTACTCCCATCCTACTAGGCCTTGGGTGGGCCTGCCCATGAGACACTGAATCCCGAGAAAGCCAGCAGCCCATCTCCAACTGAAGCTCTGAGCGCAACTGTCATCCAAACCTCGTCGAGCCATCGAAGCCAGGAACGTGCATATGAGGCTTCCTGGCTGGTGAGGGCTGCAGACAGGGAAGGATCCCAAAAGTGCATCTTTAAAACACATCTCAGGCAATGAGGGTCCATGCCATTCCAACTCCTGTCCAACTAAGCGTGTTCTCCGAGGCATCTCAGTCACTCTCCCTCTTCTCTGCCTGACTGGGAGGGTATGGGCGTGTGTGTGGATCGCCTCACAACGAATGCCAACTCCAGCATTGATGTGCTTTGTGATGCCATGTGGGAAGGTAACACACAGAATCTCTTGGGTCTGTAGCATTTTCCAGTGGAGGCATAGGAGAGAAACAGGGACCCCCAAGTGATGGGAAGATGATGCAGCCACCCCTTAAGCAAAGGGGTATTTCTAATGAGCCCAGAGATTTTTCTTTGAAAACTGAACTGGAGAATGAACTGAAGTTATAGCAGTCAAGAAGTGGGTCTGGCACTGGAAGGAACTTCTAGATTTTAAGACAACCTCTCCACGCATTTGTATAATGCTTTCCAATTCACAGCCGGTATCTTATTTGATTCTTGTGAAGCAGAGTCTGCAGGGCAAAGCATGTTATTTCCACTTTATAGATGAGGAAATTGAGGCACTGGGAGTCTTAACCAGGGATTACATGACCAAATGAGTAGTGTCTTCATTTTTGGAATCTTCTAGAAAAAGAAAATGAGGGAAGAAGGCCCTTTCCTATACCCTCAGTGCCAGGCCCAGAGCAGCAACAAAAGTCACCAGCCTTCACCAGCCCTCACTTTCCAGACCTGAAGCCCAGTTGCATCCAGGCTCCCTCCTTCCCCCCTGCAGTCTTCTCACCTTGCGCCTGCAGGATTCTTCCAAGTGTTCCAGGGGCCCATTTAAGTAGGTTTAGGGTTGTGGTTAGCTGAGCCTCACAGAGGATATTCTCCCTCCAGAGCAACGTTCTCGATTGATGAAGGGGTGGGGGGGCAGGGAAAGAGGGTGAAGTATACAAGGATATAAGCTCCACTTGTGGGAGGTTCAGTGAGATAGGAGTAAAATCCCGCCTTGTTTGATTTGGAGCCTTAACAGGCTTGCTACTGTTTCAAGTACACAGGAAAGTGGGATTTGTTAAGGGATGAGAAGGGAGGAGAGGGGAGGCACATCTTTATGAATGGCGCTGAGAACCCCGTAGCAGGTGCCCTGTGCTGTGCATGTCCTGGGCCCCTGGCCTCCTTGCCCAGGCTGATGCCCTCTACTCTGGCAGCCTCTCGCTTCCATTCATGGGACTTGGCCCACACACTCCTGTCTGGCCCATCAGACCCTCCCTTTGTTCCCAACAATGTGGGGGGTAGAGAAGACTGCCACTTCTGCACTGAGGTTGCCTAACAGTGTCTGCTGGGAGAAGGTGAGGTACAGAGTGAGAGAGAGACGGGCCCAGCCCCAAGGGAAACCCCAGGGTGAGGGCAAGTGAAAGATGACATGCATTTTAGGGCAGAGATAGATCAAGTTGGTGGCAGCATCTGTGGTCTCAGCTTTGAGAGCCAGATGTAAGCCCGCTGACAGAGCCTGCACTCCCCAAAGATCACGCACTGATGCTGGCCAGCCCACCTGCCTCCAGACCACAGGCCCAGGACATAGCCTCCCAAGCCCAGCCCCCATCCTGCTCCAGGCAGCTTAAATATATGCGTATACACACTCTCAGGCAGCATTCCCAAGCTAAGCACTGATGGCTTGCCACCCCCCACCTCTGAAAGCAAGCAAACTTAATGCTGAAAGCCTGCCAAAGTGTGGCTGGCTTCCAGCACCAAAAATACCTCCTGTGATTCTAGGGGCTACCATACTGGCATCTATTTGTGGCACTAGAGCTCTTGCTATAACAGAGAGAGGACTCCCCCTGGGGATCGGCTGGTTGCCCATTTGGGCCTATTCTCCCCAAAGTCTAAGCTCGCTTCCAAGGGCCTGAGGAGGCCTACTCAGCCAGACTTGCCTCTGCAGGAGAAATCTGTACTCATTTCTCCCAGGAAAAATTCAGCTCCATCCTAGAAGGCGTTTGCTGTCCTCGCATACTTCTCTTATCCTCTTCCCCACGTCGTCCATCTAGTGACAAGCAAAGGCCTGGGCCCCAAGATAACAATGCAACAGACACAGATGACTTTGCAAGGGTGAGGTTCCATGGGTACCATAACTGGTGGGGGTGGGGGTGGGGGGGAGAAGAACCCTGTTGAGTTTGTGAGGACTTTCCAAAGATGATGATTTAGTATAAGACAAACATGTCTCCATCCATCCATCCATCCATCCATCCATCCATCCATCCATTTAATATTTATTAAATACCCACTACTCACCCAGCACTGGACTGGGCTGTTTCCATCAGACCAGCCCTCCTGATGGAAATGAGGATGGACTGCAAAGTACTGGGATAGGTTTGGTGAGTCCCCAGGGGCTGTGGGTTTGACATCAGCTGGACAGGATGAATAAGAGGATATCAAAGGCCAGATAGATACCAGAAAAGTGGAGTCCCAGAAAGACATAGACAGGCCTATAGGTAGGGGACCTGTTGGATTATTAGCATGATTTCTTAAAATATGTGTGGAAGAGATAATTATGTACTATATATAATTCAATTCAAGTACAAAATTAGACTCTTTTAATAAATAATATTTGTGAAATAATTGAATGAATGAGTGAATACCCAATGATCAAAGGGATGAGGTTATCTGAACATCTTTAAAGACCAAAGCTCATGTATATATATAGTCATTGCCTTGGAGGATGTTATATCTAAATGCAAACCATGAACCTGAGTTGTTCTCTTTTTATTCCCAAGATACATTTGTAATGATGTGCTTAACTAAGAAGATCCATATTTTCTCTAGCCTATTAGGATTAAAAACATGAACAAATCTTTCCATTTAATGATATCATTAACTTTTCTAACATTTTAAATTATATCTATTTTAATTCCCTGTCGGAAGATTAAAGGTAGAAATTCCCATCTTACAGATGAACAAACTGAGGCCCAGAGATGTTAAGGCAATCATCCAGGGTAACTCCCAGTAAACCAGGTTAGTGTTCTTCCCTTATTATGCTGACTGCAGACACTCCCATAGTCTCACCAGACTCAAATCTCAGACACTGTTCAGTGGCAACGTGGAAACTGGGTGACATTGTGTCACACTGCCTGCAGTGTGTTCACCTGCCTGTCTTCTCTCTCTCTCTCTTTCTTCCTCTCTCTTTCTCTTCCTTTATTTAGGAAGTGAAGGGAAAGCTGGTGGTGAAAGATAGGGGGAATGGAGGAATCTGTCCCTCCTTGCTCGTCATTTAGGGTTTATTTCTGAGCCATGTGGGAAGGTGGTATTAGAAAATAATTTCAATTGTATTATAATCTTCCTAAGATGTGATTGAATTGAGGTGTGGGGAAGAGCTGTGACCTATACCAGGGTCACATAGCACTTGATTTAGAACCAAAAGCCCTAATTTTCAGCTTCCAGCTTTATCAATTAGAATTTCCAACCCTGCCACTGGCTGTCTTAGTTGTAGCTGGCTAGGCTGATGCTCTATGTATCAAACGAATGGGGGAGATGTTCCAAAATCTTCTAGTACCTTCTTCAAATCATCTTCCTTAATAAATTGTGGTTTCGATGTGGTCTACCCAGAGATAAGAGGGTAGACTAGACTGTCTGGATGGGGAGACAAGATCTACTTATAAAGAGAAATTAATAATAATATAGGATAACATGATAATTGCATGGAAGGGTGCCAACAATAAATGCCAAACCAGTTCAAAGAAAAGAACAAGTATGGATCAGAGAGTCAGCTTAGGCTCTTTGTGGCTGACACAACCAGGAATAACAGTGAAAGTCACAGGGAGACAAATTTCAGCTAATTACAACGAAGAAAGAATTTTTGAAGAATTTAGCTAACTTCTGTAGAGAAAGTAAAGACTAAATTTCCCCCACAAAATTTTCCACATCTTTTGCAAGATGATCAGTGGGTCTAAATTTCTTTTTCTAAGGCCCCTGCTGCTCTGAGAATTTCATGCAACTCCCATCAGGGTAAAAAAAAAAAAGAAAAGAAAAATTCTATTTTTACCACTGAAGACTGTGGCCACCAGAGGGCAGTCGAGGGAGCTTATCAGAATACTTGGACGTGTACAGTAAACTCGGGAGTGCTCTCTAATCGCCGGCAGGGACTACGCAGATCCTGCCAACTCGCTGGGGTCTGGCTTGCAGGCCCCTTTCGAGAAGCGGCGTTCAGGGGCTGCGGAGATACGAAGAACTCTTTAGGACGCGTAATCAATGGCGTCAGGGCACGGAGACGTGATCATCAGGAATCCAGAAATCTCTCACTTTAGGTTATTAAAATAAGTTATCTTACCGCCGCCTCTCTGATTCCCCCGCCAGGCAGCCTCCCTGGGTCTAGACATAGGAGGCTCCTCTCTAGTCTCCACCGCTTGCTAGAGGCCCAGGATCTCCAACAGAACTGGAAGCGTGAGATTCCGAGCAAGGCTCATCTCTGCATTATAAAAATAATAATTAATAAAACAACTTCAAACCTCATTTGACAGCTTGTTGGCTTTCTGAAATGCACCAGCAGAAGACATCTGCTCGCACCGGTTCTGAGACCCCCGTGTCGACCTCATCAGGCAAGGCGGTTTCATCCCCCACTCGCCTCACACTCAAATTAAAGATGAAGAGGGAGGTTGCAGGATGTACGCGGTGGCAGGTGATGCTAAGGGTGGGCGAGCCCACGTCCCCCCGCTGCCCTCGTCCCCCTCTGCGTGGGTCCTGAGCTCCCCGCCCCAGGTCTAAGCCCGCTGGGTGCCCAGGCCTCCACCTGAGTCCCGGCAAGGTTTTCGTAGCCCCCTTGCCACTTAAGGTGGCTGGTGGGACCGGGCTGAGCTGGGCGCAGGGTGGGCAGAGGGGCGGCCTCCGGATGCCAAACGTGCTTCTCCTTTGTTGACAGCTGAAGAAGGAGGAAGTCGGGGCGGGAGGGGGAGGGGTGGGGGCCCGGCGGCGGCGGGCGGTGCCAGCGGCGGGCGCGGCCCCAGCGCGGCGGGTGCGGCTGGCAGGGAGGGGGTTAAAGCGCGCGGCCTCTATGATAATGAGCTGCCTGATAATATAGGGAGGGAGGCCAGCGCCGAGAGCTTCGCCGCCGCCGCCGCCGCCGCGGGAGCCGAGCTGCGGGCTGAGGGCGTCCGCGCCGGGCTGGAGCGGCAGGGCGGCTGGGCGCAGTTGCTGGGGATTCTTCAGCCCGGAGGGCGAGCGATCACAAGGGAGCCCCTGAGAGCTGGGGAGCAGTGGGGAGCGCGAGCGCAGCAGACCTCCCAAGAGATCGCGAAAGCCGGTTCCCGGAGGAAATGGGACTGTGAGCAAACCCGGAGCGAGAAGGGAAGGAAACGCCGGGATTGCTGATGTCAGAGGAGCCCGGAAAGTCGAGCTGGAAAAATCTGAAGACAGCCAGGGCTCTGCTGCTTCCCCAGGAGAGACACCGCCAGCCACCCCCACACGCCCCCTCGGTGCCTCTCGGATCCCCCCCGTGACCCGGCGACAGCGCCCGGCGGGGCTGCTGCGGGGCGACAGGGGACGGAGGAACGCGCGGACCGGAGACCGAGTGGCCACTTCAGGAATACAGATAAGTAGCTGGTGGCTTGACGTGGATTTTAATGAATTTGGACTCCATGTGGATGTGGTCGTCCCCGTGATTTCGAGCTGCGGGCTACGAGCGAGGCAGCGCGCCGCCCTCGGCAGCCGGCGGCCGAGGCGGACCGACCAGGGACACAAGGACAGACGGACGTCGCCGAGCTGGGTAAGCGGCACTCGAGTCTCAGGCGCCCTCAGTCCCCTCCCCAGACGCGCGCACTCCCCGCGGCGGCTCCTCCCGCGCCCGCCTCTCCCGGGTCCAAACCCTTAGCTCCCGGGCTCGGCTGCGGCGGGCGAGTCCCCGCTCGGGCTCGGCCACTTTCGCGGCGGAACTCGGAGCCGCTGCCCGCCGGGGCTTCCCAGCCAGCCCCCGGCTTCGCATCCAGAGGCTGCTGGCTGCAGCGGCGCTCCGCGGCGCGCCTCCTCCAGGCACCTGCCGGCGCTCTGCGGCTTTGGGGAGCACCGGGGCGGCGGGCTGTCCGGAGAGCTGGAGCCCATCGCGGGCCTAGGTGGCACGAGCAAGAGAGCCCAAGGCCACTGTGACCAGCGCTCCATTTGGGGGCGTTCCCTTCGGTGCTGGAGTCCCCGGCGGCCTCTGGCAGTTCCTTCGGATCAGGGGACTTGGGAATGCTGCACGGGTTCCACAGGCTCTGGGAGCCAGTCCAAGGCGCTGAATGGGGAGAAGTGCTGCCATGCCCCCTCTGTGCGCCCTCGTGGTCCACCACCATCAGCACCTTCCCCTGCTTTAAGCAGCACGAGAGGGTTGGGTGCTGAAGTGAGAGCTTGCCCAGGGTCCCAGAGGTTTCTTCTGACCGTTTGAGAATACTTCGTCCATGGGCGCCTTCTTGACCCACCCCACAAGTGATGTAAGGAACTTAGAAAATTCTAGCCCTTTTGATCTATCTCACAGGCAGTCTCTATAAATGTTAATCGTGGGCTGGATGGCCAAAGAGTCGCCAGAAACTGTCCAGGTCCCAGAAAAATGTCCACTTGTTTGGCATGACCCTCGAGCTAGGAGGATACCTACTCAAAGTCAGGTCCAGAGAGATAGAAATAAGGGGGTGGGGCAGAGTTGGGTAAAAGACTTGGGGTTCTAGGTCAGTTAAACATCTAGAAATGAGAGCCCCCTGAAGTGGGCAATAAAAATATGGCCAGGTCTCAGTAGGGATCTGAGATCCTGGAATAACGGTGACACCAGCAGTGGGTAGGCAAGGGACCTAAGACAAGACCAGTCTGAGGGAGTGGAACTGCCAGCTGGAGCTGGAGGCAGTGGCTTAGCAGCTTGGAGGAACCTGCAGGAATTTGAAGACACGTTCTCTTCCTTCTGTTCTTGAGCACAGTGGGTGCGGTTTATGGAGTATCGGGGCTGGGCTGGACATTTTGGGAATAGAGTCGGTTTCAGCTCTTCCCCTCCCATAGCAGGCCTCTTTCTCAGATCTTGAAACTTCATGCTTCCCTCAGAGCCAGCTGTGTATTCTGGGGCCTTCAACAGAGCCACAGAGCCTGGGGAAGAGATGGCGCTGGCTGGAGGAATTCAGCTATTCCTAATTGAAATGCACAAGTTTCGTATACTCACCCCAGAAAGCTCCCGAAGTTGCTAGCACCAGCCTTCTTCTCTTCTGACCTCCTGGCTAGAAAAGAGAAGAATTCATTAACTTCCCCCCTCACCTCACAAAGAGACATTTGAACTAATTACCTGTGATCTCTCCTCCTTGGCCTGGGGGTTGTGCGTGGGGGGAGAGGAGACAGGGGAGAGTAGGAAAGAAATGGAGAAAGCATCTGTCATGATAATCTAGTGAGGTTGTTTTTCTTTTCCCTTCTTCCACCTGGCACCTCCGCCTGTCACCCTAACCCTAACCCTTCCTCATCCTGGAACTTACCCTCACTTGCTAGCATTACCTAAAAGAGTCCCTCCCCTCCATCCCTGAGCCAACCCTGTTCAGGGTCCCGCTGATAAAGGGAGGGCAGTACAGCCTGCCCTTTCTGCTCCCTCACTGTCCTCAGCAAATTGCATTTGTATGGGGCAGATTGGCTCGCAAAACAGCTAAATAGAAATGACATTTGGAGCCATGTGCGGTGGACAAGGTGCTGAGGAGCATAAGAGCCAACATGGTAAAGTACCGAAAGGTCTCCTCTGCCCAGGGACCCCAAGTCTGGCAAAGGAAAACCACTTGGCCCTTTCTTTGACTGGACATAAGGACCTGGGTCCCTTATAGCCTGGAGCAGGGTAGGGGGGCTGGTTGGCATTTCAGCCCAAGTGTGAGTGAAGAGTAAAAGGTGGTATCACATGTCCATCACCTGAAAGAGACCATGTCATTACAAGGTTGGTGGCCCCCTTTCAGAGCTGGCCTGAATACCTACCCCTGTCCCCAGAGCACCAGGGAACATTCACCCTCCAACCCTCTTGACCATCATGAGTTGCAGGTGTGGGAAATGTAAAAGTTCACCATCAGTTTTACCGGAGTCTGCACTTAAAATAAGGTTAAAAAGGAAAACCCTCAAAGAACAGCTACTTCTCTGTTAGGTCCATTTCCCATTTACAGACACTTCTGATCATTCTGTTAATCTTTATTTCAAGGGCATGTTACAAGAAAACACACATGAGCGGGAGGGAAACCAGTGACACAGTTAAATATATACTGGGCAGCAGCTGGCAGCAGCCAAACTCACCAGTTCAGGTAGTATGAAATATTTATGGTGCTGGAGTTGTCACTGTTTAGGGTTTTATAGTCTCTCTCACGACTCGTTTTCTAAGGCTGCCTCTCCAAGATATGGGGTTTGGTGTGGGGGAAAGCAATTCCTGTCTCCAGCAGCAGAACCCTCCCCGCCAGCTGTCTCTCTGCGTTGCCACACAGCTGTCTCCACACACACAGATTGGGGCCCAATATACTTCTGTCCATCAAGGCAAACCAGGGAGGCTATGAGGCCCCCATCCACCCCCATTCTGATCATAAAGAGACTGGAGCATTGTGTTATAGTCTGTTAACTACAAATAATTCAGGACTGTCCACAGGGAAACTGGCAGAAACAGGCTTTGAGGTGCTGTAGTTTTACAGCTCAAGTGCACACCCCCATTGCTACCACCTTTGCCCAGGGGCAGTCTGTAATCAATTCATTATATGGGAATATTCTGTTTCTCCCCTGCACATATGCTCAGTTCAAGCAATGATGAATGGAACCAATTCCCCTCTGGGAAGCAGTTTTTTTACTTAGTTACAAAGATTTCATGCCCAGTTAGAGTAAATAAGGGTGGGTATGTATCCACTTCTTTTTTGGTCATTTCTAAAGGTGAGCCCCGTGGAGACAGAGAAAGAGAGTTCTTCCAGGGGTCAGACAGCTGGTCCCAAGGGCCCAAGAGGGATGGAGGGTCAGAACAGCCCCCTCCCCCGTGGCTTAGCCCTCAGGCACTCAAGGGCCCCTTCCCTGGCATGGGGCATATGGAACTTCTTTATCTAGCTCCACACTGCTCCATCTGGAACTGAGGGCAGAAATAGAGGCGAGAAAGTTCTTTGTTGGGGAGCAGGGTGCCTACTGGGTAAGAGTGTAAAGCGAAGAGAGGAAGGGAGGGTGAGAGCTGAGAAAAAAGGCTTAAGCCTGAGCAGTGCACAACTCCCCTGCTCTCACAGTTGGTTAACCATTAACCCCTCGCCCTGCCCTGGCTGTGTCTCTCACTGGGTGAAAGGATTTATCTCAGTAACTCCAAGGACCAGCAGAATGTCCTCCTGTCGCCCCAGCAGACTTTTCTCTGTTTCCCCTCCCCTGCTTCTGCCCCAGGCTTAGTCCTGGCCCCCACTCACCCTTTTCTCTCCCTCTTCCCTGGCACCAGCACTCTCTTCCCACCTCCTGCCAGCTGTCCCTTCACCCTGGCTGTGCCCGTTGTTCGCATGGCAGGATGCGTGTCAGAGGCCGGGAAACAGGCAGGACGGTGGGGAGAATTGATTGAGGCAAAGGAGCTGCTTTCACACTGGACTCCAAAGCAAGAGCTCCAAGCTCAGGTTCTCAACCTCTTCAACCATCCATACAACCAGGGAGGCCCAGGTTTGCTTGGGGAATGAAGGTAGGGAAGGTAGTTGTTGCCAAAGTTCCATTCTCCTCCAGGAACACTCAGTTTTCCTAGTGCTTCTCACTGTGGGTGTGGCGTGTGGGTCCCTGTTTTAGCCCTCTGAGATGAAGCCATTTGATCCAAAGCCTTGTTGAAGCCTTTCCAGCTCATCAGATCCAGCATCCTGAACCTCAGAAAAAAACAGCAGATGGGCCAAAGATGCAAGATAGTAGAGCCCCACGCACATAGAAAGACCCAGGTCACCATGTAGAAACAGTCACAGATAAACAGAGAAAGGCAGGGTGACAGAAGAGGAAGATAAAGACAGAGAGACTAGAATGACAGTGTGCATGGGGCAGACATTGCTGAGAGCTAAAAGGAAAGCAAGTGGAAAAGACCCTTCCAGGCAGAGGGGGCATCTTCTCAGTCTTAAGACCCAGGCAAGAAGAGGTTCCTCTGGGCTGAACTAGCAGGTTATCTCCACTAGAGGGGGCTCTTGAAAGCCAAGCTAGGCCCTAAACAGTGGCTTTTGTGCTTTTTTTTTTAAGAGAAGAAAAAAATAGATGAGATATATTAGAAACTCTCAGCTGTCATTACGCAGAGACCACAACTGGTAGGGTCCTATTGCCAGTGGGACGTTTAGGCTCTGTCTGGTCACGGGGGAGCGGAAAGACGCCTGCAGCATTAAGCAGAAGGTGCCCCAGGGCTGTCGGTGAGCCGCTCAGGGAGAGGCCAGCCCACAGGATGCTTCTGGGGTGGGAGGCAGGGAGGGGGATGCCTTCTCAAGTTAGCAGGCAGTTATGTCGCCTGGCTGGCGGTCCAACAGGCTCTTGCCTTTATCAGCAGAAGTTTTTGGCCCATCCCCAAGGCGTTTTCACATGCCTTCCCTTCTTCCAGCTCCCTAAGTGTGGACTTTCGAAACACTGTCAGGTGGTGGCAAGACTGGTCGTGAGGAGGCTTTTGAAAAAAGACCTTTCAGGAACTGAAGGCATGTCAAGGTTGTATCTCTGATGTAATCTTTGTCTTCATTTTTTTCTGTGGGAGCCTGTCTCTGAATTATAATCCCCCCTTTCATTTCAGCAGAGGACAATATGGAGAGAAAGCAGAGTCCAGAGGCTTTTCTCATGTAAGGAGATAATAACTGTCTAAGAGGGGTATGGAAAATATTGAAGTTTTGAGATGGGCAGAGGGCCAAAAAGTAGCATCTCTTCAGATCTGATACCAACCCTTGATAGTTAATCTTGGCTTCCCTTTGGCTCAAATGTACCTGGGGTCAAGGGGGAAGGGAAAGGAGGAAAGAGAGAAGAAAAAAGAAAAAACAAGATAAATGTATCGTTATGAAAGTTTAATCCTGCTTTCCCTTGGCTAAAATTACTTTTGGTATGAGAGATAAAAGGCAGTCGCGTTGCCCTTGGAAAGTTCAACTTGTCTTTGAGAAGCAAGGGGGAGGGATCCTAGGGCTCAGAGTGAGTAGCCGGTGAGTGACCCTCTCTGGTCTGTGCCCCCCACTCTCCCTCCAACACACACTGTTCTCGCTGAAGCTCTGGGAGAGGAGGACAGAGGTTTCTGACAGAGGCACCTTCAGTGCTTCTGTGCACTGTCTGGGGAATTAAATTCCTAGGCGTTCTCTCTTTGTATTTCAACAGCATCCCTTCCTACCTTAGTTTCTTGTTTGGGGATGGAGGGTTAGAAGAACCAGGGGCAAGTAGGACAGTTGGGCATCCCCTCCAACTTGAATCTTCACATTTGAATTGTCACACCACACTTCTTGCCTTAGCAATGAACCAAATAAGAAGATGCTGAAAGCAGGAATCAGAATCCATTTCAGTTTAAACAAATAGAAATTGATCATTTATGTAGTGCTAGGAATGTAGTAGCACCTAGTACAAAGGTGGAAAAGTAATAAATCCTACCTTCAAGAAATTCACAGTCTCCTCGGGGGAGGGAGAACTTACAAGCCAAGTACCCTACCTAGAACTTTAGTATAGGTTTAGAATGGAGTTCACAGTGCACTGGGGAATCAGCAAGTGAGGTACAGAAGCTATTGGAAGATTTTGCTCTAGTCCAAGGAATGTGCCCTGAGGATGGGCCAGAAACTTCTGTGGCTAGTGAAGAAAGGCCAGGAGAGAGACTCAGTTGCGTGAGAATGTCACAGTTTCCTGTCAAGAATAACTATGTAATGCTCTCTCCTTCCTCGGCCTCTGAAAACTGCCCCTAAGCATTTTTTTTCTCTCTCATTCTGCTCCACGGATTTTAAACTGACAACACTTGGGTTGTTTTCTATTAGTCAACATCCTAGAGCAAGATCTCCAGCCCCCCACTCCCAGGGGTTTCACATTGTATTCTATGTAAATTGCATCCCTTTCCGGTCCCCTGGAGCTGGCAGTGTGGTTCATCAGGAAATGTTATTACTCATCTGTATTCAAATCTCAGTGTCCAGAATCCTGCTGTTAAGTCACCCTCTCTTATCTGAATGAACTCATTAAATGGACGAGACTGAGATTTTTTGGATTTTACCCCTACCCCTTAGCTGAGCCAGAGAGCTCACTCCAACAGCCATTTCTGCCGTAGTACTGTTTGCTACCTGGAGAAGGAACCAGCCTCTTAAAGTTTCTGTGCAGAAAAAAGGCAGAACAGGATCAATGGAGGGAGGTTAGGAGGAGGCAGACTTCAACTTTATTTTAAAATGGTCTGTAATCCTGCGATGTGATACAGATGAACAAATGGAAAGCAGTGTTCTTGCACCTTGAGAATCAAGTGTGGGGTGGGGGCGGCCCCTGTACTGGAATGGACAGAACTACGGGACATGCTTGGGTTTTACGAGGCCTTTCAAACCCTTGAAAGTTTGCTTTCAGGAAATATGTGGAGGTGACAGATAGATGAAAGATGATTGATAGATAGATAAATAGATAGACATCTGAAGAGAAGTTTATGTCCCCCCACCCCCACCCCCCAATGTTAAGAACCACTGCACTCTAGTCTCTAGGGCCTTTTCCTACCCTCAGTTTTTGCTTCCTACTCTGGTGGTGGAATGGGGGCTTTGGGTGAGGAACTCTAAACCCCAGAGCTTCTCCATAGCTACAGGGGTAGATGACACACTCTCCGAGTAAACTAGAAAAATCCAGGGCAGACTCAGAATGTCAGGGACACCCCGGGGTTGTCATTACTCTGCAACCATGGCCAAATTGTTGACCCTGTCTGAGCAGAAGGCAGGGCGGAGGGGGCACCTTCCTATAAGGGAGAGAGGCTGGAAGGTTCAGGAGGAGAGGAAGGGGTGGGTGAAACAGCCTGCCCTGCAAATGCAGGAGGGCAGGGCAGACAGAAGTGGCCAGAGGGGATGTTGCTGCTTTGAAGTGCTTTCCTGCTTTATGAAAGCGAAAGGCCTCTCTGGGCTGGATAAATATTACGTTGGCCTCTGACCTCCATCTCCCCTGACTGCTCCCCCAGCTTCCCGTTCTTTCTCCTGAGTAACAAAGACACCCCGAGGGAGCAGAGCCTGTTTTCTGAACTTGGGGATCCTGAGTGGGAGCCCAGTCCAAAGCCAGACAGGAAGACCACACTCCTTCCCTGTCCTCACATAGGAGAGCCCTGTTCTGGGTCAGCAAGCTCTGCCCGGTGGTCCCCTGGTCCACATTAGTGGGTGGTGGTGTTTGCAGGAGCGAGGCGGTTAGGATTTCACAGTCCCCTGACGAGACTGGCCCCCCACCCTCGCTCAGCTGCCTAGACCATCCTGACAAGTCCCTTGACTCTCTGGAATTAAAACCACACCACTAGGGTTTCTGTTAGGCAAACACCCCCCCTGAGGTTTACCCGGAAATTAAGAAAATTCGAGTCTGCCGCCCCACTCTGAGCTGTGAAACCAAGAAACCACACCCTCACCCTGGTACAGGAGGTTTGGGTCCTACTGAGAGGGCAGAACAGATGGTCAGGAAGAGTGTGGTGTCAGAATAGGGTCCTGACACAGGAGAACAAGAGGGCCTCCTTTCACACCTGAGCTCTTCTTCTTCCTAAAAGATTTCTCACCTGTCCACCCAGTGCTCAGCCTCCATTTGCTCCCTGGTCCCAGGAGGGGGACAAATGGCGCCACAAGACACCTGGGAGACCTGCGTCCTGCCCCTTCCCCAGCACCTCAGTTGCTTCATTTGCACAGTGGGAATGAATGTTTTTCAGGACTCCCCAAGTGCTCTCGCTTGCCTTTGTTCCTGGAGCCAGGCATGGCAAGATGGTTAGAGGATCTGGAAAAATGACAGTTTTTGCAAACGTGCAAAACTATTCTAAAATTTAGAGCAGGAATAAAGCCAAGCTAGGGATATTTTTCTTCTCTCTCTCTGAATTTGTTTGGAACTTTCTGAGAAAAACAGGATTTTATTTAAAGAAGAGCTGTGTGCTAAAGGTTTATATATAAAACTACATGAAGGTTGAGGACGCAGTGGAGACTGGAAACAGAGGGACGCCAGTGGTGATCTGGCAATGGGGCCCTGTGCTTGGCTCAAGGTTAGCATTTAACCAGTGGGGCTGGGATTGGAATTCTGAGTTTGCTACCCTTGTGGTTTTGGTGCCTTCAGGTTTCAGAGTAGAGATGAATGATACTGTCACAGAACTGGTAAAGTGGCATTTTTCTGGGAGTTAGCCTCCTGTGGCAGGGAAAGGGGCAGATTTCATGGGCCTCTGCCTGCCTGCCTGCAATGGGCTTACATCTCAGTGCACATGGGGCTCCTAGGAGCATGGATATGGATGGGGCAGACACAGAATGAAAGCGGAAGCTCGGTCCCAGAGCCCAGGCTGGGTCCCGAGGCTAAGGGATTAGATCCTCAGCCAATGCAGAACATAGCAGGCAGTCTGGGGAGACATTTCAGCTGTCTTCTCCTAACCCAAGAAGCTCCTCCATGGCCCTCCCAGCTGAAGCACAAGAGCTTTATCTCTTGTTGGAAGTACAGAGTGTGGGGAGGTGGCTCTCAGAGGAGAGAGTCCCGTGCACTCGAGAGCCAGCTGTGGAAAATGAGTGTGACAAGGGGCCTTCATTTTCTTTTCGGAAATATTCTTAAGAAAGCAGTTTGAATTACAAAGGAAATAGGTGTTCTATGTCCAGTATCTGGGGAAAATGTTTGAGTATTTGACAGTAGCTTTTCGCTAGGCCCACCTAATGTGAAACCCGAGTTCAAACTGGGGGAGGGATTTTCTGGAGTCACACAGCGAGTGGCCAGTCATTGCTCTCATTTGGAGGACGTTGGTTTGCTCCAGCCTTGGCGAGCACGCCCTCTTGATCTGACCATTGAGCCACCTCCTCTTCCTCTTCCCAGTCTCTCCTTCCCTGACCTTGTGCCCAGAGACATGTCCTGGGTTGGAGCAGTGAGCAGTGCTCTCCCCCAAAGCTGACCGATCCCTTTCTCTGCCTGTCTGTGGCCATTAGGACACACGGACTGCCGCTCTATGGCAAGGGGCAGTGTGGTGTGAGAAGCCCCCTCCCCCTATTAAATAGCTTCAACCAGCTTCCCTCCATCCACAAGGAGCCTCGCTGCTTGCACAGTGAATGATTCTGGCAAAGCCAAGCCTCCCCGCCCGCCCTGAGAGGCACTGTGGGCACTGTTTGTGTTTCTGTCTCTATAGACTCAGCATTCACAACTTGAAGTGGGTGAGACAATGACCCCGGCAGCTGCCGGCAGACTGCTGGCTGGGAGGCTGCCGGGGAGTGTCGGGCCACCAGGGTTTGCCTACCATGCACCTGGGAGCGTTCTCAGGCAGCCATGACCGACCCACAGGGAATGAGGGGGGAATTGGGATCCAGAGGACTGATTGGCTTCTGCCCACATTTCCCAGCTTCCTCGGCCAAACTTGCCACCAGCTGTGTTATCCCTGGGGGCCTGGGGGAAAGAGGAGGATTCTGGCTCCTGAGGAAGTGGCCATTTCTCCCTGAAGACAGGAAAAGACCGAACACTTGTCCAGGTAGAGAAAAACAGGAAGCTTCCACGAGGAGGCTGCCCAGGTAGAAGAAAGGCACAGTACTTGCAAGGAGATTGAACATCATTGTATGTGACTGAACAAATGTTTATTGAATATATTCTATGTGCCGAGTATCATGGGAGGGAGGCAAGTCACTCTGCTGGCTCTTGAGCTTACAATACGCCTTGGGAGGAAGGGCATGCACACAAATAATTGTGACACAAGTTAAATGTAAGTATTGCAAGACAGAAGAGAGAGATTAACCAGGTCCATCCAGCCATAGAGAGGGCCATCCAGGGAAGGAATGAGCTGCACATAATTTGGGAATTCAAGCAGAGGTTGGAAGATGTCCACCGGGTCTCAAGAAGGGCTTCTGTGTGGAGCAGAAAGGTTTAATAAGGGATGGCTGAGATCCCTGCCCACTTCCAAATCTTCTAAACTTGAGTCTCCCTGTTTGCTGCTCAGTAAATTCAATGGAGGAAAAGCTGAGAAGTGAAGTGAAATGAAGTGTCAGGTCCGCAGCTCCTGGCCTTAATTCCTTAGTAAATAGAGCTGGTTCTCACACTTTCACCCCCCACTCCAGATTCCCCTCAGTGCAGGGTGCCAGGAAGCCTAGGCTGGGGTAAGCCCCCATTTCCCCAGGAGCCAGAATGCTCCTCAACATGTTGAAATGATACTCCCTCTACAAGCAGGGGCACACCCCTCTGAACTGAGACTTGGTCAGCTCTCTTCACCGCTCTAACTTCTAATCATTGTCATAAACGGGTGGAAGCAGCTGCTCACTCCAGTCTATTATCAGCTTGGTTGGAGACAGAGAAATTTAAATGACAGTAAGATGCTTAGCAAAGAAACGAAAGTCGGTGTTAAAAATAAAGAAAACAAGACAGCTTGTTTCATCGAAATAGAAGGGTTATTAAACAGCCCTGAATTAATCAGTGATCTGTCAGGGTTGGAAATTGAAGAGCAGCATGGCCAGAGTAGCTGGGAGAAGCGTGGCGAGGGAAAGGTGGCAGCAGGTAGGAGCTGCTTGTGTTCTGGGGCTGGCTGCAGAGACTGTGGAAGAGTCATGGTCTTCAGAGGGCCAGTGGGCAGCTAGTTGTCTACCCTACACATATAAGCAGGTTAGGTAGGGAGGGGACTTTGACACCCCAGCCTCTCCCTGCAAAAGCCTTCTTCTGGACCCTTTCCATCTGCTACCACCTGCGCCACCGCTGGGGCCAACGTCAGTCCTCAGCCCCTCCCCTGCCCTCCTTCCCACCAGCCAGGGCTGGACGGGAGCCAGATGGTGTTCGGTGGATGGCCAGAAGCTCCCAGCCCCAGGCCTTACCTTCTTTCACAGGGGGTCCCCAAGAACTCAACCGAGTTGAGCTCCTTATACCCCACCCCCATTCCGAAAGAGTGGTAACAGTATATCCCTGAGCACGGCCAGCATCTCGCCTACCTGGAGGCAGAGAGTGATCACTGGAGTAAGTGAGCTCTCCTTGCAGGTGTCACGTCCTGGCACCTACAACTCCAGGCCGCAGAGAAGCAGGGTGACAAGTTTAACTCCAGAAGCTTCCACATCTGGTACCTTCACCAAAATATTTCACATCAAATATACCTGCATTTTTCACCCATAAAATGGTGATGCTGATGCTATTTTCTCCCTCACAGGCTTGCAGAGAGGGGTACGTGAATGGGGTAGTGTGGGAGAAATTCTTAGTAAACTGTAAAATCACTGCACAAATGCTAGTTTCTATTACAGTGAGGTCCCTGACCTCAGAACAAACCATCAGAAGAAAAATGTTGCAGAGGGCATAGAATGGGTCTGGGAGGAAGGGAGACTTGCTCCCCGACCTTGGCAGGGCTGGGGGAGGGGGCCAACACATCTGCGAGCACGTGAGCACCCATTTCACTGGGGTGTGCGACATGCTGGATCTTGAATCAATCATTCCAGGAGCATTTTCTTTGCTCTTTGACCTCAGCATTCTTTCTCCTCAGCCCTCCCTCCCTCCTGAGTCCCTCCTGGCTGTTTACCCTTTTCCAGACTCCTCTCTCACACCCCATTCATCATGGGGGCCAGATTCTCATTCAGGGAGTTCTTTTCATCTCACTGCCCCAGGTCCCCCCATGCTGCACTGGCCTGACTGCCTTCGCCTGGCTTTCCCTCCAGCACATTCTTCTTCCTTTGTCATCCACTCCGATAATTGCTCCCTTCACTTTCCCTAGCAGTGGGGCTGGGGTCCCCAACTGATAGGGCCTCAAGGGCCTGAAAAGTCTCTTCTCCCCTGCAGTCTCACCCAGGGGCTGATGCCACGCCAGGAGTTGAGGGTCTCCTGGCCAAGTGCACATGCATCTTGGCACAGAAAAGCGCCTTAAGTGGACAGACCTCTGCCAAGAATGCCAGCCACCCCACAGTTTCCACACGTCCTTTTTATCCAGCTCCACAGCACTTTCCCTACCCACATGTGTGACTGTGAGCTCTCCTGTTACTTAAGAGAGGCTGCCTGACAGCTCAGGATCTTTTCTGCAAGAGCTCAGAGTCTCAGACAAAGAGAAAAATAATAGAAACTGAAGGTGGGAAGGTACAGGGTGGGGACACAGCCTGCTTAAGAAGCTTCCTCATAAAAAGGAGTTACAGCGTTTTATTCAAAGGCTGGATGTTGGTTCAGAAAAGCACCAGAGAGAAGGAGAGGAGGGAGGGAAAGATGAGGGAAAGGAATGGCATTGACATGCTGGCCAAACCCAGTACTGGAAGAGCCGAAAGGAAGTGGAGCTCTAGCTTGCTGTTCTAGCATCTCCTCCCCCTCATACGGGGCAGCTTTGCTCTTCTGTCCTTTCCTCCCTCTTTCCTGCCAAGGATACCAGGATGAATCACCAAGAGCAGCAGAAGTGGCCCTTAAATCACCCTCAAGGCCGTGAGAGAAGCTGAGGGGGTGCGTAATCTGGACAGTGTGGGGCCGAGGGGTCTGGGGAGAATGGCTACTAGAGACCAGCAGCATCCAGTTCCTTCCAAGAAACCAGGGTTTGGGGAGCTGGGTGCTGGGTCACCACACTCTCCTGCACAAGAATCACCCCTCTCCTGGCTGAAACAGCCTTCAGCCTTCATTGCCATCATACAGGGCAGCCATCACTGCCAAGGAGATGATGCCCTGTTCAGCGTTTCTCCAAAAACAGAAATGAGAGTAACTGGTATTTATTCAGAGCTGTAGAGTTTACTAAAACACTTTCATATCCATTGTCTTATTGATTCACACCACAGCCCTGTAAAGTATTCTTTTACAGCTGAGGAAACTGAGGCTCTGAAAGGTTAAATACTATGTTCAAGTTCACCGAACAAGGAAGTGATAGAGCAAGACTTGAACCCAGGTCTGTATCGAACGCCATAGTCTTCTTTCTGCACCCGCTGCCTGGCTACGTGCACTACAGTGAGTCTGGCCTCCTTATGGAAGAGCCCTGTCCTGAAACTTTCCTAGGGACTCTCGCCCCACCCCACTCTGCTCTTGATCACTTCATGTTGTCAACTGACCATTTATTACTATATGCTTTTCATGTGGTCTATGATGTTATACGATCTGTGGCTTTGGAGCTGTCCTTCCAAGACCTCGCCTGCACAAGCCCTGTCTGCGTTTGAGCCCTTTTCAGAGGCAGAGCTGGTATCTTCCCGTTCCTCTTCATCCTCCTCCCCACCTCATCCACGAGCCAATGACATTTGTTCTTCACCGAGTGGGTTTCAAGATGAACAGTTGCCAGGATCCTTCCCAAACGCTTTACTCCCTTCTTCACTGCCGCCAAAAGATCAGTTATTGAGCCAAGTGTGGTAGTTCAAACCACTGTCTTAGGGCAGCTTAGCAGCTGAGTATCCCAGCTCCCCTCCTCTGCGTGCATGGTTCAGACTAAGCACAGACTGAATGTGAGGCCTTGGGCTAGCCCTGCAGGCCGTGCTGAAGAGCAGGAGGTATTGTCCCCGCCCTCCAAGAGCCCTGATACAATGGAGGGATAGGACATAGTCATATAACATAGGAGAGCCAGCACTGCAATGCAGTATGTGCTAAAAACAGCAGTTTCTAATTGACTTTGGAGGAGAAACGTGTGATTGGGGGCGGGGAAGTTCTAGAGGCTTCACGACGTTTGGAAAGACGGACAGGGTTTGGATAGGCAAAGAAGAAAGTGGAGATGGGCATTCGGGGGAGAGGGGACCACAGAGGTGAAACTGAGAAAGGTTTTCTGGGGCTCAACAGTTTGTTGGGAGTGGAGTCACTCGGGGAGAGATGGGAATGACGATGGAAGAGCCATGTTGGAAAGGACTTGAACCAGGGTCCTTAGCAGACAGGCTTTGAGTCTGTCTGGGCAACAGAAGGGGTTTCCACAGGTGGATGTCACACTCTGGCCATGTGCCTGGCAAAGTTAGACAAGGAATCTGAGGCACAAGACATGAAGCAGGCACAGCTACAGCTGAATCTTAGCTTCCAGGGACTTTTATTCAGGTCTGTCTCAGCCAGTAGTCTCTGTAACAGTCGTACATGCACCATTTTCAGGGAGGCAGCACCAGGTTTGCTGGTAAAGAGACCCACTCTTTTGAACTTTGGGGAAACCTGACTTCTAGAAATGAACAGTGTTAAAATATGCACCTTGATCTAGCACTAATGGCCACTTTTCCTGACGAGAGGATGAAGCAACAAGGATGGGGCATACTCCTTGTTTCTAGAGTGCTTCAGTGGGCGGTCCTGGGAGCCACTGGGGGCAGAAAGACAAGAGGGTGTGAAAAGAAAAAGGAAGTGCTCTCACCAGGGGACTTCTGGGGGATATTGAAAATTGTCTTCAAGAGAAGAAAGACGCATACAGCTTCCCAAAAAGTAAGTGGGGTTTGGGGCCAGTCCATTGCCTGAGCGCTGAGATGAACGCCTGGTGTTTTGTTTGAATTACCCCCACCTCATTTTTTCTCCCTTTCCCTCCCACTGCTGTGAATTGGAACTGTGTCATTATTCTTTGAAAACATTACGTGGTTAATGGCAGCATGATATGCCATTATGTGGAGTAACTGTAATTTATTTAACCATTTGCTTGGGCACTTTCTATCCTATGTCCTGCTTGCCTGCTATTTCTGCCTCAGAGTCTCTGGCTCTGCTGAGGATAATAAGGAGGGATGAGAAGGCAGGACGTACATTTCCAGTCTCCCTGGAAGGGTTGTTTGGAATTTCTCTGAAAGGTGACTGCCAGCTAGCGACCCTCCTGCCACAAAACACCCCTGGATTCCACCTTGTCACACATAACTCCACCTACACCAGCTCCACCCCCAGCCCTGTTCCATTACCAAAATGGGAGCCTCAAGTTTTGACCTTTAAAATAAAGTACTTGCCAAATCTAATTTAACATTCTGGTGAGTCTTTCCAGACCAGAGATAAGAGGGTTTGGTTGAAAAATAAATGCTCAATAGCTAAGGCAAGGTGGAACAGTAAGCACGGGCATCAGAAAGCTCTGCTTCCTAGTGGAAGCAGAACTAGTCTAGTTACAGACTAGTTGATACCTAGTCCAGTTATCGACCTTCCTGAGATTCTGTTTTCCATCTGTGAAATGGGGAGAATAATACTCATTTTGCAAGATAATCAAAAAATGTTTCATTGCATATGCACAGAATCTAGTACAGCATGCCGTGTAGCAGGTGGATGATTAATAATAATAGCTGCTCCTCTTTATTATTTTTGTTATAGAAACAAATGGGAGTTGCTCTTACCCTGTTTCCCCGAAAATAAGACCTAGCCAGACAATCAGCTATCATGTGTCTTTTGGAGCAAAAATTAATATAAGACCAGTCTTATTTTACTATAAGACCAAGTCTTTGATATGATATATGATATGATATGATATGATATGATATGATATGATATGATATGATACGATATGATATAATTTTTGCTCCAAAAGACATCTTAGAGCTGATTGTCCGGCTAGGTCTTATTTTCGGGGAAACACAATATTATGCTACTCATTGTCCTTAGGGTATGAAGTCTCCGAACATGAATTTAGACTCGACTTAGCAAAGCTGTATCCCCACTTTTATTCCTTTGCCTGCTTTTGGAAGGAACCTGAGAAATCATTTTCCTGTCCTTGAATTGCTTAATGCCTACCAGAACAGCAACCTCCCTGCTAGGATGGTTTAAGCAGGGTCCACTTAGACTCAGAGGAGAACTGGGGTGACTTTTCTGAGCCCCCATAGTGCCTAGGGCAGGCTCACTCCCAGGGTCTGCTGCTCCTAGCCTCAGAGCCCTGCTAACCCGCAAAAATTCTTTCTACCCCAGGGGTGAGGTGGCCAGGGCAAGGTGGCCTCCTCCCTGGCTGTCCCCAGAGGGGGTTGAAGAGGGCAGAGCCCACATGGGTGGGTGGGGGAAACAGAGTATGCGGGGAGGCAGCTTCTTGAAATTGATTGCTCTTGTACTTTAGTTTATACCATGGGCTTTCTCAGCATTGCCCGGGTAGCGACCTTTAGATAATAAAGGGAATTCTGGGAGATTTCTGACAGGGCCATGACATATGGGGCAGGTCTGCAGGGTCAGGCGTGTATCTCCCTGCTCCTGGCCCCAGGGTAATGAATCGTGTTTTGACTTTGCAAAGCCAGCCCAGACAGTGCCCCCTCCCCTTCGCAACCCCTCAAGTGAGTAAGTGTCTTTGGAACCCTTCATAATTCAGGGAGACAACTCCAAACTTTTACGGCCTGTGAGAGCAGAGGACAAACACTGGATGTTTTGCTAAGGCCCTGGGAGAGCTGATAGGGTTTCCAGGGTTCGATCAGAGCCCCCTGGGAGACCTGGGGGGAAAGCAGCAGAGAATCATCCCTAGTCTGAAAAGGCAGGGCTTCCCGGGACAGACAGGATTGGAGGCAGGTCACTCCCTGGGAGTCACAAAATATCCCATAAGGTTCTTCTTCGGGTGTGACAAGTGACACACTGACTCTTCTGGGCAGGAGCAGAAGAACTGGGTGGAGGGGGACAAAAGGAACCACTCTGCAGGAAAAGCCCAACATTAATCCCCTTGGGGATAAAGCTGGGCGAGACAGCAAGTGGATTCTCTGGGCTGAGGTGTGCTGCCTTCAGTCCTCACAGAGATATTAGAAGATCTACCTCTTCAAGCATGTTGGCCCCGGGATGGCTCATACCCACCCACCCCCTCGATACAAGCATGCGTGCTTGCACATGCAACACCCCTTTTCTCTAAGAGAACAATCCCTGAGCCAAGATGCTAGAGTACATTACTCCTCCCTGCTAGGTTAGTCTGCGAGGGCTGCTTGAACAAAGTACCACAGACTGAGTAGCTTAAATAACAGAAATGTATTGTCTCACAGTTCTGGAGGCTAGAAGTCAAGGTGTCGGCAGGTTGGTTCCTTCTGAGGGCCATGAAGGAAGGATCTGTCCCAGGTCTCTTTCCTTGGCTTGTAGATGCCCTCTTCTCCCTGTGTCTCTTCACATCATCTTCCATCTGTGCCTGTCTATCTCTGTGTCTAAATTTCCTAATGCAACATTCAGTTGCATTAGGGTTTTTCCTAATGACTTCATTTTAAGTTGATTACCTCTTTAAGACCCTATCTCCAAATACAGCCACATTCTGAGGTACTGGGGGTTAGGACTTCAACATATAAATTTTGGGGGACAATTCAATCCATAACACCTGCCATCCTTCCTTTCTTGCCAACATCTAGCCCCTGCACTTCACCCTGTCACCCTGTCTGCCTGCCATGCCATTTGGGAGGTAGAGTCCATGACTGTCATGCACTCACGTGAAATGCAAGGGCCTATTGCCAGACCACAGAGCCACACACAGCTCTGGTCACACAGCCTCTTACTGCCTCACCACCTGGAATATGGGTTCTTCCCTCACTGCTGAGTGGACTGTTAGAAACTTCCTGAGTTTTCTTCGCTTACTCGTTGGTCACTGGAGAGTGGATCTGGTTTATCCACTTGTGTGAAAGGAATTACATAGAAAGACAAGCGGGGGAGCTCTCTTCTCATGATGAGAGAAAGTGACTGGATAGAAATTGTCACCAAAAGTTCTGTTGACACACACTGGGGGCGAAATTGTCACCAAAAGTTCTGTTGACACACACTGGGGGCGGGGGACAGGGGAGCACAGTATCATCTGTTTCACCTTCTCAGGGAAGGATGCCAAGAGGGCATGTAGACAGATGCCTGTTTGTTTTCTTTCTCTGTCTCCCCTCACCTTCCTTCAATCTCGCTCTGGGGCGAGGTGTAGCCACTTAGCTTCACATAACAGCACAGAGTCTGGGGAAAAAATGACATTCGATTAATGAAGCAAATGCAGCTGGTATAGCAGTGACATCTAAATTGTTCCTTTGGTCCCGTTATTTTCTGTAAGAAATTCCCCCTCTCCCCACCCCACCCCCTTTTCCTTTTAAATCATGTGCATAAAATACGCTAATAACAATCTTTGGTGTCTGTGCATGAGTGACAGCTGAAATAAGAAAAAGACTAATCGTACCTCCCGCAGCCCTGTCACATGGAGATTAAATGAGTCTCTCTCCTCCTCCCTGCTCACCACCCCTCTCCCCTACTCTCTCCTCTCTCTCATGGTCTCTTCTCAATGAGAATCATGGGCATTTGAATAATAATATTATAGACACCATCAGGGTGACAGTGGGAAAAAATTCAGCTCAAACCCATGATTATTCCTTCAATCTAATAATTATTTAAATACCAGATAACTCCTTTCACTCTAATTGAGGCCTTTCAGCTGCCAGCATTCCCCAAGGCCTTTGCTTTCGCCCTCTCGCTCACCTTGTGCTACCAACGTGCCTGGACTACCTCTGAGGTCGGTGTTAGACAGTGACGCTTGGAATGTTTGCATGTACGACCGCGCAAATGACATTAAGTTGGCTCCTTCAGGGTCACTCCACCCACAGGGAACACGCTGGGCCCCACAATATCACATTTAGACATTTTATCCTCGTAGACTTTAAGTCATAGAAATCTTATGCCAAAAGGAGCCCTCTGAGGTCATTGGGACCAATCCCCTGCCTCTGGGTAAACTTTTTCCTGGACAGCTGTCAGGAAAATTCACTGTCAGAAATCGTCATAATCTCCTTGGCAGTATGCCCCAGGGATCATCTCTGGATAGGATGCCCCCCCCTCCACTTTAACATCTAACTTTGTCTATAACACCATGGCCCCAAGTCACAACGTAAGTGCCATACTTGTGTGTGACAACTACCTGGGCCTGCCTTGGGCCTGGAGAATGTCAGAGGTCATTCTCCCTAACACAGATGGAAGCCATTCTGAGCGTGCCTTTCTGCCTCCTGGAGTCTGCCTTGCAGACCACCTGTTTGTCCAGGCCCAGAGCCAGGCTCAGTTCTGCCCACCATGGGGCCACCTCCATCAAAACACCTTCTTTCCCAAAACAGGGCAACCTCAAGGCAGAACATAACTGACGCCCAGGACCTTTTCACCTACGACAGAGGAAACACTAGACTTTTTGCAGAGCTCTGATTGCAGCCTGTCCCTGACTCGTTTTGGGTGACCTTGGACAATTCATTTCCTTTCCACGGGTTTTGGTTTCTTCACCTAAATATAAGTCATAGATTGCAGTAATCGTATAGTCTTCATCGTTGGCCCTGAATTGCTGCTTTAAAGGTGCTGCTTATTGGAAAGGAGAGCTGGGGGAGAGGACGAACCTCCCTCCCTCCGCCATGCGGGAGGATGGAGGTGGGGTGAATTCCAAATGCGGCTGCTCACTCCTTCTCTGACTTCATAGCCCTTGTCGCCATGTTTCCTTTTTCTCTGTCACCATCTGGCTCCTTGGGATCCTGGCTGTGTAAGCCACCTAGTAGGTGCAGTGATAACAATAGGTACCTTCTACTGCTGTTATGAAAAATGTCATAGCCAGGATGGTGCTGGTGGCAGTACTGGTGATGACAGCGCAGGTGGTAATGAGGAAGGTGGTGACAGTGCTGACAGAAAGGGACAATGCTGATGGTGGAGCTATAGATGGGCCCAAGGCTGTTAGATCTACTATCATGAACTTTGAATCAATTTGGCAAAATCATATCCTGACTTGAATTCCTCTTCCTACCGGCTCCTTATGCAATAAGGGAGACGTAGTGGAAGCATAGAGGCTTGTGCACCCAGATCTCCTGGAAAAGGCAACAAAGCAGGTCAGCAGGGTGGAGAGAATCCTGCACTGAGCTGAACTGAATGTCATTTCTTCCCTGCTTTGCCACTGAGACTGCAGCAGCTGATCAGGAAGGTATCCATGCCTCCACTGGCTGTCACCAACACCTGCCTCCTGAATCCTGATCAGGGAGGCAGTGTCATCAGGTCCTCCAAATAAAATATTTATTGACACTTGCTTCCCAAAGAGGCAAGCATGGCCTCTGCTTGGCAGCAGGAGCACTCGGAGTAAGATGTCCTGGGAGGCTCCGCCAGTAGGGTGAGCGTCCCAGAGCCACGTGTCCTGGTTGGAGACTTGGGGTCGGGGACAGGGAAACTGGTAGGAGAACAAAGACTAGGCAAGTTTTGGCTCTTGAGAAGGCATGTGACAAAGTGACTTCATGAACTGAGACAGATAGTGGAAAAGTGACAGAAAGAAGATAGCATCATTAAGAGGAAACTCCTGAGGTTGACATTAGAAGAAAATTGGGGTGAGGAGGAAATGCTCTCTGTACAAAATCATAGGCATACGTTCTCTGGCTTCTACCAGAATGAGAATGGACAAT
Source organism: Rhinolophus sinicus (assembly GCF_057876585.1). Taxonomy (NCBI): domain Eukaryota; kingdom Metazoa; phylum Chordata; class Mammalia; order Chiroptera; family Rhinolophidae; genus Rhinolophus; species Rhinolophus sinicus. The sequence continues at coordinate 20,582,062 of NC_142511.1, forward strand.
CCATTCTAAAGTAAATCATGGAATGGATGGAGATAAAAAGTCGGAAATATTAAATAAATTACTACTACTAAAGATTAATGTATAATGAGCACTTAAAGTGGGCTGGGCATTGTTCTAAGTGCTTTATATGTATTAACCGACTTCATAATAATAATTTTATGAGGCAGAGGCTGGTAGTAATCCGTTTTATGTAGCTAGTGAGATAGTATCACAGAATGCCTAAGGACCTTGACCAAATTGACACAGCTATCAGCTCTGTTTGACTCCAAGCATCTAAGTTCAGAGTTCATGCATTTAACCATTGCACCACACAGCTTCTCACCAGAGATTAAAATGGGGTGTCCATCCCCCTTCTGAGCTCAAGTAGGAGACTTGATGCTTGCCAGCTGGGCCCTGCTTTGCAACAGCTACCTGGTTACATCAGCCTTGACGTGGAAAGACAGAAGCCCTCAACTTGCTCTTGAAGTCAGTTTTCCCTGTGAAACCACACTCCTAACGTAGAGTGTGAACCTTCCCTGCCACCCCTGCACTGCAGGAAACCAGGCTGCCTCTCGACTCCAGTCCTCCAGTTGCTGCTACTCCTAGATGGGTGATTCTTGTGCCCCATGGGATGAGTCCACTTGGCTCATCACCAGGAACAGTCTGACCCAGAATAGACGAGATTGAGGAGTAAGAGAAAAACAGCCCAACTATAGTGGTCTGCTGAGAAGTCCTGGCCTAACCAGCATTACCAGGTAGGATGGAAGGACCTCAGCTGCTCTCTCAATCGCAGATTCTAGAAACTGAAAGAAGCAAGCCTCAAGGTATTATTTCACCTGAAAGAAGAAATCTTACAAACTGGCTAATTTAAATACCCTTTATTTTAAGATCAAGAAATAGGCTCAAAGAGATGCTAGACCAATCTAAAGCCATGCAACTTATGGGTGACACTGGCAGGATTTGAGTCCAGGGGTCCCACGGCCCCCACTCTTCCTCTTGCTCCATGACTTCATGCTTTCTAACCTCCAGGCCAATTTTCCCATTTATAGTTCAACTCTTAGGATCCTGCACCTCCGCCAGCTTCCCTGGAGGCTGCAGAAAGGTTATGCTGGGACTTGTGCAGTAGTATGATAGAGACGGTCGCCTCTTTCCTGTGACACATTGAACCCCTTCTCCAGGTCGGGGAGAGCTGGCCATGAAAGGCCTACCCACAATGCTCATTCCCATGGGAAGAAAGAACATGAGCAAAGAGAGAAATTGGGAGCTTTGGCAGGATTCCTGAAGAGCTGCCTCTTGTGGAGGCTTCAGTGAAAATAACTAGAAGTTGAGCATTCACTGTGTGCCAGCCACCAGGCTAACAGGTGTCCCTGCGTTATCTCATTTACTCTCATGACAACTGAGAGGTAGGTACTGTAATTATCCCCATTCCACCAGTAAGAGAGATGAGACTTGAATTTGTCGCAAATTTGTCCCCAAACTCTGCGTAACAACAAATCCACTCATGATTCAAACTGTGTCTCAGGGGGATGCTGGGAAGGGAGGTGAGACGGTTGATCTTAATCTCACACTGTGCCCTTTGATGTTATCTCTGCTACCAGGACCTCCAGCCACAGGCTAAACATATATGTACATGTATGTTGTGGAGAAGGCAGGAGTGTGCTGTACACAAACTGAGTGCCAGATTATCTCAGAGAGCACTTGTAAAAAGGCAAAACGCTAAGCGCAGCATGGTGACAATTATAACCCTCCGTAGAGCTCCCGGTGGAAAGCACGGCCCCCAACCTGAGGCCAAAGGAGCTTTCTGACTCAGAGACAGGGGCAGGCCTCTTGCAGTTCCGTCTCCAGCTGGGGAATGTGAAATTCTGTTATTTCCTTTCCGCAGCTCCTCTTGAGGAATTCACGTCCTGCTACCGGCCCCAGGACATAGCTAAAAATAAACTCTGGTTTTCAAACTGAAAGCTGTCTGTCGGAGGCTTTGCTCTGTGCGCTTGGGGCCGGAAGGGCTGTGTCGGAGTCCCCTGAGGTCAGCCTGAGCCTCACGCTGCTGTTGCCTTCCTCTTTCCAAGGAAGCCTGGGGCCTCATGAGTCACCCCAGAGCCCCCGGTGGAGCCTGGTTGGAAGACAGCAGTCAGGTGGGGCCTGCCTCTGGCACCATGATGGCTATCAGGCCCAGGAGGCAGAGTTGAGGTGGAGGAAGGAGAGTTTCTAAAGACACAGAGCAAAAATGGTTCAAATTCCCAAGGTGGCATCTGTTCTGATTTTTTTTTATGCTTTTTTTTTAATTTATTGGGGTGACAATTGTTAGTGAAATTACATAGATTTCAGGTGTACAATTCTGTATTACATCATCTATAAATCCCCTTGTGTGTTCACCACCCAGAGTCAGTTCTCCTTCCATCACCATATATTTGATCCCCCTTACCCTCCTCTCCCACCCCCCACCCCCCTGACCCTCTGGGAACCACTGTTCTAATTTTAATCCAGTCCAGCCAGACGGGGGAATGGAAAGAGATGGGACTCCTAAGCCGCCTTGGAGCCAATTCTCCATCCTTGGTCTGGGTGTGTCCACTCGTGCTGCCTCACACACCCAGCGTTCTGTCTGGACTTGTCTGAGAAGGGTGCCGGGCAATCTGTCCATCGGGAGAAAAGGTTTCTCTGCTAGACGGGTCACTGCCTCCTCCTGCTGCCACTGTCCCTCTCCACACTAGTCAGGAGCAGTGCTTGTAGAGTGAAGGGACAGCTCCTCTCTCCCACCCCCCTGCCCAAAAGTCTCCAGAGGTTCACAGCACGAGCCCCACTTTGCCCATCGGAGCAGTTTCCTTGGAAAACAGAAAAGCTTTAGAGCCTGGTGGTCCAGAGGGAGGGGAAGGAGCAAAGGAGTCAGGGCGGGACCCTGACTAGGCTCTGGCAGGGCAGGCTGAGGCCCGGGGGTGACTCCTGGATCCGGAAACAGTCACAAGGCCCCAGCAGCACTGGAATGAGACTGACCCTCAACGTGACTCCCTTTGCTCCTCTCCACATTTTCCAAACCCAGAACTCTTGTCCGTGGGGCTAAAGCAGGACTCAGATGGCCAGTCCCCGTTAACAAAGAGGCTGACGTGTCCTGTGTCCTGCCTGCAGAGAAGCAGAAGTTGAAGTATTGTCCCCAGGACCTGGGAGGCAGTAGCTGGCATCTTCCTGTCCCAAAGAAGAGTGTGTGTGCGGTGGGGGGAGGGGGGGTGCAGTGTCTACTCAACTCCCTGGGGCTGTTCAGGCTTCTGAATGGCACACGTGGGAATCCCAGGCCTATTGGCCACAGCGCATTTTACTTTTCTAACAAATCTTAACAGCTAACATCAGGGGTTCTTCTTTCTAGAGAGGACAAGTCTGAGGGGCAGCGAGAAGCACAGTTTCCCTTGGAGGACAGAGCATGAGAAAGTCAGGAAACAGCCATGTGAGGGACTGGAAGTCTGAAATCAGGAATTTTATTTGTGATATCAGACTCTGGGAGTAGTTGGCCAGGAGAGGACCTCCCTAACAAGCATTTAAAAAAAAAAAAAAAAAAAGGGGAGATTTCCACCCACTGGGAGAGGTCAGACATGACACCTGGGTGGGGAAGACTGGCTTTTAGTCCCAACACGGGAATCGACTGGCTCAGTGAACTTAAACAGTCTTTTAATCTCTCGGAGAGATAAAAACGGTGTCTTAAGAGCACAGAAATAGAGATGCTTTGTAAAGTAAAAGAAAGGATTTTACAGCGTAAAGGCTGGAGACCAAAATAGATAATAGGATTCCCTGAACAACTCAAAGAGGGAGACAGTATGTTAAAAATAGAAAAACCGACATGCAGAAGGAAGAGACTCTCCGAGCTAGCCAGGGCTGGGACCCTGGGTCAAGCCATACGGGTCACTCGTCTCAGGACTTATTTTCCGTCTGACCACCCTGCCTTGTGTTTTCCAGAACCATGTGAGGGCCAACCCAGGAAGGTGGCGTTGAGCGCGCAGAAGATCTGCCTCCTCATCCTCGCCCCTCTCAGCATGGAACAGAGGAGGCACTGGCCACGGGCCACTGAGGTTGATAGCTGGTCTGTGGTCCTGCTCTCAGTGGTCTGGGTGCTGCTGGCACCCCCAGTAACCGGCATGCCTCAGTTCAGCACCTTCCACTCTGAAAACCGTGACTGGACCTTCAACCACTTGACCGTCCACCGAGGGACAGGGGCGGTGTACGTGGGGGCCATCAATCGAGTGTACAAGCTGACGGGCAACCTGACTATCCAAGTGGCTCACAAGACAGGCCCGGAAGAGGACAACAAGTCTTGTTACCCGCCCCTCATCGTGCAGCCCTGCAGCGAGGTGCTCACCCTCACCAACAACGTGAACAAGCTGCTCATCATTGACTATCCCGAGAACCGCCTGCTGGCCTGCGGGAGCCTCTACCAGGGGGTCTGCAAGCTGCTGCGGCTGGATGACCTCTTCATCCTAGTGGAACCGTCCCACAAGAAGGAACATTACCTGTCCAGTGTCAACAAGACAGGGACGATGTATGGGGTGATTGTGCGCTCCGAGGGGCAGGATGGCAAGCTCTTCATTGGCACCGCCGTGGATGGAAAGCAAGATTACTTCCCGACTCTGTCCAGTAGGAAGCTGCCCCGGGACCCTGAGTCTTCAGCCATGCTCGACTACGAGCTACACAGTGACTTTGTCTCTTCCCTCATCAAGATCCCCTCTGACACGCTGGCCCTGGTCTCCCACTTTGATATCTTCTACATTTATGGTTTCGCCAGTGGAGGCTTCGTCTACTTCCTCACCGTCCAACCTGAGACCCCGGAGGGTGTGGCCATCAACTCAGCTGGAGACCTCTTCTACACCTCCCGCATCGTGCGTCTCTGCAAGGACGACCCCAAGTTTCACTCGTATGTGTCCCTGCCCTTCGGCTGCACTCGCGCTGGGGTGGAATACCGTCTCCTGCAGGCTGCTTACCTGGCCAAGCCCGGAGACTCCCTGGCCCAGGCTTTCAATATCAGCAGCCAGGATGACGTGCTCTTTGCCATCTTCTCCAAAGGGCAGAAGCAGTATCACCATCCGCCCGATGACTCTGCACTCTGTGCCTTCCCCATCCGAGCCATCAACTTGCAGATAAAGGAGCGTCTGCAGTCCTGCTACCAGGGCGAAGGCAACCTGGAGCTCAACTGGCTGCTGGGGAAGGACGTCCAGTGCACCAAGGCGGTAAGGAGGGCTCACCCCACTCAACTCCTGATCCGGAGTCCAAGCTCCGGCTGTCCTCCCTGGGCCCCGGTGCACACCCTGCTCCTGGACCACCCGGGCTTGAAATGAGAGAGGTTTGCAGGTTCACCTTACCAGGTGGTGGCCAGTAACCAGAGTCTGACGTGTACCAGACACGCAGAGCATGTTTGCTGATGCAACCATTGAGCCATTCCGAATCCAGTGACCCTTGAACAACACGCATTAGGCGCGATGACAACCAGCACAGTCAAAAATCGGTGCATAACTTTTGACCCCCCCCAAATCTTAATTAATAGCCTACTGTTGACTGGAAGCCTTCTGATAACATAAACAGTCAATTAACATGTATTTTGTACGTTATATGTAGCATATACTGTATTCTTACAAGAAAGTAAGCTAGAGGAAAACAAATGTTATTAAGAAAATCATAAGGAAGAGAAAACATATTTACAGCATTTATTAAAATATATATATATGAGTAAGTATACCTGTGCAGTTCAAATCCATGTTGTTCCAGGGTCAACTGGTTAACTGTGTGTGTGTGTGTGTGCGCGTGTGTGTGTGTGTGTGTGTGTGTGTGTACCTCGAGTGCCTATCACACCAGGCACTGTTGTAGGCACTGTTTGCTTCAACGGTGAACCATACAGCAAAGCTCCCTGCACTCATGGAGCTTTCATTAGTGAGGCAAGACAAATAAATACATGAAACATGGAGTCTGTCAAATGGTGATAACTGCTCTAGGGAAAAATAAAGCAGGAAAAGGGAAGAGGCAGGACCCAACGGGATTGACTCATTGAAAAAGTCGTCTTTGAGCAAAGATTGAGGAAAGGAAGGAAGTGAGCCGTATGAGTATCTGGAGAAAAAATTCCAGAAAGAGGGAGCAGCAAGTGTAAAGAATTCAGAGCATGCCTGGAGTGTGTGAGGAATAGCAAGGAGACCACTGCTGCTGGATCAGCACATGTGGGAGAGAGAGTGGCCGGAGATTTGGCTGGTCAGAGGTCACAGAGACCAGACCATGCCCACGTAGGGCCTTGTGAAGCCAAGTGAAGGGGTTGAGTGGGCAGGGGGATCTGTGTCAGAGGCAAGGAAAGGAAGTTGAGCTCGACCGGTAGATTGAAAACTGGGGAAATATATCAGGTGTCTGGGCACAGGAAGAGCTCAGGATCCAGACTAGAGGACACCAGAGACAAGGAAGTCAGGACTGTCCTTTCAGAGGGTCAAGTTCCTACCATCTAAGTGGTCACCATGATCCACTCCTCCATCAATCCATCCATCCATCCATCCATCCATCCATCCATCCATCCATCCAGCCTTCCTTCCATCCATCCATCCATCCATCCTTCCATCCATTTACACTTCCCTCAATCCATCCATCACACATCCTTCCATCCATTTAAAAAAAGGGGAATTGAAGATATTCCAAGTGCCCAGCACTGTACCAGGCTCTAGGGATACAAACGTAAAAAGACACAATTATCCCTCTCACATATCTCATAAGGAGAAGCAGAGGGAGAGAGCAAGCGCGAGAGAGAGAGAGAAATAGCCAGCAATGTAATAAAATGGCTCGGAGTTTGGGGTGCAGAGCAAAGCCCACAGTTCAAATTCTATCTGTGCTGATTCTTGGCTTCAGAAGCAACTTAACATCCCTCTCTACGTTATCATCTGCTATCATCTGAGAAACGAGAATCATAATGCCTACGTCATGGGATGACCAGATGAAATAATACATGTCAAGACTAGCACCATGCCTAGCATGTTGGGCTTACCATTATTAGTTAACTGTTATGCCATGTGACAAGTGCTAAGATAGATTTCTGTGCAAAGTGCTGTGGACTCTGGATCTGCAGCTTGGGGGAAAATCTGAGACCAAAGGGCCCATATGGCTGCCTTCCAAGGACCCTAAATTGAAGGTGCCTGCCATTGGGACCAAAACCACTTCTTAAAGCAAGAAAACAGATTATTCCTGGTCTATACTTCTGTTCCCACCATCATTTGCTTGGTATGATAGGAGAGTGGTTAAAGTTAAGACAATAGGCTTTGAAGTCCAACAGATTTATATTTAAAAATCAGTTCTACCACTTAAAACTGTGTGACTTTGGACCTGCTCTGAGCTGTAATTTTTTCATCTTTAAATAGAGATAATAGTACCCTCTTTTATGGTTATTATGAAGATCAAATAGAAAATGTGTGTAAAATGCTTAGCACAATACCCGACACATAATAAGCATTCAATAAATGGCAGCTATAATTATTAATATTAGTCATAACAATAAAGAACCAGCTATTTGCTGTTATTTCACTTTTGTAATATTAGGAGGTTGAACTAATTATTTGGCGATAATCTTCAAATCTTTATGGCACTAAAATTCTATAACCTATGGCCCTAACCAGTCAGGAGAAGTGGCGAGGAAATGAAAGGGTTAACCCTCTTGCAGAGTCCTGCCTGGTTGCCCAGAGGGGGCCTTGTCAGGAGGAAACTGCTGATTCCTGCCTGCTCTGAACCAGGGAAGAGGAAGCCTACACCCTTCTCTGGCTCCAGTGGCTCGCAGAGAGACAAGCCTGGGCTAGTGACCAAAGAGCAGCAAAGGCACTGGGAGAGAGGTTACAGCAGGCAGGACCAGGGCCTCAGAGAAAGCGCCCCTCACCATCATCCCCCACCTTTATCCCAGGCTTCCAGCATCACTCTTCTGATGCAGCCTTTACAGCAGTAAGGACGGAGGCTGTAATAGGAGGGGCACGTTATAATCCAAGGAGCCCCAGACTTAGGGACCCAGAAACACTTGGTGGCTTTAGAGGGGGTTAGGATTAATGAGAGAAGCTGTAGTCCCAGGGCTTAATTTTAACATGATCTCTGGACTAACATGGAACTCTCAGATGAAGGGTAGAAGGTCTGTCCCCAGAAAAGGGAGGAGGAAGGGGACTATCATTCATTGAAAAGCAGCTCTGTATTAAAGGCTGTTCTGGGTAATTTAAGTTTTATCTCACTTAACCCTCAAAATGACCCTATGAAACAAGGATTATCATCCCCATTTGACAGATGGAAAAACAAAGTCTCACAAAGACTAAATTGTTTAAATCCACACAACTATTAAGGATAAAGCAAGGATTTGAATTCATTTCAGCCCATGTAACTTTTCCGTCCAAGGTATTTCTGTCTAGTCATGTCCGCTTTAAGGAAAGCCTTATTTCAAGATCTCACCATTTGAGCAAAAGAAAAAGAGCATCAGGTGTTTCGGAATTACGACAACTTAGGAAACAGAGAAATGCCAGCAATCCCAGGGGCTTGGGCTCAGAATAAACCATTTTCCGTATAGTCTAGAGTCTATAGTCAGGAGGGATGTTGAGAAATTCACAATCACCAGCAGATTCTGCTTCTGTCATTATTTCTCAGAAGCTTGCTTGGGTTATGCCTGTGCCTTTGTCTACAACCTTACCAGCCCCAGGAGAAAGTGGGAAAGTAACTGAAGCTGTGAAATCAAGGACTTTCAGAGCCGAAAGAGAGTTTAATGATTACCTGGCCCAGTCCTTTCACTTGAAAGATGAGAAAACAGAGGCTCAGTGAAGGTACATGAGCCATCAAGGTCACAGGGCTGGATAGTCATAAAGACAGAAGTAGATCTCTCCTGTGTCTTACCAGGGCACCTACTGCCTAAGGAGTAGGGATGAGAAAGACGAGCAGAAAATGCAACAAGTTGTAGCTGATTCCTCTGACCTGCCTTTCTAGGGAGCAAGAAATTTCCACATTGGCTTTAGGGATGAGCTGGTATGTATTAAACAACTGACTCTATGCAGGCAGTAGGGGTGGTGGGAGCCTTTATTAGAAGTGTTTGCCAATTCCCATGGTGTAAATACTCCCACCATAACTGATTTCAAGCTACCAATGTGATGTCACTGAGTGCAGAAGTGTATAGTCATTCCTCATGTCCTGACTTTACTCCCTTCCTAAGAAGCTTATCCCTTCTGCTAGGTGGGGCTCCATTTATTTATTCCAGAGTTTAAGGTCATCCTTAGCCTAAGAGTTAGTCCCCTTTCTTAAAATAGACACACACACACACACACACACACACACACACGGGCAGTACCACCATTTCTGCCGGTAGCAAGAGCATACAAAACACCAAGGAATCCCAAGATATGAGTCTCTGTTTCCTTTGGACCTTAGAAGGGAATGGAAGGGAAGTCCCTTATTTAACAACCACATGCCCTAGCTTATAAACCAATTGTTCCAAGAAAATGCGTCTGTCAGTGAGTGATGATCCAGGCTGTTCATCTCTGGTCAGGGTGAGAGGAGGAAGTGAAGGGAACAGGTTGTGAGTTCTCCCCAATGCTTCCCATGATAGTCATTTCCTTCCTCCTCTGGGATGCCTTCCCAGACCCAGAAGGAATAGTTTCCACAGGACTCAGGGCTCTTTCTGGCTCAAAGTCAGTCTGCAGCCTTTGCCCACCATCTTCCATGTCATGCAGTCAACTAGGGCATTTCAGAGGACCCTTCATGGGCCAGCCCCAGGATAGAAACTGTACAGAGAACACCAACCCTGTGGCAGCCCCTGTCCTCAGGAAGCATACAGTCTTTTCAATGTTTTTTTGTTGTTGTTTTGTTTTGTTTTGCTTTGTTTGGTTTTAAAGATTTTATTGGGGAAGGGGAACAGGACTTTATTGGGGAATAGTGTGTACTTCCAGGACTTATTTTTTTCCAAGTCAAGTTGTTGTCCTTTCAGTCTTAGTTCTGGAGGGCAGAGCTCAGCTCCAGGTCCAGTTGCCGTTGTTAGTTGCAGGGGGTGCAGCCCACCATTCCTTGCAGGAGTTGAACCGGCAACCTTGTGGTTGAGAGGACACGCTCCAACCAACTGAGCCATCTGGGAGGCAGCTCAGCTCGAGGTGCCGTGTTCAATCTTAGTTGCAGGAGGCGCTGCCCACCATCCCTTGTGGGACTCGAGGAATTGAACTGGCAACCTTGTGGTTGAGAGCCCACTGGCCCATGTGGGAATCAAACCAGCAGCCTTCAGAGTTAGGAGCATGGAGCTCCAACCACCTAAGCCACTGGGCCGGCCCTTTTTTTTTTCTTTTTTTTTTTTTTTTGACTGGATGAGATCTTAGAAATAATCAATTTAGCATTCTCTTTTAACATCTCCAAAGAGGATGTCATTGGCCCAAGTTTATACAACCACTTAGGTGTAGGGCAGAGGCTAAAATTCAGGTCTTCCTACTTTCTGTCCAGCTATTTTTTCATTTGTTTAAGGTGATCTTTCGAAGTTTCCCCAGTCTCTCCTGAAAGATCCCGCTTTACAGAGGTACATCACTACTCCTTTCAAAAATCTAGTAACAGGAAGGACATCACCTCCAGAATTTTCCTTCATTTATTTCTTCCTGAACATGTACAATAGTGGAAATCATTGCGCAACTTAAAACTCTTTTGCCTGCGTTGTTTCATTTGCTCCTCAATAATCCTTGCAGAAAGGTACCCAGGTAGTGGGACACATGGAGGTGTATGGAGGTTAAGTAACGGTTCTGTTCAATATTAGGATGAACCTTATCCTAATATTGAACAGAACCTTATATTTTGGGGGGATCAATTTATCCCCAGTATAGGATGTGGTGACTAGTTGACTGGCTTAAAATTCTTGAGGCCCCAAGGGAGGCCCAAAGGGAGTCCTTGCAGCCTAAGAAACAAATAAGAAACCTTCTCCAGGCCACTAGAAATCCTGGGATGTTACCTCTAGACTAATTCTCCACCGTCTAAATAGAAAGACCTACACAGAATGGCATGGTCCACAGGGACATTAAAATGACCAGAAAATTAGTTTAAGCAATCAGCTTTACAAATTACCCCTGGGCCTCTTGGCAAAGCAGCGAATAGGTGACCACAGGTGAATGAAACAGGCTGTGTGTTCCTCTCTCTGGTTTCACAGGAGTCATGGGATTCGTGGGTCAGTTGGTGAGGTATTGTTGTTGATAGCATGTGTAAAGACCTGGCTCCGCATAACTGTACCTCTCTGAAGCCTGCTGTTCTGGGGCTGGTGCTTGGGGGCGGGCTAGTGTAGAGTGACTGCCGTGTCTCTGCTGCTATTCACCCTCATTCCCTCCCTTTCCTTCAGCCGGTCCCCATAGATGACGACTTCTGCGGCCTGGACATCAACCAACCTCTTGGAGGCTCCACTCCAGTGGAGGGCCTGACCCTGTACACCACCAGCCGGGACCGCATGACCTCAGTGGCCTCGTACGTGTACAATGGCTACAGTGTGGTTTTTGTGGGGACTAAGAGTGGCAAGCTGAAAAAGGTAAGAGTCTGTGAGCCCACACAACCCAGTGCCATTCAGCTCCTCAGCGAGGAGCCCCTTCTGGAAGGTAGCTGTTTTGGGACATTTAACTACCGGCAACTCTTAGTTTTCTTGATGGAAGATGTCGGATAGGGGAGTAGATAAGGGTTCATATGTGCTTATCTTCTAGCAGCTTCCCCTAGCCGTTAGTTGACAAGTGTCTAGGGAATGCAAACATGTTTCAATGTTGCCCAAACTTCAAGGAATTAGGAAGGTGCATCTTCCTAAGGAAGAAGAATACTTCACTCTTCATCTCCAAGTCAAGTAGAACTGACAAATTCCTCCCCACGGCTTGGGGAGTTGATTATACTGGTCAAAGCCTTCGTTGAGTTGAAAGCAGCTGGATGAAACAGATTATGGGTCTCCATTCTAAGAACACAGGCAAATGGTGGGGCTGCTCTCTCATGGCACATGGTGCCTGGGTGAGATGCCATTCTCCTCTCTTTCCTTTTCCTGCAATCACAGACTCTTCCCTACCTCTCTACTCCCACCCTCCAAGACCTGAGCTGCCAGGAGGAAATAGACTACTTATCCTGTGCCTGCCCTGGGCACCTCTGCCCGCTGGATGGCACGGGCTGTGTAGGGCAGGCAGCACGGGCAGCCTCTTGTGTGGCAGGCTGAAGCCAGCAGCTTGTATCTGCTTGTCTAGTGCTTACAGTGTGGAGACGAGCACAGTCTGCTTCATTATGTGGGATTACAGCAGGCCACATTCTTTCCGGTCCCAGCTCATCCCCTTTTCCCAAGCTTACCCTCCTGCCACCTTCCCCCAGTCCCTCCATCTGTAGCTCAATGTACATGCACGGTCTTACCGCATCTCACCCCTGATGCTGACATCACCCCTGTAGCTCTTTCCTCCTAATCCACTTACAGCCTGGGAGAGATGTTGTTTGGGATGTGGACGGAGGGTGGCAGGGAGGGAGGCTGAGGAAGAATTTCCGTGTTCTGCTTGTTCTGAGCTGCTGCCAGGGGAGGTGAGAAAAACTGGTCTGGGTTTATGTGGAAGTGCTGTACCATCCAGATCTCTTCTGGTTCTCAGGAGACTAAGGCCCTTTAACCCTGTTCTCACTCTCTGGAGAGGTGCCTACCTGTTTCTGTCCTGTGCCCTCTACGCTGTCTGGGACTGGACCATGGCTGGGCTTGTACCCACTTGGCAGAAAGCATGAGTGTGGTCCCTGCATTTGCTTTCCCTAAATGGGGGAGGAAAGGAGCTGCCGTATGAGGTTCCACTAACATTTAAACGTGGCGTATTCCACCAGGACAGGGTTCAACTTGGAACCCTGAGGCTGGCTACTTCCCTGCTCAGCTGGCTTACCTGTACAGTTGGGTAGACTGTACCTGGCACAGAGACAATGGGCCAAGGGGCCTGTCGACGTTGAAATCTAGCCTCAGCTTTTCCTGTCAAGCCATGTACCCTCGGGTATACACATCCGCACAGAGGGGCTCCTCTTACGAACCTGTCTGCCCATAGAAACCACCTTTTTCTAAATCGCTCAAAGGCTTTCTAGGGCCAGTGGTATGATCTGGATCATTCATTTGACTCTGTCTCCCTTATTCTCTTGAAAGTTTTATTAAAGGCAGAGGTCATACTTATACTTTTTCCTTCTTCCTACCTAATCCTTTTACTGTGTGATCACACATGGGATGGGCCCCTATCGTGTTTTGAAAAATAAGACTATTCTCTAAGGAAACGTAGAGATCATCTGCCCAATACTCTAATTATTCAGCAGGGAAACTGAGGCCCAGGGAAGAAAAGTGACTTGTCCAAGCATAGACACTAGGACAAGTTGCTTCTTGCCCTGACACCCAACTTAGCACCATTTTTACTTAATGAAGCAGCCACAGAGCCCAGAAATGGAGGCTGAGAACAATTTTCGGGTCCAGGCATGCTGCAGAGTTCAGCCAGGGGCCGGTGCCTCAACTGTCTTTGGTCCCAGATCTGAGTTACGGCATTAATCTTTGCTAAATGGGTGGATGAGGACGGATTAAAGGAAGAACAGCCCAGCCAGATTCAAAGGGACCCTTGTCCTGACCGTCCCCATATCTCTGTGCATCTTGCACAGCACAGGGGGCTGCTTAGGGCATCTTTCCAAGCAAAGCTAAGTTCTCTGAACCCTGGCAGACAAGTCGCTGTGGAGGCAAGTCAGTGGGTTCAAGGTCAAGACCGGGGGCGAGCCTGTCTGCAGCTTGTTCCATCCTGCAAGTTGGCTATTCCTTCTCACTATTTGCTCCACCTTTTTTTGACCGTTTCTATGAGCTCATAGTACCCCTCCTTCTCCTCCATGCAACTCGCCCTTCCTTTCTGCCCACACTCTTCTGAGGCACCTGGTACTCACACCCCAGCTCCTTCTGGCCTCTTATTTATCCACCCATCACTATCCAGAGAAACGCCCATGAGGAATTTATGGAATGTCCCTAGGAAACCCTACCATGGTCCAGATCCCATAGCTCTTTCAACACAGGAAGGAAAATAAAGAAAAAAACAACAACTAAGAGTTGGGAGAGGGGAGGGAAGCAGGCTGTCAGAAGTCCCCACTTTTTCCCTGCCTGACCAGGCGTCTGTCAGACTGTCCAGCCCTCATCCACTGCAGCCCATCGGAACAGGATGTCCCTGAGTGGGACACTTAGAGGAAGCAGAGACTCATGAGTAGTGCTTGACCATGACGTGTGATTATGCTCTGTGTCACATACTTGCTCCTATACTCTTCCCAGCTAGACACGGGGAGAATATCACAGGTGAAGCCACTGCCTCTGAACCACAGACATGCAGAGGAACAGGCAGAGAGGGGCAGGACCTCAAAACCAAGATGTGAGATGTGTAATATTGGCATCGGCTAAGGGTCGGTGCATGACCAGTGATAAGAATACAGGCAAAGATTCACCATAGGGATGGAACAATCCCAGAGAAACCAGCTGCAGTAGAGCAATGCATCTGGAAGTCTTTATCAGGGAGGACGGTTACCAGGTACTGCTTAAAGGCTGAACGAGTCAGATAAATGGATGAGCTGAGGTGTGAGAGAAGGGCATTCTAGACCTTGGGTGCCACCCTGAGTAGATGTGAAGCATGTGCAAAGAGGTTCTAGAGTGCATGGAGGGGCCCGGAGGACCGGGTGCGGTAGAAGGTGGGGACAAAGTGCCATAAGGATCGAACGCTAAGAGGAGCAAGTGAGCAGGAGCTTGGGGGTTTCGCTCACTACAAGATTGTGTGATACAGCTCTAGCGAAGTTAGTTAGTCTTCACCACACTAACAGAAGGACAATTTCCAGGACGTGACAAGTGGCTCCCCATTGGAGACATTGTAAGAGGGCGTTAAGCCAAAACATGACATAAACAAGACCTGGAAGGATGTGGGAATCATGCTGCATGAAGAGTGTATTTAAAAGGCTGTTAAGCCAAGGTTAAAAGAGCAAAGGAGGAGACAAAACCGCTTTCTTCAGATAACTGTAATTTACCAAGCACTGTGTCAGGTGTTATTCTAAGAGTTTTATGTCTATTAACTCACTTAATCTTTATATAACTCCATGAGGTAGGTTCTATTATCACCTCCATTCTACAGGGGAAGGAAATAGAGGCCAAGAAAGATAGAGAAATGTGTCCAAGGCCACATGGCAGAGTCAGGATTTGAACCTTGACCGTCTGGTTTCACAATCTGCATGTTTAGCCTCTAAGCTGTGAAAGATGAATTAGATTTATTCAGTGTAGCCCCAGAGGGCTGAATAAAACCCATGGGTAGGAGTGACAGTAGATTAGCTTTCCACTTAATATAAGGAAGAAGTTTCTTGCAGTCAAACTGTCCCGTAATGGAAAGCCTTGACTCAAGAGGGAGTGAGCTCTCAGTCACTGGAAATACTCAAGCAGGGACAGGATGACCACAGGTCAGGGACGCTGTCGATGGGGCTGCTGCACTGACCACATGACATGTTCAGTTTTGCCGTTGTTCTTTCTCTGACTCCTTTGGTAGGAATGGGTGGTAAGGGAGGGCAGGCTGTGGCAGAGTGGAGAAGGGACAGGGAAGCCAGGGCACCCTGGGTATGGGCTTTGAGGGCATGCCTGCATTCCAGCTTGCCCTCAGAGTGTGGCGGAAGCCCCTCAGGGTCAAGGAGGAGGTGCGTGGCTCAGACAGGGCCAGGCTTGGCCAAGGTGATGAAGGCAGGCAAGCCTGGGGCAGGAGCTCGGGGAGGGACAGCAGGGTGTTCTGGGGCTGGGTTGACATGATGACATGCCTCCTGGCTCAGAGCAGCCTGTGGGAGTCCAGAGAAGAGATACCAAAGCAGATGGAGGAAGAGTAGTGGCAACAAGAACTGCAAACTCATTTATTTAATTCAACTTCCCATGTTGAAGGGAGGAGTTCAGGAGGCCATTCAAGTATAAGCCTCCTGGGGGCACAGGAGGGACAGGGCCAAGCTGAGAAGCCAGAAGCCACCAGGACATGAGAGGAAGGACTGTCTCAAGATTTTGGGCAACATCCCTCAGTTTCCTTCTCTCCATGTGCAGCTGCCAAAATTGCTGCCTCAGTCCTGGCTCCACGTCCCTGCGGCCTCCTCTGACCCCTCGGCTCTGGGGCCTTACACAGCAGCAGGAAGTGTTGGCTCTTCTTTCTCTGTCCCCATTGGAAACCTTGCCTGCTGCTCAAGGGCTGGTGACGTGTCCTTCACCCTGTGCCTTCAAGCACTGTGAGTAGTGCCTTCCTAAGACCCCTCATGGCATGTAGTTTTGCTGCTGACAAGGGAGCAGCTGCAAATGTGTCCACTTATCTTTAGATTGACAGATCCTGGAGGACAGGGACCCCCTTTTTCGTATTTATGTCACACATTAGGTGCTCATTAAAATGATCTCAAATGTGTTGGGTACCTTCTCTATGCCAGACACCCATTTGCACTGATTGGAATAGATCAGGCACCAAGAGTAACCCCTGTTGATGTGGCTGGTTTGCAAAGGAAGGAAGTTACGATGTGTTAGACAGGTTGGAGGGGGAGGAGGAGACAGGAGGGCTTGGGTGGTGGTGGGATGAGGCGTCAAGGAAACAAGAAAACTGCTGATAGGTGATGGGAAAAGAGTTTGTCTTCTGGTTAGCAACGTTTGGAAGCGGGTGGGTGGTAGTCTCAGAAATGCTGAATGGGGTGGGAGAGGGGGACTGCATTCACGCTGTTGCTTGGAGATCTAGAATGGCCTGGACAACTGTCTGCCTCACTGGGATCAGAGGCAGGCTTGTGTTCAGCAGGGAGGCAGGTACAAAGCCCAGGTAACCACTGCTCCCCTCTGTGCTGCCAGCCCTCTGTTTATGACTCCTGGACGTTTTTGCAAATGCACAGAGACAGCCCTTTTCATGTTCTGGGGACGGCCCTGGCCTCTTTTGGCACCACCTTTTTCCCCATTATTTAGTAGCCAGCCGCTGAAATACTTGTAAAGTTTCTGAGGAAAATTCTTTCTGCCTTTCCCGAAGGACATACGAACCCAAGGTCTCCAGTCCGCAACCCACAGGAAGCTCTGACATCCCAATTCTATTCTCTTTGCAATCTCACCAAGAGTTTACTAAGCAAAGCCAGGAAAGCTGGGAGCTTCTTGCAGTTGCAGCTTAGGCCCTGAAAAGAATCCCCGGAGAGCACAGCAGTAGTAAGTCTCCCAGGCCCCGGGGTTACTGCTCAGTTATTTGATAACACTGATTACTTACAAGACACCTTTCCATGGTCCTTTCCATCTTCCACAAATACTTCAACGAAGTGTGGTGATCACCTCTTGTGTCTCTGCCCTATTTTACAGATATGCAAAATTGAGCTACAGACATACTAAGTATCTTGCCCAAGGTTATATGACCCCTCCATTGGCAATGTTGGCATTGGCGATTATACTTCCTCCCAAAACACACACAGAAGTTCCTAACCTGTGACTTGTCTCCCTCATGGGGTGGAGTTGTCTTGGCGGACAGAAGGCTAAGTTGGATGAAATGCTGGGAAACATGCCTTTCTCTCTGTGCCAACCCTTCCAAACAATAGCCACTCATTTCTCTGAGTGGAAATGATTCACTGGTCTCAGTGTGAACCCTGGATTGAGTAAACAGCCAGGGCAGGGGGTCCAAGTCTAGGAGACCTCATGGCTCTTCTGGGAGCTGTGACTACTGATCCGATGCCCTGACTCCCCAGGCATCTCAGCAGTGCTGGGGCTGGGGGAGCAGGGAGCAGACACCCTCTTCCCCTTCCCTGGAGAGGATGGTGGTAGCTCAGAGCTCACCACTATCGCCCTAGGAATGAGTCTGGCTCCGCGCCCAGGTTCCTGCCGCCAAACTCACTATTTGTTTTGTTGTTTTATAGGCCTCTTGGGTCTGGAGAACTGGTCTTCTGAAAGCTGGGAAAGGCAGCATTTGGTTGGCACAGGGAAGGAGTCATATTTACAAAATGTCCCCAAGCTCAGGGCTTTCTCACAGGACGGGTAAAACATAGGGAACTGTGTTTCGGGGATGGGGTCGGAGAGAGGGGTAGAGCTCATAGAATCCAGGTTACCCAAATAGGCTGTGCAGAATTTCCAGGAGGCCAAGGTAGCCATGTTACAGATCTCCCATCTTTAGGAAAACACCAACCGTGTAGATGCATAGCATTTAGGCCTTTGAGCCTTGCCTGCCTGTGGATATGGAGCAGGGACATAGATCTCAGTGTTGGACAGGACCTCCAAAGACCAGCTGGTCTAGTCCTTTGCCTTCCGGTAGGAACAGATTTGTTTAATGAATAGTATATAAGCTTATGGGATGCCCTCCGGACTCCAGCCTACTCGCTGCGTGACCTCTGAGCCGCAGTTTCCTCAGGTGAAAATGAGGACCATGATCATACCTGCCGCATGAGATTGTAATGAGGATTAAATGAAATCATCCATTATCAAACAAAAATGTATTGAATACCTCCGATGGGCCATTTGCTGGGTATATTGTAGTGACCAAAACTGTCAAAATTGCCTGCCCTAATGAAGATTATATCTTAATGTGGGAAGACAGACAAAAACAAACAGACAGAATAAGTAAGCGCAATATGGTATATGTAGAATTAATTAGTGCTAATGGAAAAAGTAGCGCATACTGAAATAATTCAGGTAAAGCGTGGTACCAAGCTTTACATGAACTTAAATTTTACTATTTAAACATATATGCACTTAAATATTACTATTGCTACTTGACTTGTGAGCCTCAACGTTTTTCTTCTGTAGAGTGGGTAGTAATGAATACTTTGTGTGGAATTATAAGGACTAAGTGAAATCTAGCACTAAGTCTAGTGCTTGGCACAAAAGTGCTTCCATGATTATCACTAACATTTTTGAGGCTTCTCCCCCAAGCCCACTCCACTCTGGCTCTCTGGGGGAGGGGAACTGTCGCATCAGCCTCCTTTTTAGTGACATGTTTGCAAGGTCCGATGGAGGAAGAGAATCCTGCCCCCAGCCCTGAGTCATGGGACAAAATACTTAGAAGCCTAGACCAGCTGAGCTGAACTAATCTAATCCCGCTGGACATTGGCACCAGCTGCATTAGTCACCAGTGAGAGCTTTCCATGTCCCATATCACCAAACAATGTGTACTCACCCCTCCCCAGGGCGAGGCCGGGGAAGTGGTGGTTTGCTCTTGGAGCTTTGCAGAACTAAGTAAAACAAGGCCATCCTGTGCCCTGTGCATCCTCTGAAGTCAACGGTAATGTCTCAGTGCTGCACGCTCTGTGGCAGGTTAACTGTGTGACCTTGGGAGGACCTCAGTTTCCTCAACTGGTACACTAATGCTACCTTGAGAGATTGCTATGCGTGTAAGACACGGGGGATGTAAGGTACCTGATACAGAGCCTGATACATACTGTGTTTCCCCGAAAATAAGACCTGGCCGGACAATCAGCTCTCATGCGTCTTTTGGAGCAAAAATTAATTTAAGACCCGGTCTTATTTTACTGTAAGACCGGATCTTATATAATATGCTATGCTATGCTATGCTATGCTATGCTATGCTATGCTATGCTATGACATGACATGACATGACATGACATGACATGACATGACATAACACTGGGTCTTATATTAATTTTTGCTCCAAAAGACGCATGAGAGCTGATTGTCCGGCTAGGTCTTGTTTTCGGGGAAACATGGTAGTAGGTGCTTCATAAAAGGCAGCCATTGCTGTTATTACCCCTCTCACTACCACTGTGACTCTCACTAGTATTATCACTGGCCTTCCTGTGCTATTACCGTGCTTTTCTTCACGGGCCCAGAGTCCCTTGGTTTCTATTAGCTCATTAGTCCCATAACATTTCGAATCAACAGGAAGGGTTGGGGTAGTTCTGTGCTCTGTTGCATATGGTGATACTGAAATGCAGAGAGATTATAGACTTGCTCAGGGTCAGAGGGTACATCAAGGGAAGACGTGGGAATTGGAATTAGAGCTACAAATGTTTCAGGTGGAGACGGCTCAGCATGCACCTGGGTCGCTTGCATGGTCCCGAGGTGACGAAGCTAAAAGCCAGCAGCTGCTTGAACTCATCTTTCCTTCTCGTTATCCTGTGTTCTTGTCTCTAGGGGAGCAGGAGATAAATGGAATACAAGTGACGAAGGTCAACCGTGAGGTTTTGTCCTTCGGAGTCTCTTCCTGGGGTTCTATCCCTCTCCTGCTCTCAGCCTCCAGAAAGCTTTCTAGGCTCCAAGGTGGGGCAGAAGTTTCGGAGCGGGTGCCTCTGGGGTTGTCCCAGTCGGCCATCACTCTTTGATACCACAGTCTGGTTTTCTGTGTCAAAGGCTACTGCTACCAGCTGGATGCCCACCCCCACCCTCCCCCACCCTCAACCTGGAAAGGACCGTGGCATCAACAGACTTTAGTAACAAATCAGGAATTCTCATGCTTTACGGTTCAAGGTGGGTGAGAGAGCAGTCAAGCAACGCGGGGAGGCTGTGGAGTTGGGACTCTGCAGCGGGGCCAGGGCCCCTCAGAGAAAGGGTGGACTCCATCATGCAAGGTCAGGAATCTTCTCCTGATTTTATAGCTAGAAAGGACTTTAGAAAACTGGTCCAACCTACAGTCTTTGGGCAGTGGAGTTGTTTATTACTCTGTTTTATGTATAAGACAGCTGAAGCCTAGAAAGGTGACCTACACAAGATCACCCAGATTCTTAGCAACAGAGGCAAGACTAAAATCCAAGTTTTTAGATTCCATTTTGGGGGCCTTTCTCTCTGTATCAAATGGAAGAACAGTCCTTCTGCACAAAACATCAGACTAACCTCCACCTCTCCCCAGCATGCAAGCATTCCCTAAGCAAAATCTAAAATTGGTCTGGGGATCACTCTCCCTAGGGCAAGAGCCTACCTGAGCAAAAGACTGCTATCCCAGGCCAGACCATGCAGCCTTGTTCTGGGGTGACCAGCACCCCTGAGCCTTCACTCCACATGTCTTGGGGATCTTACTAGAAGGCTTATTTAAGCACAAAATTCTTGCCTTGGGGCTAAGAAGTTCTGACAAATTAGAATACTGAACTGAGAATCTTGAGTCTTAATGTAGTCCATTCTCTAGGTATGCCACTTTTGGGGGGTTGGAGGGCCATTATAAATTAAGTCCTCACTTTGTGCTAAGCCCTGAGCTAAGTGTTTTTTCAGTTAAGCCTCACAATATTCTTGTAAGCTAAGAATTAGTATTATGTTTGTTTTTTAGATGAGCAAACTGAGCTCAAAGTTAAGTAACTTGCCAGAGTCATATTACTAAGTGGAGAGCTGGGGTTTGAATCCCCATCTTTCTGACTCCAGACCTGTGCGTTGTTAACCATCGGCTTTCTCTAACTCGACTGGTCTTCTCTAACATTCTGTTTGTCCACCCATAACCCACCACCTGCCCTACAGAGAGCTACGAGAAAATGCATGAGAGGAGAGTGGAAGGGCTAATACTTTGCACTCTTTTGAGCAAAGATGCTCTGTGGACCCAGGACCTGGCAGCTGTCACCTCAGCACACGCTGCCTTGTGTCACTCACCTCAGGCCTCCTTCTCTTCGCAGGCCTCCTCCTCCCCCTCCCTGCCCATCTCAGCCCAGGCCAGAATGGATAGGATGGCAGCCTTTTGTGCTACACACAGTCCCCAGCTGACTCCTCTTTCTCTAGGCACCATTGTTTGCCTGAGCTTTCTGAAGGGGAGACAAAGGAGTGTTGCTGACGAGGCCAAGAGCTGCTATGTAAAGCGTGGGGCCTGGGCCCGTCACCCGTGCATCCCTTGGAGCCCCAGGGCTCTTCTTCAAAGACACTGTCTGGGATCTTTTGTGTGCCAGCCATACCCATTCAGAATAAAGGTTTCAAGGGGAGGAGGACACTGAGAAATGGAGTCATTTCCATCTGGCAAAATTGGAAGAGACATTAATGCAATAGTTAACAGCAAACCACGTCTGGGGGGAAGGGCCGGAATGCTTGTGCTCTGTTTATGGGGCTTATGCAATTCCATCAATATTGATGCCTGATGTCTTTGATTCTGACACTAATCATTGCTATGAATTAAATTTGCAGCCATATAATTAGGATCGCTATTAATAGGGCCCTGAGCTAAGCACTATGATGCGGCGTGTCTTTTTCTTGATAGAAAATGGCATCCTTGGAACTCTGCTAATGGGGCGCACCTGGGATTTGCCAAGAATGATGTGAAAATTATACATTCTATATTTGTATTGGGCCTTTACTGAAATACCAGCAAGCAAAGGTGAGGCTGGAGGGAAGGCTCTCTCCTGCCCAGTGCTGTGAGCCGCAATTAGGTGTCTCACGCTCTTTAAAGTCTTTGGAAAGAGTTTGCCAGAGCCAGAGTTGGTCACCCGTGGTCAAGCCTCAGACAGTTCACAGTCAGGAGGTCTTCCTATGTCTAACTTCATGCTTAGCCTAAGAAACTAGATACTATGGTGATTTCGTTTCTGAGACTTGAAGATGGCTACGAGCCAGCAAAGGGAAGCAGAATGTCTCATTATGCCCTAAACTGGGTTGAAAAGGTCTTAGCCAAACCTCTATTGATAGGCCCAGTGGGCCTCATGTCTGGGTAGATGACTGGGAAAGGCCCCCACTCACCACTGATTCCAAAGGCCCCCACCCAGAGAACTCACTGGACCACAGAGCGTTGGTTAACCTCACACATAGAAGAGCCCACTGCTGCACATGGTGGGAAAGGATGAGCTCCCTCTCACGACGGGATGCTTTTCCAGGTAAACTTGCAGCATATTTATTTACTGAGGAGCCCAGTCTTTTATTAGCATCTTTTATCATCACCAGTTCATTGTTGGAGACGGCCGATGCACCATTCACCCCAGTCTAGGTCCTCACGTGTCACTGCACACGAGGGTTCGCTAACCCTTTTCCAACAACAGCACGGGTAGTGATCCCCCCCCCCACTTTATCACTTGGAATAATAACATGTACCAGTTGGCGTAAGAGATGCCTTAGTCCCTGCTCTTTTGACCTTCAGACTAGAAATAAATTTTCCTCCAAATCATCATTAACTGATTTTTTTCTTTCACATTTTGAAGTCATTGTGAGAAGACAATGGTTTGAGTTCAAGTCCTAACTCTACCATTTGTTAGGAGTGGGACCCTGGCTAACTTACTTAACCTCTTGGAAACTTGGCGTTGAGAGTTCTCATCTTTAAAACACGGATAATAATATCTACTTCACAAGGCTTAGAATAAGGTTAAAGAAGTATCTGAATTGCTTATCGCAGGTCTTCTATACCTAATAAAACGCCCACCCTTCTTCTCTTTCTCCTCTCACATATACCCAGATACAGAAGACAAAGGCCTAGCTCTTGGGACCATATTTATTTTCCACCCATTCTCAGGGACAGCAACACCAAAAAATTAACTCCTTCAGAACAACTGGTAAATAGGCACATGAATTCCAAATGCCTTCAGGACTTATCTCACCATACACTGAGAGACTAGACAAGGGCTTCTTGATGGACAGTAGGCACCATAGTTCCTGCTGTTTCTCCTTATTTTCAAGTAGTCTTAGTGGACGGCATTCATACTTGTGTCCAGGGCCCACAACTGTTAGGCTCTGAGTGCTTCAGGGGGATGGAGACAGGGTCGAGAGCATCCTGGCATCATCCAGAACGGAGGCTCTTCTTATCCAGGGTTTTGATCCACTCTGCCTTCTGCCCTCACATACACTGTGCATTTACCCGTTCTTAAGGCAAACACCTGGGGAGGTAGCAGGTGGCCAATGGCCACCATTAACCAGCACATGCAGGTGCTTTGCTACATAAAACCCTAGAGAACAATGTGTGTGGTCGAGTCCTCAAGTGTGTGAATTTTTCATTAATCACCAAAAATTTTACTCTTGGACCCTGAAGTTGAGTGAGGTGCAGAGTCTTGTTGGGTCACTGTTAGTGATACTGCTGCTTTCATTTCCACTAAGCAGAGAACATAAATCCGTCCTTTCAGTGTTGGAAGTCAGCCTGACGCTGAGCAGGTACATAGGTACTGATACATGCATCCAAGCACACATGCATTCAGCACAATCCTCGCCCCGTTCTGGTCTCTTGTTCTTTGCAAGATCTTGTATAATACAAACAAAACCCCCAAACTGGCTCACTCTATGAGGCAATGTGATGCACCCACAAGCCCTCCAGTACCTTCAGTCTTTCCAAGAGTCTCACTGCTGTGGAAGCCATAAAACATTGAGTAACTTCAGTCTCAAGACAGATTGGTGGTATCCCCAGAGGCATGGCCATAGTCAGAGAAATAGAGGAAATAATATGCCCAACCTCCCCCCACCATCAAATTAAAGAAATAAAAAACCTGTCTCCTTGGTGTCTCCCCAGTATTTATGTCTGAGCTCAGCAGACACCCCTGGGCTGCAGTCAGTCTGTGTATTAGCATTAGTCCATTATGTTTTTTATGATGCATGTTACCCACCCTCCATCCCCCCTCCCAATGTAACATTTTATGACTGTCCTTTTCATTTCTGAAAAGAGCTTCACAGAATGGCAGATGCCTGCGTTTCCCCACTCTTTGGGGAGCTATTTGTAGGCAGCCTGTCCCAGGCCATAAACAAAGGGAGATAAACCACCACCACTGGCAATAAATACATCCACAGCCAAGGAGGTGCAAAGAGTACGGGGGGCTGGTGTAAGCATGGTGGTTTCCATATAAGCCCAGCGGCCGGTGGGTATGGGGTAGATGCTACTACCTACAGAAGGAGAGTCAAGGGGCTAGTACAGAAATGGATGCCACCCTCCCGGATTTCCCTGAAAGCTAGAGGAAAATTCTATCACTGTCTCATGCCCGGCTCCCCCACGGAAGCCACTTGTCCCTTAACTGCAATCAGAACAGGGGAACTTTCCAGTAAGGAGAGGATGGCTCCCTCTGACATTCCTTCCTCCTGCCAGCTCATGTGGCTACATCCAACACTGTGTACCACTCATTTCCCATTGATGCTTCAGGCCTTGGAAGAACTTCCTGAATGTTTCTTTGCCTTCTTGCACCCTGTCTCCCTGTGACACCCACCCCTACCTCTGTGACACCCACCCCAACCACCCACCCATTGATGCTTCAGGCCTTGGAAGAACTTCCTGAATGTTTCTTTGCCTTCTTGCACCATCTCCCTGTGACACCCACCCCAACCTCTGACTCCTCTCTCTCCAATACTGTTCCCCTCTGTCATGCCAAAGACCAAGCCTTCCCAATCAATCACCACTGCTTCTGGCTCATTAAAACTTTGGCCAGGGCTTTGGTGACCATGGCATTGATGTTTATTTATTTCTGCTTTTAAGCTGCACCCACAAGCAAGTCACTTGTGACACTGCAGGAGATGGCACCTGGAGCCAGCTTTGTTCCAAAAAGACACCCCTGGGAGAAGCAACCCAAATTCCGAATGAATATCGGTCTATTGGATATTTCAAATTCTTCCTACACATACAAACAGCAACTGAGAGTGGAGAAGAGAGCAAAAATCGGGGGTTGGGGGTGGGGTGGGAGGTGCAGGACAGCCAACAAGGCCCTGAATAATTAGTGCATTGAAGAATTTTCTTTCTCATCAATGCCATCTTGGTGATGGACATAGTCAGAGGGGAAGGTGAAGTGTTTTTTTTTTTCTCCTCCTTACTGGTTTCAGACTACATCAAAGGGAAACATGTAAGTGAAAGTGATGTGTATTTAAAATGTCTGTACACATCAGACTGCTGGAGATAGTAGTTATTATCCTGTGTGTATTTTTTTTTTTTTTTTTTTTTTTTTTTTTTTTTTCAGTAAGCTGCTAAATTATTTATTGGGCACTGGACTTTAATCTCATAAACCTGCCTGCAGGCCCGAGGCACCGGCAGCCTGAATGCTGCATAAAACACAAATGTAAGGTGGGCAGCATGGAACACTCTGGAGACTTTGGCAGTGATTGGTCATTTCCACTCGGTCTTTCCTCCAGATCAGCTCTTTAGACCCAATGAAGGACCTTCTTGTTTTCCCATCACTTCGAACTTGGAAGTTGATTGGCACTTTCATAGACAAGGGCCCTCATTTGAGTACAAAGGACCAAGGGAGCAGAGTGTGGCAAGAGGCTGCTCCCAGAGTCTCTTTCCTTGTCTGAGGGATGGAACGGAGCCTTAGACAGGGCAGCAGATGACTCAGGGCCACCGGATGTTGCTGGGGTTTTCCAGAGCTAAGTACCCTAAGCTATGAGGTCCCCACCATGCCCAGGATTTATCAATGGATGGCCCTGAACAAATCATTCTGTATCTTAGGCCTCAACTTGACCTTTGTAAGTAAAAGTGATCTCCATTCCCCTCCCTGGTTCCCAGTCCTGAAGGCAATTTCCTTGGTATAAATCTCCCAGCCACTCTCAGAATGCAGTGATCCCCTGCCTACTTTAGTGACCCCCCGCCATGATAATAACAACACTCTTAAACTTGTTTAGTGGTTTGAAGTATATGAGGAGCTTTCAGGTATACATTCCTCATGTGGAGCTCATCTAGTAATTCTAACAATGCCTTGGGCAGACCTTAGGGATGAGGACACTGACCCAGAGAGGCCAAGTGATTTGCCCCGTGTCACCCAAGAATGACACTGAGATTTGAACCTGGATGCCCATCCTCTGTCCATTCTAATCCTAGCCTAGATATGTGAGCATTAAGTTAGTGTGGAAACTGAGGCATAAATTATCTCTGCCACCCAAGCCCCCTAGGGCTGGCTGTGTGGGAGTAATGTTATACTAATGCCCTCGTCATGGAAATTTGAGCACAGGAAGGTTGAGCGTTCCAAACCCCAAGCCTCTGCTCTCTTTGCATAAACGACGTGATGCCAGGACTGTCTGGGTAGCTCCAGCCCTGAGCTGCAGCCATTAACGTCTTATATCTCTCCCTGCAAAGTCGGAGGGCAGGGAGATCCAGTAGGAGGAGATGGCAGGAGTTGAGGGCACAGGACTTTTAACCTGTGTTCCAGGACTCGGGGGAAGTCCACGATCTACCAAAGAAACCAGTTATGCAAACATTCTCATGGGTATAATTTTTTTGTAGAGAGCCCATTGCTTACGTCACATGCTCAAAGCTGTCTATGACCTTAAAATATTAAGACCCTTTTTCTAATGGTTTGTAGACAGGTTTTTAGACAGTGTTCTTTTGAGCTCCAATTCCTATTTGTGTGTGTTTACATATATATATCACGGTTATGAGTATGATTTTTTTGTTGTTTAAAAAGAAAGGGTCAAATGACTGCCTGCCTGACCATCACATGGTATGTTCCCCTTGGAGCAGGCATAAATACACCATCATCACCACCCGCTCCCCCTTCCCACACACACACAAACTCCCACCCCCAGCCCTGGTGTCAGCAGAACAATGCGAGGCTGAAAGAACCCAGATCAGGGCCAAGAGGTGAACCGAAGGGCTGTGGCCGAGAGAACGGATCATGCACGTGGGAGGAGGTCACATAGGTTGTCCAAGTCTGCACCTGTGGGAGACAGAGTGTAGGTCCCAGCCTTGGCTGTAAAGCCACACCAGACAGCACGGCTGGGAGAGGAGGCCACACTGGTTGAGTGAGTGCCCAGAGAAGCACACCAGGCTAGAAGGTAGGAGCTCTGTCAGCTGGCTGAGCCCTCACCAGCCTGGGTGAGGCGGTCCACCCGGAAAGCGTGAGAATTGCTCCCATGAACCTAAATGTGTCTCCATGCTCCTCACCTCAGGAGCATTGTTCTCTCAGACGAAGAACACTTCTTCCTCCCCCTCGCATAGCTATCACCTCATCTTCAAGATACTGTGGCATCACCTCCAAGAAGCCCCCTTTATTTGCTTCGTGGTGCCCGGTCACATGGCTCCGAGCAGAAGAGCATAATGGTTCAGAAGAGTCCAGGCCTAAGAGCCAAGGGCTCCACTCCTAAGCCTGCCCTTAAATCTGCGTGATGTAGTAAGAATCACTTCCTCTCTCTGTGCCTGTTTTCTCATCTGCAAACTGGAAATGATAGTTTCTGCCTCATGGGTTTGTTGTGAGCGACATGTAAAATGAGTTAGTACCTGTAAAGCACATAGGTCAATTTCCCAAATAGAATAAGAGCTCAGTAAAAGTTACCTGTGGTCATTGTACGTATTACAATTTCCCTTTTTCTGTGCCTCAGTACACTCAGCACGTTTAGGATAGGATGTTTGTGCCTATCATACCAACAGTTGTAGCAGACATTCAGTAAATGTTTAAGAAGAAAGAAAGGAGAGAGGGAAAGATGCAGTGGGAGGGGGAAGACATCCTAGGACAGGAGCCGCCAGCTTCTGGACGTGAGTCAAAGGGGCTTGCAGGTACGTGCTATGTCAAGTGAGGCAGGACTTCAGGGTTCCACACAGTGTCTCTGTCTGTCCGTGGACAACGTAGGAGGTTCTCTGGGGGAATGCACGTGGTTCTAGCAATCACATCTCATGCACTGAGATTCAAGCCATCAGTGCTGCAGGCAAATCCTTTGGGAGTGCCCTTTCCCAGAGGGAAGAATTTCTTCAGCCTCAGTTAACCCCCAGCCTCACTTATCAGTCAATGCTCTATCTACAGTTCCCAGCAGATGCCAGGTCTGCACCAAAAGGCAGCTGGCAGCAGAAACACCAACATGAGCCTGGTGCCCTTCCCAGTCCCCTCTGGTTCCATCAACCTTCTGGAGTCCACAGCATAGGAGACTGTACTCTTCCCACCACCAAGGGTTTGAAGAAGCAGAACTACACCTGTTATTACTTAGTCTATTCATTCAAACATTCACTCACTCATTCAAAAAAATGAATATTGCTATTAGTGCCTTCTATGTGCTTTCAAATAAATATATTACTTCTTGCCAATATCACCATTAATTACATTAATCCAGTATTTTGTAACGGCGGCAATTCTGTGGACATTTGGCAATGTCTGGAGACATTGTTGATTGTTAAGTCTGGGACAGGAGGTGCTACTGGCATCTAGTGGATAGAGACCAGGGATGCTATGAAACATCCTACAATATACAGAACAGCCCCCAACAACATAAAATTACCGTGTCCAAAATGGCAATAGTACTGAGGTTGAGAAACTGATCAAAGCCAGAAACATTTACTGAGCGTCAACTCAGTGCCCACCACCGTGCTAAGCACTTTACTTCATTTAATCCTCATAACAGCCCCGCAGCACAGGCGTTATGACTGTTTATCTTTCCAGATGAGGAAACTAAGGCTTAGAGGGGTTAAATCATTTCCCCATTCATTCATGTCACGTGTATTTATTGGACAACCCAGTAGGTGGTAAATATGGAGAGCAAATGAGATCTGCTGGCCGCAAAGTCTGAGCTCATCCACTAAACCATGCTAGTTCTCTGCACAGGTCAGGAAAGAGAAAACATGAAATAGGTAAGTGGGGGAGAAGCATATGTTTGGGGAGGAGAGCGTAGTTGATAAATGCCACTGGGTATGAAGAAAGATATTACTTTCCTGCCTCCTTTCCCTCTCCCCCACACATGCTCACATACTCACAGACACACATACATGGCAATTGAACAAAATCCTTGAGGCCCCTGTTTGCCTTTAGTTTATTTTGGTGTGGGTGGTGATTATAGTTTGAGATTGTACCTCCTTTCCCTCCCCCCAGAATGTTTCTCATCTACAAACACAGCCAACCCTTTGGCTGGGAGGAGGGTGGAGATATTTCTCCCACTCCTGAAATGTCTTGATAAAGATCTGCTCTCTGCCAGCCTCCAGCTTTTCCTTGTGCTGATTTAGTGCATGCTGTAGGTGTGGTATTTCATTTGTAGCTCCTGGCCGGTGGGCTGTTTGGACGGGGGCCACGTATGTCATGGGAAGAATATGGACTTTGAAATCAGACCATCCTAGTACAAATCCTATCTTTGCCACCTACTAGGTAGATGGCACTGGGGAAATTAGTTAACCTTATTGGGCTTTGGTCTCTTCATCTGTGAAATGAGAATGATGACACCTACCTTGTAGGGTGCGCTGAAAATTAAATGAGGTCAGGTATGTTCATCTTTGAGCACAGTTGCTTGGCAAAGAGTCAGTACTCAAGAAATGCTAGCCAGGATGTGCATGCTCCTGCCTCAGCCCCGGGTTGGCTCTTTCCCCGGGCTCAAGCACACAGGGAAACGTAGTCAGTCCACCCTTCTGGTGGGTCTGCTAAGCCTTGCTTTCCCACCTGCTCTGGGCCTCCTCTGGGGTCCTCGTGTACAGTCAGCCCAGGTTCCTGAATCAACCACCAGACAGCCATTTGCCCTGCCTCTGCCGTGAGTCAGGTGACTTAGACCACAGCCACCACATGTCCCCTGGCATCATCATGTGAGCAAGCGTCATCATATTCCCCCTCAACCCAGCAGAGACCCAAAGAATGGTACGGAAGAGCTAAGCTGTGGTACCAGTTGACTTTTAAAAGACGTATCCTGAAATCGTTTAAGACCCCGAGGCTTGGAGGGATCCTCAGGATGTCCTAATGATTGTCCTCACCACTGTCCTTTTGCCCTTCTCATGCTTCCCACAATAGAGGCGTTTTCTTAGAATGGATGGACATGGAGGTGAAGCCCATTCACTGAGAGACTGCCATGCACTAGAGCCTTTGTCACCCTGACGTAGCCCACCATCCCCTCCTGGGCACACTACACTCAACCCACCTGGAGCAGGAGCTCATGAACGTTCTCTAAGAACCTTCTGGAGAGGAGCTTCCTTATCTCTCTGCTGTCTTATCTTTTGTGACCTTCTGAACCCTCAGGGTCAGGAAGATCTAACTTTATGAATTACAGTTTGCAGTGTTTACATTTCTCATCTCATTTACTTCTGATAGCAGCTCTAGAGGTGGGTATTCTTATCTCCGTTTTGAAGATGGGGTAAACAGAAACCCCAATAGATTATTCAGTCAGTAAGCCCTGGAGCCTAGACATAAACCCTAGTTTTGTGGCTCAAAGTTCACAACCACCATGATGCCTGGCACTCTTGTGGCCTTCCTTATATTCTACCTCAAGTAGCCATTCAAACAATATTCTTGGAACCCCTATTACGTGTAAACACTAGGTTATAGGTCATGGGACATGTAAAGGACAATAAAAGGCCCCTTTCCTTGGGAACCTATAACGGATATATTTTCCTTCTTCTCATTTCTCCTGAAGACAGGACATATGCACCCTTTCACAGAGGTTCTGACTATGCAGCTGGAAAAGAAGCCCAGAATTCAAGTGGCCTGGGCTCCAGCCCTGACTCTACAGCCACTGACCTTGAGGTAGTCAGGCTTTTCCCTTATCTCTAAATGTGGTTCCTACTTTACAGGATGAAGGGCATATTTGGTGAAATAATATGAGAGAAAGCATTTGGAAAGCAAATGAAAGGGTCAGTGCTCTCCTTCTGTCCCCTCCCTCTCCCCATCTTGTTAGCAGCCTCAGACCATCAGTAGACATTTCTGTTGCTAATCACCATTGTCCCCTGACCATATGTCCTATGACCTGGACAATGACAGATTCATGCTTTAACTGCTGCCCGAATCTTATACCCTTCTCCCGTCAATTACAGATGTTACATGTGTGATGGTACGTTAAAATACAACCCTCCTCCAATTGAAAAAATAAGCACAGAATGAGCAGGAGCTGAGACAGAGGACCTAATATCTGCAGGTTACATCCCTGGTAGTGCCCTGCAGGTGGAGGAAACATATTCCAGGAACTTTCATAAGCTCTTGGTCATTGTCCCAACAGGAAGGGCAATAACAACAGTTCAGGGAGAGCAGGGTACCCTGAGAACGTCTTCCTGCAGCTCTGGCTTCCTTGGTCTCCCCAAGGAAGATTTTTGACTTGAGACATTTTCCGGTTTGCCTACATGGGGTCAGTTGTAGGGAACTAAGCCGTAAACGCAGAGCAGAAAAGAATTTCGGGTTCCTGGTGCTCCCAAGGGCTGCATTGTTGTGAAGGCTCTGTCACTGCTGCTCTACTCCCTTCCAAACCCAGCTTCCCTCAGCCTCCCTCACACACTGTAGAACTGAGATCAGCTAGGTAACAAAAAACATCTTTCTCTTGCTGGCCTGTGACATGCCCCTGCCAGTCTGGGAGCCATTACCTTTTCCAGATGTGGAATAATTACAGGGCTAATCACCCCTGGGTCTGCTGGCATCCCTCTGCAAGGGACTGCAAGGGACCGCAGGTCTTTTTATTTAATCCTCATGACAGTCACTAACAATAAAGGAAAAGTGGAGATGCTGAGTAGACAAGCTAAGATATTTGCCCAAAGACACAGTGAGCTGCTCTTAATTCCAGCTCAACATTCTTAGGTCTGCAAAACACTGAAATATGTCTCTGATCCCTCCCCCTTATTTCCTGCCGGAAAAATTTTGTACAAAATAACATTGCAATTCCCAGAGCAACGCTCCATTCCTTAGCTACCTCTCTGCAGATGTAGGGCCATCTACTCCTCCCCCCAGCCCATTTTCTCCATCACCACCTCCTGCCTCCAAGCCCACCTTCCTGAAAGACATTCTTGACACTGTCATTAAACAGCTGCCAGCAACACCTGCTGGCATTTCTCCGTTGTAAGGATAACAACCCAACTTTAAAAAGAAAGAATACTAAACAAAAAGCCCTATGGGAGGTATAGTTCTGGGGTTGAGACTTGTTTATTTTTGTTTTGTTTTGTTTTGTGCATTTTCTGCATTTCTCTGTTGATTCTCCTATTCCTTTGCATTTCCCACTCTCTGCTTATGAATCCCCTCTTCCAACCCCTACTTTGAAAATCAAGGAAAGAAAACCTGTTTGGGGATTCAATGTGGTATCTGTCAACATGGGGCTAGGATCTCAATAGCGCAGACCAAAGTAACAGGGGCTATCCCCACCCACCCAAGCCTTTAACAGTGGAGGGAAAAAACAAAAAGTGAACTAGCCAGTCTTTCCTTCCTGCCTTCCTGGGCCTCCTTCCAAGAAATGCTGATGCAGGGTGATGGAGATAGACTTCTCAGAACCTGTGCCTAATGATAATTCCCTCAGAAAGTCATTACCTGGGTGGCTTTTCCAGCTCTTGCTGGTACCCTGGGGTTTCTCCTGTTTATCCAAGGAACCATCATAAGCAGCCAAGCCACATCTTTGCTTATGGCCCAAGTGATTGCCAAACCTTGACAGATGCCTACTCAGCAGGCCCTCCATCCTGCCCACAGAGTTCTAACCCACTCAAAACCCATCAGCACCCCACCCTTACTCACACTGCCCCGAAGTGCCGTGGGACGCCTCTGCCGGCTCAGCTCCTCCTGCTGCCAGCTGAAGCTCAGACGCAAAGCCTATTTTTTAAAAAAATGATAGGTCAACAGCAATGGCTGTTTTTACTTACAGACAGAGGCCAATGAGGACATCTTTGGAAACTGAGCTGTATTTTGTGGTTGCCAGGGGGTTGGGGGCTGGTGAGGTCTGGAGGGGCTGAGTTACTGGAAGCAGGGTTCAAGGGAGCTTTGCAAAGGTCAACCCAAAGCTGCCTTTGTGGGAACGACCAAACTGATGACTCTGCTGCTTTTCTATTGTGTCATGGAAAAGGCTTCTAGGGAATCCGTGCCAAGTCTTTAGAAGAAAAGATATATATAGCTAAAGATGTGTATATTTATAGAGAGATATATGGGTATATCTCTGCCAGTCATGCCAGTTAGCTCTGCAGGGAGGAGGAGGGGTCTCTGGAAGGAGAGTGGAGCACCAGGATCTCCCTGCGGCTCCTTCAGGCCCTTGGGAGAAGGGAGTAGCATCTCGGAAGGTACCAGTGTCTTTGGCCTTAATCCTCCTAGGCCCCACCTCCTGGATTGAGAGAGGCTCCCAAGTGGAAGCCATGTCTCTCAGCCCAGAGTTTTCCTTTGAACTATTCAGGCGGGTCTCTGCGGTTTAGAGGACATCTTAGAAGGAAATCTTTCTGGGGGTCTGTGATCCCTGAGTAACCTAATCTTCAGAGCAGAGTGTGAGAGGCAAGTCCTCCATATGGGAAAGTGCAGGGGTGCTGAGGGGCAGGAGGGAGGCCTGCGGGCTTGAGGCCCCAAAGAAGGGAAGGAACGTGGTCTCCGAATGCGTGAATTCATTTGCTTTCCACCTGTGGGAACAAAGCTTGATTGGACTATTGGGCTTGGAGAGGCCCTGATGTTAGAGGTATTGGGAGGCTTGCCTGCTTAGCTGGGACCATCTGCTGGCCCCCTTGGAGCCGAAAGGAACAGCTGAGGCTTACTGAGAAACTGGGCAAAAGAGTCTTTCCAGAAATCTCCCTGGAACTACGTGGTGTAAAGGGTGCGTGTGTAGGTGGTTTGTATGTGCTGCATGCATGTGTGGTTTTGAGGGTGTACATGTGTGGGGGGTGGTATGTGTGTAGATATGTGTTTGAGTGGTGTGCGCGCGCATGTCTGTGTGTGTGTGTGTGTGTGTGTGTGTGTGTGTGTGCTCCTGCTGACGTCTCTCCACCCAGGGACCTCCCAGAGTGGGTCGAGCAGCCAGGCCTGTGAATTAGTTGAGTGGGAGGCGTAGCTGGGCACACTCAGTATCTAGCTCATCACCTCTCGTTCCAGCTCCATCATGTCAACAATTTTTAAAATTGACTGAAGCATAACAGCTTGCCTCATCCCCAGCCAGTGTCCCTGTCCCCATTCTTGCCTACGCCCGCCCCAATGGAGGCCAGGGGGTATGATGAGTAAGTCAGCTAATGACACTACACCCACCTTATCTAGGATTGCCCTGGTATACCTTCCTTGACATTTCTGAAGCATGGGGTGGGGAAGGGAGTTAGGATATTATTGCAAAACCCGTTTGGCTGTAGCTGCCGCCTGAATGCCTCCTCTGCTACAGACAGCCACCCTGTCTTCCCCAGGCAAATTGAATAGCTTAGGACTAACAAAGAGACTCCAGGTCAAAAGAAAGCATACAGGGTGCCAAAATGAACATAATTGTAGTGACATTCTTGCATCTCCCTTCCCTCCTCCCCAACTCACCCCACCCCATGCCCATCCTCAGGGCCAGTCATTCACCCTGAAGAAATTGAGAGTGAACATTAGGCTTAAGTAAGAACTTTCTAGAACAGTACCGTGCAAAATAACTTTCTGTGATGATGAAGACTTTTTATATATGTTTTGTCTAATACAGTAGCCACTAGTGGCTACTGAGAGATTGAAATATGTCATGGTACCCGAAGAACGGAATTTCTGAGTTTACTTCATTTTAATTAGTTTAAATTGAAATAGCTACATGTGACCAGTGGCTACTGTACTAGATGGTGCAGTTCTAGAATACAAAGTACAAACAACTTGGAAATTTAGGACAGCGTTGAAGTCTAAGGGAGCGCCCTGCATCTCTCAGTCTCAGTTGAAAAGGGACAGTTTCCTAAGATGCCCAAATAGAGCTGATTTTCAATCTGCCCCAAAGTGGACCAAATTCCCCCCTAAAGCTCCAGACAGCCCTCTTTCTATGGTCTGTTCCCCAGACAAAGCAGCTGAGGGATGGAGTAAGCCGGATGGGGCCCAGCCCTCCCCCCAGAACCATGCTGGCCTTCCACTGCACCTGGCTGCTCCCCATCCACAGCCCGGGACCCCAGGAGGGAGCAGGGGGTGGGGCATCATGCAGAGTGGTGCTGCAGCTGCACACATCTGCTCTCCCTCCGTCTCTGCCCCTTCATTTCTTTTCTGTCAGCAGCAGCTCTTGGCCCCTGATGGTCAGCAGAGTCAGAGAGGCCCTGCAGACCTCTTTTCCAGCTCCCTCAGCTCCCCATCCCCTGCTGAGGAAGGTTAAGGGGGAAAAGAGGAAGAGAGACAGGAAGGCAGAGTGAGGGTGAAATGAAATGTTAGTGACATTCAAGAAAGTGACATCATGGGCCTCTCACTGCCTTCCCTCTGGATTCAGGATGAACCTTGTCTGGTTTAGAAGCCATCGGTGACTTCGCCCGTCTGAGTCGTCAACCCCCGGTGCCCCCACCACAGCCCTCCCGTGCACACAAGAGCACATGTGCCTCTCCCACACCATGGCAGGTCCATCTGTGACCTTTATCCTTCTGACCTTACTCCTGGAGGGTGAGGGAGCCCCAGAAGAGCTTTCACTCCTGATCCCAGACTGAATAAATTCCACCGTCCTCCCTGACTTCAGCCTTCCCTGTTCCTCTGGGTACACAGGGGGACGAGAGGAAAACTCTCCTTCTGGGCCAGGAGGTTGCTGTGAAATCGGTAGCTATGGAATCACAGTGCAATCCTCTTGAGGTTTTTGGGTTCCAATTTCTCAGGGAAAAGAGGTGAGCTAGAGCCTCATCTCTGACCAAGTCTGACTCACTCACTGCCTCTCACGTTCTGTGCTTTGGAGCTGAGCTGCATGCTGAGCTAGACTGAACAGGCCATGGTGGAGAGGGAGGGCAGATATTAAGTAAATTAGCCCTTGTTTGTGGAGCAGCTGGAGCAGGGAGGAATTGAAGTGAGATCATAGAAAGAACTTCCTAAAGCAATGGAGTTCTCAGGGAAATGGAGCGTTTCCTTTCCTAGCAAAAGTTCCCAGTAAGAAAATTAGAGGGGTACATTTGCATCTTGAAAGGTATTTTTCAGAGCATGTTGAAGAATATCCATTCCCTGTCTATCTGTACACCACCACTTCCCACCCCCAGACCCACTCCCTCCCTTCCCAGGCCCACAGGGGTCTGGTCTACAGATGGTGGGAAGTCACGGGCTCTAGGAGGAGGGGTCCTGCCAGAGAGCAGGGGTGAAACCCCCCCCCAGACCCTCACTGACTTCTGACCTCTGCACCTTTCTTGCTAGTGATCCCTAAATTATTGAGCTGTCTGACCCTCTGTAGGGGGGAGGGAAGCAGTCAGGGCTGACAGGAGGGGGAGCAGAGAAAGGATGAGGTGGAGGTCAGGGGTCTTTTCACAGTATGTTTTGGCAAAGGAGGCCTGTGGAGCAGCCAGTGGGGGGATCTGACTTTCATCCTTCCAGAACTTCCCTAACTCAGAAAGCTGTCACTTGAGCCTAGATATGGAGCATGTGCTCTGGGGAACAGGGACTCCCCCCTCACGGTTCGGCTCCCTGGGGGAAGAATTAGATTACAGCCCCCACTCCTTGAGATGTCTGGCTGGGCTGCGTGAGCATGCAGGTGGATGGGAGGGTCCTCAGAGCCTCAGCCAGGCTGGGTACGCCTCAACATTGCCATGTTGCTCCAGAGAAATACACGTGCAAAGCCGTCTCCTGTGCAGGCAAATTAAGGTCAAAAGGAAGGGAGAGGTTGCAGGCTCAGGGCATGGAGGCTAGAGCTTTCCTGCTGAATGAATGCTGGGAAGCCTTGGAAGGCTGGGAGTTTGGGGCTCCAGAGGAGCCCCCATCATCCCTTCTCACACCTGGGCAGAAAGGGAGACACCAAAAGCTTGACCTGACCAAAGAATAGTTATTCTTTCCCCCGATGTCCCCGCTCCCCTCCCCACACCCCACAGCCCACGTGTCTTCTGCCCAGCTCCCCTTGGCTGCTTCGGGGTGTGGTCAGGAAACCATAAAGTGAGCTGGTCTTAGCTGGAGAAAAGTCTTCAAAGACCCAGGCCATGGTGTCACATAGCCTGTGTTTCCATGCTTTGTCCACCACTTGCTAGCTGTGTGACCCGGGGCAAGGTACGTAAGCACCGATTCTCAGTGTCCTCTTCTTTAGAATGGGGATGATAACAGTGCCTCCCGCGTGCCTGTGGATTCGCTGTGAAAGTGGTTGCAGAGTGCACAGCGCAGTGTGTGACACTTCGGAAGTGCTCTGTCAGTGCTAGTCGCTCTTTCTTGTTGCCCCGCTCTCTTCTCTTTAACACACCTGGGCACAGTCCATTCCCAGGCAGCTACAGCCAGTGTCATGGCCAAGTCCTGATGGCCAAGGGAGATGAACTTTTCTCTGCCTTCTCACCCTGTCCCAGCCATCCAGGCACAGAGGTGCCCGCTCAGGCCCCCGAGCCAGGCCCTCTCTCTCTCTGCCTGATGCAGAGGCGTTTCCTCAGTTGACAGCCTGAAGACAGGTCATTTTTCTTCTCTTCCCATATAATGAAATGGCCTTTACTCCCCTGCCCGCCACCCCCTTTTCAAGTCTTAATGACTTTAACATACACACAGTTCTTTAAAAAAAAAAAAAAAATACAAGCCCCCAGTGAGCTGCCCCAAACCTCTTATAGTAGAGGAGAAACACCCCAAACATATGTTCACAAGTCACTGCGTGCGATGACAGGGGGCCTTGTGCTAATTTCCTCCTGTGTTTGAAGCCCTAGTGAGCGTGGGGGTGGGGTGGCAGGCAGCAAGAAGCAAGAGATGGAGGGCTGGGTATTTGATTGCTCCCTTTGATCCTTGTAGAAACACTATAGCATTTAGGGAAATATTTCATCCTGGGAAATCTTGAAGAATGAGAAAGATGAGGTGGGTGGGTGGCGGGGGCTATTGTGAAAGGAGAATGCTACCGGCTGACCTTTTCTCTCCTTGAAATTCTGAATCTCTGCTCTGTCTTGTTTCTCTGGATAAGAGCAGGGAGGAGACAATCTCTAAGGGGAGACTCTAGCTCTAAGTATTGTGGGTTTGCCGAAGCCCCTTACCCCAGCATGCATGGTTTCTGCTTCCAGTGTCTCTTCGTGGCTTGTCTGAGAGACATGGAGGCCTGCAGAGCCCAGGGCCCTCGTCTTCTGAATGCAGGCAGCATCCAGGGTGAGCCTCTCCCATGCCTTCCCCTCCAGGGCTGGCGTCTAGTCTGCAAACTGAATATCCATGGGACCGTGCAGTGGGGGTGGAAGGCACTTACTGCCTATGTCTTGGCTGTCTCCCCAGCCCCTCACCTGCCCAGACAGGGCAGACCCCTGTGCCTAGAGGAGGAAGCTGACTGACTAGAGGGTGGTTCCAGCAGCAGGGAGGGAGGACAAAGGGCTGGAGTGCCTGCTGCACCCCCTGACATGGAAATGGAGCTGGCTGGGATTCAGGTTTTCTTCCAAATCAGAAGCAAATGCACGAAAACTCCAACTTCACCCCTTGACCAAAGACGGGAAAATGCCCGTCTGACCTCACGTTATTGATGCTATTATCATCATTACTGGTAATATCACCATCATCATCCTGTAATTTACCAGTTTCAATACTGAGGAGGCTCAGGTCTCCTCTGGGCTTTCATGTGAAGAAAAAATGAGTTGTGGCAGCCGCCCCGCCTCTCTTCTCCTCACTACCACCCACCGGGGCCTCTCCTGTCCTTTCACCAGGGACTCTCCCTGGCCCAGGCCCAACATGCCTTCATCCTGGGAGGGGGTGGCACTGTGTGACAGGGCTAGATGCCTGGACAAGGGGGAGGAGGCCCCTTTGCTGTGGGGTATCACATGTCCCTCTTCCAAACAAGAAAAAGACTTGAATCCATGCCCTACACCAGTGGGTCTCAAACCGGGGCATGCATCAGAATCTCCTGGAGAGCTTGTTAGAATTCAGATCACTGGGCCCCACCTCAGAAGTTTGGATTTAATGGAGATCACCTGGGGCCTGAGACTGTGCATTTCCAAGATGCTGATTTTGCAGGTTCCCAGATAAGGCTGGTGCTCTTGGTCTGGGGACAACACTTTGCAAACCACTGCTGTGAATCATGCTATATTGGGTTTACTTAGGGGTGACTCACTTGGACTCTCTTCCTCCTCCCATCTTCGTGGATACAGGTGTTAATATCGTGCCTCATTCAGTGCCCTCTAAAGGGGGTTTCCAGCCAGGGGGCCGAGGACCCAGGTGCAGTGTGAGGTAAGGGAGTGCTGCTAGCTCTCACACATATGGACCCCTTGGAGAGCAGGCAGAGGCAGGCATCCCCACCCCCTGAAGATTTATTCCTTCATTTGGCATTTCAGGCCTTCCTCAGGGGGAGGCTGCGACCAGCCTGACTCACTGTGTAAACTTTTGTGGGGAACGCTGGGCCCCAGCCAAGCTCTCCTCTCTCATTCTTCCCCACCTGCTCCTCTAGCTGAGCTTCAGGCTTAGCAGAGAATGACACGTCCCTGTGCACCCTGTCCCCACACCCATGAAAGAACGGGCACCCAGGGTGCACATTGTGAGCACTAATGCTCAAAGCAAGGCTCCCATAATTCTGTGCGGTAGCAGCCCCCTCCCCTCTGCTACATAGAGCTCAGGGACTCTACTCCAAAAGCAGTGCCCTGGGAGCATGGCTTTTTCTCTTTCATTCCTCTGCTACCACTTCTCTGCAGGAAAACGAGGAAAGAGCATAGGAATTGACACTTGGCAGAGACCACGCTAGAGTCACTGCACATCACCTCCTATCAGGAGCGTGTTTTCTCCCCAATATCTGCTCCAGTCATCAGGGCAGGCTCCAAACTTGTTTTGCAACAGCAGGTTTGAAATCTCACTATATATACCCAGGTAATGAGACATGGGCAAAGTCTTGCCCCGTGGTTCCCAAACTTGAGCATGCATCAGAGTCAGCTGAGAGCTTCTCAAAACACACACTGCTGGGCCCAGCCCCAGGGTTTCTGATTCAGGTTCCTGGGCTGGGGGAGGGACTGGGAATTTGCATTTCTAAGAAGTTCCCAGGTGGAGTTGATGCTGATGTCCAGGGACAACACTTTGAGAACCTACAGCCCATTGACCAGGCTTTGGCTGGCTGTAATTCCAGGTTGCACTTCATAGGAACTGTATCTCTACCCCTGCACCAGGTTACACTCTTTCTGAGTTCTTCTGAGGTCACTTAGGAAAAATGTGACCCAGCTTGCTAATTCCATGCTGCTTCTTCATTCGTTCATAAGATAATAATCATTACAGTAAACACGTATGTAGTTCTTACTAAGTGCTGTTGTCCTAGAGCTTTCATTTAGTAACCCTTTTAATCCTCAGTGACGCTGAGGTATCTGTAATTATTATCCCCATTTTATAAATGAGGCAACTAAGGCACAGAGAAGTGAAGGTAAATCAGAGGCAGAGCAGGGATTCAAGCGAGGCAGTCGGGTTCTGGAATCTGTACTGGTAACCAATCCCCAACTTGCTGAGTATCTGTGGTAAGTCAGGCATTATGTCGGACTCTGAATGGCAGGAGGAACACACAAGTGAGGAAGTCACATCTTGTCTTGTATTAACACATGGAAGTCACAGGGTAGTATCAGGATAGAAATATGTGCCCAGCGCTGACAGCCTGAAGCTGAGAGAATGAATGACTCAGCCTGGAGAAGAGATCAAAGAAGAGCGGGCATTGGCGCTCAGCTTACAAGCATAAGGCGTTTCCAGCTGGAGGAAAGGCTGAAGGCCACTCCTAGCAGCAGCCAGAACAGTGAGCAAAGACCCTCCGTGGGAGCACAGGACTGTAAGGGGCTCAGTGCTCAGGGCCAGGCTCCTGGAGGAAGGCAGTAGGCGGGGAGGGCGGCCAGCCCCGCTGCACAGGCAGGCTCAGGCCAGGTGTGCAGCCCAGCCGTCCTGAATGGCATGCTCAAGGTTTGGACTTTGGCAACCAAGGGGGAGCCATATAAGGCCTGTGAGTAAGTCAGGGACGTAATGTGTGACTGTGAAAGATAACTCCAGGTTTTAGCCTTTGATCCAGCGTGGGCTACATGCCAGACATACCTAGAGCTACACTGCCCCCGCTTCCTCAGTGACTTACATCCATCCCCCTGGATAAAAAAGCACTCTTTCCCTGGCACTTTCTATCTACCTGGACAACATCCCTTGACTGTCTCTTTCCCACTTTGGGCCTCTTTCTGGTTTATCTTTCCTAGTCTTCTCAAGGCTTTTAAGGGACCTGTATCCAGCTGCGACCTTGTCACTCATCATCTTGAGTCTTATTGTCCATGACCCCAAGTCATGCTGTCGGATAGCCTACCAGCCATGATCGGGTTGACCAAGGCGCCTGCCTGGCAGGGAGGGGGTGTGCTTGGATATTCATACCTGCAGGATATGAGAACTACAGGAGTCACAGCCCCCCTCCTACCCACACCTATGGAAATGGGTGGGTCCCAGAGTTAACTGCAGCTCATTAGGACCCCGTCTGCAGTACTCACCTCCACTGCATTTAACAGGCTTTGCCTGGTCTATCTAACTGGGTTCTCATCATCAACATCCTTCCCTCCCTTCCCTCACCTGTGAAATGGCAGTAAGTTCTCACCATTTATTCAACGGAGTTTGTGTAACCTTAAATCAACCTGACTTTGAAAGCGTTTTGTAAACTGTAAAGCACCAGACAAATATGAAATAGAGGAGGGTCCACAAGGCTGGTTATTCAGTCAGGAAGGGAATTAAGCCGTACATCAGTGTACTTCAAACAAAACCCCAAGATACCACGAAATGGGAGGCCGACCCATATCCAACCCTATAACCGCCCCAATGAGTCCCTAGGCACCTTTTAACTATCTTTTGAACTGTAGTCTTCCTTTTCCAGCTGTCAGGTTTTCTTAGGCACTCTCTTTGGAAGACTGTCTTTCTTATTCCCTTTCTCCAGCCTGATCTCTGCTCCACAACCACCACCCTGCCCCCAGGGCCTCAAGTTGCAGCTCCCAGGCCCCGTTGGGGCTGGGGATAACCGTCCCAGATTTCCAGCCCATTCCCCAGGGGAGCAGTTATTACTGGTATGGAGCCAGCTGGCCCCAGACCTCCCAGTAGAGGATAAAACAAAGCAGGACGATACAAGCCTCACAAGGCTGCCGAGAATTTTAAGGGATACGAGAAAGTTAGGCCTTGTCCACCATAATAGGATCTTTCAGACGCTATTTTTCTCTCACTGCCTTCAGGCCAGGTACCCTTATCCTTTCCTACTTGAATGCCGGAGCTCTTGTGTCTCCCGAATGGGAGGACCCCGGGGTAGCAGACGCGACAGCCCCTAGTGGATCCAGTGGAGGAGAAAAGAGGTAGCTCCTCTTGGAAGAAATGGTTCCACTTGCCCATCGATTGGCTATATCCCCTCTTGAATCCACACTGCACTGTCAGATGCTGAGCTAAGATGAGTGGGCCTGGGGGGCAGGTGCACACTTTGTTCCTGGCCGAGCACTCGCCCATCCTCCCCCACACTCACCCCTTAGCCTTCTTTCTCATCCTTCCTCAGTCTAATTCCTGAGTTCTCTTCAGGTACAGGGTCTCCAGGTGTTCTACTTCCTTAATATGCATGTCTTCCCAAAGATTTTTGCAGGACCAGCCAGTCTGCTCGCTGCTGGAAGGCCGGTGCATGTGCTGTTGAGTTCTATTTTCTAAAGGCCTGGGAGCTCCCACAGTGTTGCCAGTGTACAAAGTTCCAACCACAGCTGGCTCACAGCTGACCCAGTTCCCCCAAATATAGCAATTGGCTGGCCAGAGAGTCCTAGCACCAGGGAGGGGTCAGATCAGCAGGGACCAAATCTAATTTCCCTTGCTTCCCAGAGACACTGACGGAGACCAGGAAACACCAACTCATTTCCTCGAGGGGATTTCTCCCATGTCCACCACTGCTGCCTTGAGAATGTTGTCACTTTGAGGTAGTGAACTTGAGGTTTAAAGGAGGAGAGCAGGTGTAGGCTTAGTGCAGAGCAGGGATTGTACTGTGGAGCTCCAGTCGTGGTGGAAACATAAAGCAGAGGAACTAGGCAGAGCCACAGCAGGAGTGCCCGGCAGTCTCTGTGGTCCCCACGTAGTAACCAGCTTCCCAGGAGGCATGGGAATACCTCCCACTTCTCACTCAGATGGCATTGCTGCACCGGCTTATTTAGGTGAGCTGCCTTCTTTACCTGTCTCTGATGCCCTTCCCAGCCGTCTTCCCCTCGTTTTGTTCTCTTCTCCTCTCCCCCACTCCAGCCCATCTCCTCCATATGGTCTGCACATCTGGCTGATGACCATCCAGAGATGTTGACAATGCCTTCGTCCCTCCCTCAGCAG
Source organism: Rhinolophus sinicus (assembly GCF_057876585.1). Taxonomy (NCBI): domain Eukaryota; kingdom Metazoa; phylum Chordata; class Mammalia; order Chiroptera; family Rhinolophidae; genus Rhinolophus; species Rhinolophus sinicus. Next base: position 20,625,811 of record NC_142511.1, read on the forward strand.
CCCTTACCTCCTCCCACCCCCACCCGCTGAGTCGCCTTATGACTCTACCTTCTGTGTTCCTCCCTCCCTCCCCCAGGTGCCCTGCAAGAATAGAACAAGGAAACAAGCTCTCTGAAGAACTATCCCTTCCCTCCCCATCCCCCAGCCCCACACAAAACCTTATCAAATCCCCACTCCCCTCCTTCCTACATTCAGAAGCCCCTCTGATGGACAGGAGCTGAGGCCATTCAGTGGGCAGGGTTCCTCCATCACCAGGCTGGCCCTAGACACATTTGCAGAGACCAGCCTCTGACCCTAATCCCCTCCTCAGCGCGGGCTTGGCATACGGGAGAAGACCCACACTTTCCACTAACATCTCTTCTTTCCAAGGCTCGGCAATGCCGGGCCCCTCATTCTGTCCCTGGTGTGAGTATGAGCCTGCATGTGTGTGAGGGTGTGTGGTCACACATCACGTCTTGGCCTCCTGGTGCTCAGGCAGCATTCCCAGGCAGGACAGAGGAAATGAAAGCGGACAGACTGTGGCAGCAGATGTTGCTGTGAGTTGTTCTTTGTGGCTCAGTGCTACCCATCCCTCTGTAGGTCAAGCCTGTAATGAAAGGATTAATTTTTAGCTCCCCTCAGTCTCAACCCCAATATGGCTGGCTAATGCTGGTTCAGCTGGTAGCATTTCCATTGGCAAATCCCCTACCCTCCCAGAGATGGGCTCAGCATATACATTTAGGCTCAAAAGTGGGACTGCCTGGAACCAGGGCATTGGCCCCAAATCTTGGCCAGATGTGACAGCTTGGTAACAAAGGACCAACGCTTTGTCCCAATGCAGACAGATCAGAGTGGAAAGAGGACTGGGCAGGGGCCGTGTGGGAATCCTGGCGTTGCCATGTGCCAGCTGTGTGACCTTGAGAACTTCATTCAAATGCCCTGAGCTTTGATTTTTCTCATTTCTTAATGAGTATAATAACACAGGACTCACAGGACTTGTTTAAGGATTAAATATGATAATATATTCACATGTAGTAAGCGCTCAGCTAATGCTAGTTAAGTCTGAATCTCAACGGTGCTCACAGGGCAGGGAACTAGAGCCATAGCCTTTTTAGAGCCCTTAAGAAGACTCACGAATCCAACCCCCTTAGTGCAGGAGCAGTGATGGCAGCACTACCAGTAAACACATCTAATGTTTCCTATGCCAGGTCATGTTCTCAGAGCTGTATATGTATTGCTCCATAATCCCGCACCAACCCATTTTTCAAATGAGGAAATTCTGCTCCTGGAGGCTAGTACCTCACCCAGGTCACGCGGCTCACCCGTGGTACAGCCAGGAGTCAAACCTAAGGAGAAGGGCTCCAGGCTCCCCTCTCAACACTGCCCTTGGCTGCCTTCAGATATGCTGGTGAGGCAGCTCCCGCCCACAGAGGGCGGGGACTTGCTCAGGGTCACCCAGATGTGAATCTCTCCCTCCTCAGCCAGGCCTCCTTCCGTGGCATGAGGCTGACTGTCCTCATTCTTTAGGAAAGGCTGGAGGGACCCATCTTCTGCATCCAGCCAGCCCCAGAGCGACTCAGTTACCCCTTTCTCCTCCACGGCTCAAGAAGTGTCCCCAGAACACAAAGGGCAGCTTTGTGCAGGCTCCTAAGGGGACTTGAGGTAAAGCTACGGGGGCCCGCCCAGCCCTCCCTTCTGCACAGACAGGCAGTGGGCTCCGTACTTTCTGAGGACAAGATGAGATCAGCTCAGTTTACCCTCCAGGATCTTTCAGAAACAGAAGACACTTCTCTGGGACACCTGCCACCCAAGAAGCCCTCAGAAGCCCAGCTCCCCAGTGGTGAGATAAGAGTCAGACCATGTGTTCTGCTCAACCCGCCCAGGCTGAGCTCAGACCCTGTGAGCCCCGGGTGTCACCGCAGCTGCAGGCAGTACTGCAGACATATCTAGCAGGCAGAAGCATCTGAAGTGGGAGAAAAGGGGGCACCAAGAAGTTCCAGGTTCTTAGGAGGTGTTTTGAAGGCAGTGGCGAAACAATGAGCTGGAAATAGAGGAAGCATAGAATATACCCTTTCACAAGGCAAAATCCAGGCATCTCAGGCCTTTTTCATAATATGATCCCACGTACCTTTCCAATTATACGTCCCTCAGCCAAAAATGTTACTCCGTGAGTTAACAGAGACCCCAAACACTGGCATTCATATAGGTCTCCAAACATAATGTGCATCTCTCCCCTCAGGATACTAATGCTACTATTTATTGAGCACCTACTATATGCCAGGCACTGTGCTAGTCTTACCGTGTGCTTTCTTGTTTAATCCTCACAACATGATCCTGTTAGGAGCTGTTACTATTATCATCTAATAGTTTAAGAATCAGAAGTTTATCGAGTAGATTAGGTAATTTAGATAAGTTTATTCAACTCAGTGCCTCAGTTTTCTCACCTCTAAAATGGGGAACTACATCATGATCTTGTTTTGAAGATTAAATGAGGTTGTACATACAAAACATTTAGAATAATGTTTGGCTCTAGTAAGCTTTCAGTAACAGCTATGATTACAATTGTAATTACCATTAAGTCTGCCTGAAGGCGCCCCACCCCATTCCCCCGGATGCTTAAATCTGACTAGTCCTTTAGGCTCAAGCAGTGGCAGTGACAATGCATGGAGACCTCCCCACTTCCACTGCCACCACCACTCTTCTTTGATATGGACAATTTGCCTTTTCCAAGTTTGTCAAGTGCTAAGCAAATTTACCTATCTACCTTTCATCTGTGTCCCCTTGTTTCATTTTGCAGTCAGGTTGCAGCCCTTCGTGAGATGATTCCACTCACCATATTCCCCTCCATGCAGGAAGCTTTTCCCCTTCAGCCCCAGCCGATCCCTGAATTCTTGGCACAACCATCATTATTATCAGGCATTTGCTCACTGGCCTTGTTCCCTGTCATTTTTCTTTCCCTGTTATGTCCTCTTCATTAGATCCTGGGATTCTTGAGAGCAAGGAGTACATGCTGCCAGGGTATTTATCACTCAGAAGGAGTTTAAGAACTTGGTTGGTGGATCGCCCAATCATGGTGAATTGTTCATTAAAAACAATACAGCTTATAGGGTAAAAGGCAATTTTCATTAGCATTAGGCCTATTCCAAAGGCCAAAATAAATTTGGGGTCACCAAATCCTGTCATGAAGCCTATTTGATTTTGTTCAATCTTCTCATGCTTAGCTGAACTATCCTCTTTAAGAGCACCCCCACAGATAGCTCTTGCCTACTAGCCAGTCCCTGACCCCTTCCTGGCAGGCATCCAACCTCACGGGCCTCCTGCTCCCCTGCCTCTGTGGGTGGCTGTGCCTCTCTTCCTGGCTGTGGTTCAGCTCACACCCACCACACTTCCCCTCAGCCTGTCAATCACTAGTCTCTGGAGATGGTCCCCCAAGGCCCATGGCAGTTCTCCCCAGCCTCTAATCATGAAATGACTGCTCCAAGGCAGGCTGGTCTTTGTTTAAGTTCCTTTCATTTGACTTTGGGCTAAAGAGGAAGGTAAATGACACTCTGTCTCTTTAAGGTAAGTAAGAAAGAGGCATTTAAAAGAAGACCTCTACTTTTTTGCCTTTTAAGAGAAAAAAAAATGTCTCCAAGTTATTAGGGAAAAGAAAATCATATGACTTAAGCTGCCTCTGGCAGTCTGGTGATGCTGAGACAATATACCTGTCAGCATCTATCAGGATTGGAAAACAAAGCCATCTGCATATGAGGAAATGAAGGGGGGCTGGGGAGTGAGAAGAGGTGGTGAATATCTAATGAGGGATGCACAGGGCACCCCACACCCAGCTGGAAAAGGCCTTGGAGATCCTGGTTTCCATGCTTGGCTGTGACCAGGAAAGTCCAGACATTTCGGTAGGGAGTAATAAGTCTGGAATTTTAGAATTTTTTAAAATAGTAAAGATTTTAGAGTTCATCTAGCTGAAGCCCTTCATTTTGGGGGGTAAAGAAACTCAAGACCATAAAAGGGAAGTGACTTGCTCAAAGCCACACTTGATTTGTGCCCAAACCAGGGCGAGAATCCAGTTTTCTTGGCATTGTGGGTGCTGTTCTGTCCTCTGCTGAGCGAAGTCCTCTTCCTACCTGTGGCTGATGCTCCTTCTGCTCTTCCTCCTCGCCCATCCCCCAGCCTGCCCCCCATCTGTCTCCCCTTGCTCTGGGCGTCTCTGCACTCTGCCCCTGCACACCCCAGTGTAACCTCCAAGTCCAAGTGTCTCCCATGCCTCTGTGCGCCAAGCCCCTTGCCCACTTGCCCACAAGGCTGGCGTCACTGGAGAGCACATTTTCTAGGAGAGGGGCTCTGGCTTATTTCCAGACAGGACCAGATGCACCCAAAATATACTTTTGCATGCAGCACCAATCTGCCCTGGGGCTGGGCTCTGCTGCATCCAGTCCCGTGGGAGGCAGAGCAATATTCATGATGAGTTCCACTAGCGTGCAAGGCTGGTGGTCCAAGCCTTGGCCCATCACGTGTAACCCTCTGAACTCTCCCTGTGTCTTGTCATCACTCCATTAATCTGCACTTGTTTATCAGTTTTTTTGTATGTGTCATGTCTGGATCTGGAGCGTGTGGCCTGTCACCCCAGTCTGCCCATGACTCCCAAAGGTCAGCCTCTTCTTTCCTCCGCCTCTCTCGGCAGCAAAAGAGGGAGCACAGTGCAGGGGCGTGGCGGCCTCCGTTCCAGCCAGGGCCGTTCCACGCCCAGTGACTTGGTCTGGGAGCATCTGCAGGCCTGAGTGAGGACAGCAGGACACTCTCTAGGGAGTTCACTCTAAAAGTGCAAGACGGGCTGATGACCAGCTCAGCGGAATAGAAAACCGCCGAAGGGGCATGGTATCTTTTGAAATGAATACGGAGGTGGAGTCTAGAGTCCACAATCCTGGAGGAGTTCAGGCTTCTGTTTCTCAGAAGTCCTGCCTCTTGTGCCTGCTGAGAACCCCTTTTTCCGTGGCCTCATCTCCTGGTTGACACTGGGACTTACTGGGATGCTGTAACCTGGCCACAGATGGGCAGTGAAGAACAGTGTCGGGGCTTATTAGCCTCGCAGAAGCAGTGTCTGCATTCTTAAAAACCACACATGCTTTATCTTTCCTCTGATCTTTTTGTCCCTTTTTCATAACATTCGAAACTCCTCATGCATTTAGAGCCTGCTGGAGGCACCAGAAAGGGCACTTGAGTCAGACACCTGAGTTTTTATCCCAGGCTAGCTATTGTGCCTTGGGCAAGGCATTCAACCTCTCTGAGCCTGTTTATTCTTCTGTGCAATGGCTCTCCCTCATGAGGTTATTATGAGGATTAAATAAGAGAAAATCATTCATTTATTTATTCCATAAGGATTTCCTGAGCACCGACTATGTGTTGGTCACTATTCTAGGGGGAATACATCCATGAACAAAACAGATACGAGCCTGTTGCATTCTAATGATGTTTTAACTTGAAAGGAGTGTGCTGTAAACTGAAATCTGAGTGTAAGGTATTGTTACACCCCTGTAGTCCCTTCCCTCTTGGACACTTACCTCCATTTGCCATCCAGACACAGCTATGTATGAAGAAGGGAAAGAGGAAAACAGAAGCACTAACATTTCTCATAAATTACCCCTTTTAATCCTCACCTGTCATGTAGGTGTTACTGTGCCCACTTTCCATGTAAGAAACCAAAGCCCCAAAGGTTTGGGTCACTTGCCCAGGGTTTCACAGCTGGCAAGCAGCAACACCAAAATTTGAACCCAGGCCTTGTGACTCTAAAGCTCTGCCCTTTCGGTTCCATCAAACTGAATTCATATAGCAAGTTCACTTTGTCACCTGTCTTACTATTAATAAAGCTGGGTCCCCAAAGCCAGAGAGTAATTCAGTGAGGGATGGAGGGGGCAAGTGGAGGAAGGGCAACACGCACGCGCTGCATTTGTGTCTGCCGAGTCTGTGTATGTGTGTGGGGTTTCAACGACGACGGGGATCACAGTAGGGAATTGGTATTTGGGCTGCTAAATAACGACAATTTGTATTAAGTAGAAACATAGTCATTATGCACCATGGGCAGGCTGCTGTGCCTGACTCGCCTTAGACCAACAGGAAGCCAATGGCACTTTGGCCTGTGGTCTGGTGAGAAGCTTCTGGGGGCAGGATGTGGGGAACAGGTGGTGGAGGAACCAGAAGAGAGGGGGATGGAGGTGGGGTGTGCACCTCCACTTTGAGGGGCGTGTGCTTCAGCCCTCCTGCCTCCACGGGCCTCTCATCAGTAGAGCCATTCCAGTTCTCATTAACACAAGTAAATACGCGTCCCAGCACAGGGCAGGGGACACATGTGTTGATATTTAATTATATAGTGTGCGCTGAGTATATTATGGCCCCTCCAGGGAATGGCAGCTGCAGACAATGAAGTGCAATAGAGCACATTCAAAACGCTACTTAATTAATGCACTAGTGGCTCACTTTTCTGTCGGGGGTGTGGGAGAGGAGGACACCAGATATTTTCCTGGTGTCCTTCTCTTTCCTTCCTGTTCTTCCTTTCCTCTGAGCCCTTTTCTTCCAAAAGCTCTATGAAATTCTCAGCAGTCAGGGCAGCCTCCATTAGGAGTTCTGGTCAAAGATTTAGTGAGCAAAGGGAGTTAAAACTCGGAGCCTACATAAGTAAGTGAAGCTTGGAAGTTACGAGTGGGTTTCCTTTGTCTTGTTGTTGCCAGTTCCCCAGGGACCTAGAGACTCAGGGAATCAGTGGAGTGACATTCCATCATAGCCCCAAGCTCTGTTCTCTATTTTAGGAACTCGCTCTCCTGTTGGTAGCCCCAGGTACAGACTCAGGTGCTGAGTTGCACAGAATCCCATTGGGCTGGGAACTGAGGGGCTTGGGGTGAGGAGGAAGGCGAGCTGTGAGTGAGCCAGGATAGGTGCCAGGAGCTGAAGCCAGACGTTACAAATTCATCCTCTCAGAAACAGAACCCGGAGAGCCCCTTTCTAAGTTTCTGCCCACATGTGCCCACCCCTCCCCTCCCAACACCAAGCCCCCTCCAGACTTGGGTGAATTATTATGTTCAGTGCATGAAGCCCCCACTTTGTGTTCTTTGCAAATCTCATTACTGGACTGCTTTGCACATGAGTTGATTTTCCTTTCCTCACCCCCTACCCTCTGAGAAACTTTCTCTCTCCTTATGTTGAACTTCCAGAGCGTTTTCCAAATCCCTGCATGAGCATTGTAACTAAGCCCGGAAGTAATCTGTGTCACTCCTTCCCAGTACAAGTGTCTCGGGGCAAGGTCCCGATCACAGCCAACTTTCTGTGCCGAGCATCGTGCTTTGCACAGTAGACATTCGAGTGATATTTGAAGTGATGCATTCTATCCTTCTTAGATCTTCAGGAAGCCCCCGCAGGTCAGGTCGGGATCACATCTTTGTCCTTTGGAGTCCCTGCTCCCACCTCAGTGGGCAGAGCTTGTCGACTGCTTGGCTTGCAACAGCCTAACATCAGCTCTTAGGGCACCTACCTAAGCCGACACCTTACCGAGGGACGGGCACTGGGAGTGGGACTCGGGTGACAACTGCTGGTGTTTCTGTGGGAGTTCCCAATCAGTTGATACTGCTTTCCTTTCTCTTCCAAAATCTTGCTATTCCAAAATACTGATTTCTTTCCACACCATGTGTTAAATGTGAGAAATGTAATGTGCCCTTACATGGGGTTGTGCGAATGGGTCCCTTTTCAGGGTCTTCTCTCCTTGGACCACTGGGGATGGGTCCTGCCCTCTCGTGGGAAATAATCCTCAGTTTACCTGCACAGAATACGTAGCTGCAACAGGAAATAACCCTTAGGGGGAAACTGAGCAGCAGGGAGGAGTATAGTAAGCATGGAATCACTTTGTCACTGAGAATTATAGAACATTTGTGCACTTAGGTCAAAAAATGAAAACTGCACCCCTGGCCCACACAGAGGATGGAGTGTCTCCCAGAAGCTTGGGGCTCCTCTCAGTGCAGCTCTGAGCTGAGGAAGGGACACCACAGCTGCAAGCTTCCCTCTGGGTCCTCAAGGAGAGACACAAATGGCCCCAAGACCAACCTAGGGCTAGGCCAGCCCTGGGCCTGGTAGAGGCAGCTGGGCCTGTGGGCTTTGAAGACAAATGAAATTAAATGAGGTTTGCCCTGGACCATTGGAGAGAACCCCATGGGTTTCACTCTAATAGGAACATTAAGGGAAGCAAAATAGAGGATGAATAGAATAGAGGGTGCAAGATGAGCCTGGGACAGGACATCAGAAAACCCTCATTCAAGTCCATGCTCTGCCACTTCCTAGATACGTGATCTTGGGCAAGTCTCATAAACTCTCAGAGCCTTGTTTCCCCATATATAAAATTGGGATAATAATTCTCACCTTATAGGCACGTTGTGATCCTGTAATGAGGTATTGAATGTGGAAATGCGTCAGAAGCAATAAAAACATTCTATAAATGTAGGGTATTATTATTCCCTCCCATCCAGGATCTGTTTCCTTATCCTGGGTACGAGAATGTTCCCTACAAAATGAATCAGAGCTTGGGTATCCATCACCCCAAGCAGAGAGGGCCAGGTGACTGCAGGTAATTCCACCCAATAAGTAGCTGTCCAGACCTTATAAGAGAAGCTAAATGAATCCTTCCATCTCCATGCTCCTTTGCAAATTCAAATTCAACATTGTGGCAAGTTCAAACTGGAGGCAAAAAAGGAGTCAAGCCAGCCAAAGGTCCAGCAGCTTGGGTCCCACTCCTGACTTCTTGTCCCAGAGGCCTCTCATCACTGCAATTCCCATAGCATGGCCCACACCTAAGCCTCTTTGCTAACAGAGAATTTTTAACCTGCCACCTCCTTCCGCTTTGCCGATCTGCAGACAAGGCTCTCCTTGAGATAACAGAATCCATTAGTGCCGCTAGCAGCAAGCAGTGCCTGCTAAGTACGTCCTGAGGAGGTCCCTCCCAGCACTCCCAGCAGAGCTGCTGCTGCATGGAGACACACTGAGGGTGAAGCAGGCCAGCTCTGGGGCCCGGTGAAGGAAGCTCCAGTGCAGCCCCCAAAGGAGTGTGCATTCCCTTCTTACGAGTTTTCAAGGATGGTCCCTGCCCGTGCTTGTTGAGGAACCATATCATCCCACTTCTGAGAGTGAGGATCAGATGTGCTGTCTTCCCTTTTCCTTCAAAATCCCACAGGGATTTGGGAAGAAAGCATTTCTTAGAAAGGGTCTGGAACTGGCCCTCAAAGGAAGACATCACGAATAAGAAACTGGTGGTGAACCCATCGGAGGGTGGGGAAGCCAACCCACTTGCACTCTGTTACCTTTTGAATGAGGGTGGGCAGGGGGATCAGGAACTCCAGAGTCCAAAAAGGATTCTGGGGAGTGGGAACAGACCTCTTGGCTCCTCCCTCTCACCCGTCCTCAGGTAGCTGCTGGTAGAAGGGTTTGGGGGAACAGAAGTTTGGGGGAGCACAGAAGGGGCAGAGGTGGGTCCTGGAAGGATAGTCAGAGATCTCTTCACCTGGAGCTTGCAGGGCTGAAGGTGTCCCCTCGCCACATGCTCTCTAATCGCTCATGCACCAGCCCCCCTCCGGCTACAGCCAATTTTAATGCTAAACTGTTCATTATTGCCACCCAGCAACACTGCACGGAAGTGTCAGAACCCATCAGTGTGGGGAGAATGGACAGGTGAACACATGAATACATCTCCTGCCCTGTGGTCTGCAGGGAGCCGCAGACTCTGGAAAATGGTGATGAGAAGCCACAATGCGGACGCCCAAGGATGGGAGAACGGCATCCAGCCTAGAGGCAGGGCTCAGTTCATTGAGCAAGTATTGAGTGAGCATTGGTGTGCCTGGTGCGGTGTTTGGCACTGGGGCACAGGACTGAACAAAGTGCAGGGCTAATGGGGAAAAGGACACCAGCGAGTACCTGCAGGAGTAACTGCTTGTCACAGTGGTGACCAGTGTTAAAGAAACATACAAGGTCCCACAAGCAAGTAAGAACCTGTAACCAGAGAACCAGAACTGTTGGGGGTAGGGGTGGGGGTTACTCAGAAAAGCTTCCCTGGATAAGTGATGTATAGGCTGAATTGTAAATGCCTCCTCAGCCTCTCTGTGCACCCCACCCCACACCCCTTAGGGTCACTGTCCACATTCCTCACCAGCCATTCCAGGCACATACACAGCTGTGCTCCCCTCAGCCTCCTTCCTGCCTCTTCCTCATGCCCCATGTTTTCTCCAGGTGTTCCCACCTGCCCTCCTTTCCCCCAGCTCTACTGAGACTTTTATCATATGTTCCTGTGTTGGCTCTTCCTCCCAGCCTCCACCCCCAAGTTAGCAGGGACATTCTTTAACCCTTTCATTGGCTCCCACAGCTTTTAGGATCTATCTCAGACTCCTGAGCAAGATGCAGGCATCCTGCCACCAGGAACACTTCTCTTCTTCCTGCATCCCTTCCCCACGCCACCTCTGCCACACTCATGCCCCTTTGTTCTAGTTTTGCTGGTCCCTCTCTCTTCCCTAAGTGTCCCTTCTAGTCCATGCTTTGGTTCAAGCTTTTGCCACCATGCCTCCCCACCCTTGACTCAGAGCTCACCTCCTCGGTGAAGCCTTCCCGGATTTGCCCATTCAGACTCAGTTGTTCCTTCTGTAAGTCCATGGTCCTTATCACTGGGACAGCGCTTAGCAGACTCTGCCTTGTACATGAGTTATTTACATTCCTTTCCCCCAAGGCGGTGTGCATACTTGTGAGTGTCACCGACTCTGGAATGGGACAATCTGGGTTCAAAACATGATCTGTCCATGTGCTAGCAGTGTGACTTTGGACAAGTTACTTAACCTCTTTGTGCCTTACTTTTCTCCTCAGCAATACGGGGATAATAATAGAACCTATTGCATCAGGCTGTTGAGGGCTTTAATCTTCTGGATAAAGCACACAGAATGGTGTCAGCTTGCTATGATTTTTATTTCATATGTTATTATTACCTGCTTTCTTTACTTGACTATAAACTCTTGGCGGTCAACAAGCTCACAGAATTCATCTTTGTATTCCCCCAAAGAGATTCTGCTTCTTCCCATAATCTCTCTTACTTTCTCCCAGAAGGAAGCACAAAAGCCTCAAGCTAGGAAGGCCCTCAGAGGTCATCTTGAGTGAACGATAGTTTTACAGATCAGTAACCTACAGCCCAGATGAGCTAAAGGAAGGCCTCGTTCAATTCACAGAGCTAGTCTGCACTCAAAACCTAGCAGTCAGGAACGGATACCTGGGTCTAACGCCCATCTTTCCTGCTCCAACACACATGCTATTTCTATCTCCTCCTTGGAGGACAGATGGTCGTTGTCATGTCCAGCCTTCTCCTGGCATATCACTGAGCCACACTTTCAAATCGCCTCTGTCTTCCACCCTCTCTTCCAATGATCTCAGTTGTCCTAAACCCTCTGGCCCTTCCTAATGAGGCAGGTTTTCCTACCTTCCAGTCGGGGTGCTGTGTGTTCTTTAAATAGGGAGGTGAGAGCCAGATTGAGGCTCGGCCTTAACTGAGACCCCAGGGGCAGAGAAAAGGGGGGACTAAGTCAACGCAGACACTGACTGGCCCTTGGTCCCCACCCCTTCTCAGTACCCACCCTGCCAGGCACCCAGACCACATTCAGACGCCTCCCTCCCTTCACTGTGGATTTGATACAATCTGGAAAACGCATTAAACATTACACAGAGTAGTTGACGCGTAATTAATAAAGTACAGATTTTGGCTGGAAGCCTCAACTTAAAATAGCACCATGACTGTGGGGAGAGGAAGGGGAGGGGCAGGAGACTCAGAAGCTGGCATGTGACAAGAACCAAGTCCGTTATCTCTGAGAATAGCAGGGCCACTTCTCTGAAATTAGGGAGAGGGGCGAAAGGTAACAATTTTCTTTTTTTATTAATAAGGGTGAAACTGGGGTTCAGAGAGGCTAAATGTCTTGTTCAAGGATGCTCTTGCACCACAGGACAGAGCCAGGGACCCTGTGCCTGGGCCAGTGCATTTGACACTTGTCAACACTCTCAGGTAGTGGAAGACCACCATTCATGTATCACTAAACCTCTCTCTCGAGAGGCTGCATATTCCAGGACTGTTTTTAATTTGAGAGATGTTTTAATGGCATTTTGAGACAGGCTGTTCCTTCACAGATTCTCCAGAGAGGCCAGAGGGAACTTCACATCTTCTTTGAAGCAAAAAAAAAGGTTGTTTTCGTCTGTAGGCATGTTCAGAGAGCCTTTGCAGTTAACCAGCCTTCTGGAGTGAGGGTAGAGGTGAGGAAGGGGCTTGAGGAAGTGCAAGGAAGGGAAGGAAAAGGCTTCCGTGGTTATTTCAGATGCTTGGCCTCAGGGGCATTCTCTACAGAAACGGGAGCCCTGCTGCATTTGGATCCCAAACTGGTTTTCTGAAGCAAAATGCAAATTTCAGCCCAACTAATCAACGTTGACAGGGCAGCATCAGCTCAAGCCTGCCAGTCACTAACAAACGACCCAGGGCAGACCTGAGAGAGGAGGAGTGCCAGCCCTGGGTGGAGGAGGCCTAGATGGAAGTTTCTAGAAACTTCAAAATCCAGTCATCGTTGAGCAAAACGTTGACGCCAAAAGGGAAACTGAGGCATGTTTCACCAGACAAAAAATTCTGATTGTGACCCCCTCACACCACTTGCAATACTTTCTTTTCTCTGTACAAGTCAGAAATGAACTTGCTCTTGTTGAGCCAGCAGTGAATGGCTGAGGATGTGTGAAAATTTATTGCATTATGAGACACGCAGGCCCTCCATGAGAAAAATTAATCTATTAATTATGTAGCGTAAGGAAAACAGCACTGGCTTCTATGGCATGATCCGTGTTGCATTTCTGTCTGTATCCCCAAAGCAAAAGCACTATCCTTAGCACGCAGTAGGTCTTTGAAAATGTTTGTGGCCAGACTCAGGAGACCAAAATCAAACCTTTGCTCTAATATCCCATCCTCCCACCACCCACTGTCAGAACCTCAGTATATTCATCTGTAGGATGACGTTAAAGAGAGCTGCCCTTCTCTCCCCGTCGGGTGGATTGAACGACCGCTGCTCCTAGTCTGGAAGCCACGCAGCGGTGCATCGCTGCAGTGAGGTCAGTATCTGGCTGCCTGGCTCTGCCGAGTCCTTGGTTTTTCTTTCTCTCCTCCCACGCCTGGGCCAAAGCCAGCTGGACAGACCTGGCAGTCAGAGGGACACATAGAGTTTCTGCCTTCCACCCCCACACTTCAGAACTTGAACCCAGAACCTTATACAGCTACTTGTCCCCAGGGGAAAATAGAGAGCCAAACCTGGGACCCGAGCCATCAGCCAAATCCCGGCTCTAACCCTTTCTACCTCGGGAAAGCGGGTGGAGGGGGTACCAATGAAGTACAGAGAAGAAATGCACTGTCTCCTGTGCAGAGGGAGTGAGGGGGAGGCTGGTGGCAGAGCCGGTGGGTATCACTGGCATTCCATAGTGGGCTTTGGCCAAGTGGCTGAATCAGAGCTGAGGGAGCTGCCGAGACCAGAGGAGCCTTGCAGTCCACTGTGGGCAAACCTGATAGCCCATTTGGAAAACATCCACAGCCTGCCTCCCTCCCCCATGCTCCGAGCTCATTGGAGGAGCCTCAGTAGGGAAGCAGGGCCAGGTGCCTCCACAGGCAGGCTGGGCAAATCCCCCAGGTGCCAGCCCACAGGCCCCTGCTGCTCCCTTCAGGATCTGATAGCACAGGTCCCCCACATACCAGCCCCTGGCTTCAGTCCCTACCCCTTCCCCTCAGAACTAGAGTGAGCTGATCTATGGCTCCAAGAACTGCAAGAGACAGGGGAAGGGGTCTCAGAGATCTGACCATCCCAAAATTATCCAGGGGGCCTGAGAAACCAGCCCCATTCCATGTCAGGAAGAGGCCCAGATGGACATTAAGGTAGCATTGGTACCAAAGTCTCACAACAGAAGGCTCTCAGGGCTGGAAGACATGAGACCGACCATGCACAGAGCAGGGTTGACCAGCTGCCTGGGGCCTTGCGCTATCCTCAGTTCTGCTTCAGGGTTTGCTTTGTGACTTTGAGGATGTCATTTGCTCTCTTAAGGACTCAGTTTCCTCCTCTATAACAGGATTCCTGCCCCTCGGGATGGTCATGAGGCCTATGCCAGAAAAAATTAGATGATAGAAACAAAAATCAGAATTACTACCAGAGCACACGCTCTGCAGAGCAGATGGCAATGCAATGCCAGTTACATCAACAGGTGCCAGCCTCGTCTCGAAGACCCTCAGTGTTACTCTACCACACTGAGGAGTCCTCCCCGAAGCCAGTAGGAAAGGGTTTTATTTTTCCATTTTCCTGGCATGTTTCCAACTCCGTGGGTCAGTAGGAGTCATGGGTTTTATTAACCCTTGACCAGCATCCATCCAGCATGTGAGGTGGACGTCTATGAGACACTCCCTCCCTCTTGTATGCAGACACCCACACTTTCCTCTCTGAGCAAGACAGAATACCGTCCCTGCAAGCCCCTCCGCCTGGTGCACTGGAGAGAGCGCCCACCACAGGGAGAGCCAGGGAGCCAGGGAGAGCCTGAGAGCCAGCTGAGAAAATTTACCCATTTGTTGGAGAACCTGACAGGGTCAGAGGCAGCTCAGACCACCTGGAGGGGGCCAGGCCCTTTGCCCACCACAAATCTCTTCTAACAACAAACTTTGAGAACAGCCTGTTTTCCCAGTGCAGCTTCCTGCATAGTGTTTGCCTAATCTGCCTGCCCCAAATCCCCTCCAAACATGAGGTTTCCTGCCCGGCACTGGCAATCAGAGAGCTCATTATCTGGGATTAGAGCTGGAATGGGGGTGTCCTTTTTAATTACAGGAAAAAAATTAGCCCAACTCATGTCAGCAAAGCCACTGGGATTAGAACGCAGTCAGGTCTGGACACAGGTCAGTGGGGAGGCGGGAGTGCCCCACGTTCTGGGCTGAGGTCTTCTGCTGTTGACTGTCTCTGGAGTCTGTGGGGTGAGGGTGGAAGGAAGGTTCTCAGAGCTTTTCTCTTGGGGATGGGGGAGAAGGGTGTGTGTGTGTGTGTGTGTGTGTGTGTGTGTGTGTGTGTGTGGTTAGAGAGAGAAGCAGAGAGACAGCACAGAGAGAGACAAAGAAAGATGTAAAAATGTCACAAACAGGACTTGACAGGAGAAGGACATGAAAGGAAGGAAGGAAGAAACTGGCAAATGGGAGTGAAAAGGAGATTGCTTGTGAAAACAGAGACAGACAAATGTTCAGAGACCTGCATTTCTGCATTTCTCTCCCCACAGTTCGTATCGGCCAGCATTTCTGTCGTTTTCCATTTCAAGGAGGGGACAACAGAAAGGCAGCAGAAGCAGGCCTCCCTCCTGCCTTCCTCCTTTCCCTCTTTCTACTCTTCTTCTAGTGTCACACACTGACCCAGTTTTGCCACACACAGTGCAGATGACCAAGGCTTTCAGTCTGGCGGGGGGACAGGGTGGGTGGGGAGCTTGGTCTCCACGGGGCTCTCAGTCATGTCAAGTCTCCTCTTTGGCCTGAAGATAGGGCTTTCTGCCAAGCAGTCCTTGCCTTCTCTTCTATGAGAAGAATGTCTTGGCTCAGAGAAGCGTTTATTCATTCATCCTTCCATTTCACAAATAGGTAGGGAGCATTATTATGGGCCAAACCCATAATTGGTCTACTGATTTTTATTAGCCCAATGGAAGGCAAATTGACCACTGGCTTTAAGTTTTGAGTGGTATCTCCTCACCCTTCCCCTCTCTTCTGACATATTGCATATCTACATATATCTATATCTATCTATCTATCTATCTATCTATCTATCTATCTATCTATCTATCTATCTATCTATCTATATACTTAAACCATCATGAGAGTAGCCAAGTCCTTCAGAAACACCCACTGGCTAACTCCTACCCACAGAGGCAAAGGATATGAGCACACAGTTCAAAGACCTGAGAATACGTCAAGGCAACATACAACAGAGTTCAAATACATTGGTACAAACAGAATATATTAGTGCATGAGTATAATTATTTGTATGTATTTCTATCTCACTTATTTCCAAATAAAGAAGTAGGTGACTTATAATACAAGATTCGGCAAACATATGTAATGAAAACTAGCATGGAACTAGGAAAATCCAAGCCACAAAAGGGAAGTGAAAGTATATATGCGAACAATAAAACCAATATAGGAACCATCATTAGCATCAGATTTGGCCTGAGCATCCTGGCAGCCAAATCAAAAAGGGAAATGGGATAAACTAGAAATCCTTCCTCGCCGATAGAAGTGTATCTTTTTTTCAGGATAGACAATTCCCAGACATTATATTCTATAAGTGATTTATCATGTAAGACCTTGTACAGAAACCAGGACAAAAGTTGAACATGAAAATCAGAAGCATCTTTTATATGGCAATTTCTTGTAATAACTCCTGCCAAAGTGCTAAGGCTGTGACATCTATGTAACAAAAAACATTCAATAATTACTCGCATGGAGGAACCAACAACAAAAAGCAAGTCGATGAGGCTGTTAAGCAAAGTGAAGTTTGGTGATTAAGCTTATGGTCCAAGTTTGTGATTTTCTGGAGCTCTAACTTGATTCAAGGATAGAATGAAACTTTTTAAACACCCCCTTTGTGCTTGGTACTCTGCTAAAAGTTGAATTCAATGAACCATGTAGATCCAGCTTCTCCATCTGGAATTTATAATTTTTGTTGGCACTTCCATAGGGGCTCACAAGAGCATTAAAATAATAGTAAGATGTTAACATCATACACAAGACAAAGGTTCAGGAGTCACGTGGCTTAAAATAAGATTGTGTAATCAAACTGACACAGGTTCAAATCTCTCTCTACCACTTACTACTGGCTATGTGACCTCAGGCAAGTTACCTAACCTCTCTGAGCCCGTTTCTCCATCAATGAAATGGTTTTTGGGAATTCAATATTTGGAATAAGGTGTGTGGTACCCTGTCCAACATATAATATGTGCTCAATTAGTGGTAACTATATGCCATTCCAGGATTGCTGAATAAGGCTAGATTCCTGGTATGGGGAGAGGAGCTGCGAGGAAGGGAAGGAGAAGCAGCTCTCTGATCCTTGCCAGGGTGGCTGGACACCCATTGCACCGTCGGAGAAATCCCCTCAAAGCCGTCAGCTTCCTAATGGTTGGGACTGTCCAGACAGAGCCAATTCTGCAGATGTTCCGACCTAGGTTGTCTCTCAGGAGGCCCCAGGATTCTCTCCCTCTTTGCTCTGTTTCTGCCACAGTTTGCCTGGGAAGTCCCTGTGCCTGCTTTCTCTCAGCTGTGTTCTTTCCTTTCCGGAAATGCCCAGGAGTTAGGTTTGGCTGCCCTGTAAGGTCATTGTTTAGGTCCCTCTGTCCTCGCCCAGCCCCCTAGTCTTCCCGTACTCAACCCTCAGGTGTCCCTCCTCTGCTTGTTGTGGGTAGGCTCAGGTGTCAGGTAGGGTGACAGGTATTCACTCCTGCTTCTCCTTAAGGCATCCTGTGTCCAGATTGGATGTCAGCCAGCCCCAGGCAACCTCCAGGCGACAGCAAAAGGGGGTGAGGACAGGAAGCCGGGTCATGTTCCCTGCCCATCCCACCACACCTCCCTGACAGCTGGGGACCCAAAACTCCCTTGAGCCACAGAGCTGGGCAGGAAGAGAGAGGCAGATCCAGAGCACCCAGGTGTTGGGCCAGGGGCCAGGCACACACCAGGCTGCTTCTTCAAACGCATCCCTTTTGCCCACCTTCTCACCCTCTCCTGCTTTGCAGTTTTTCTGGTACTTTCCAGCTTACTGCCAGATTGTCAAAAGCTATGAGAGGCAAAGTGCTGTTCAGTTAATGATTCTAGTCCCTGGAGAGGTGAAGCACTCTTTTAAAAGAAAAAAAATAGAGAGCGAGGAGAGGGGTGTGGGAGCGGCATAAGAGGGGGTGCTTTAGTACTTTACACAAAAGCTAAGCTGTAGCTCCTTCTAGCTCTTTTTAAGGAGCATATTAGAAGTGGATAGGTTTGCCCGGAGCAGCCTTCTCTCTGTGGGTAATAGGCTGGAGCCTCCCCCTCACTTTCTCTTTTGCACAAATTAAAAGGGTCTGAATCAGAACATTGCCATTCTTTTGGCCCCAGTGGCCTCAGCCCTCTGTGTCCCCAGCACAGGTCCAACAGAGACCCTCACCAAACTATTCCTTCTCACTCAGAGAGACAGTCTTCAAAAGCAGGCTGCGACTCCCACAATGCAAAGGGCTCCTGCTCCAAACTCTTGCTGCTGCTGCTCCTCCGCTCCCTTCTCTTCCTCCTCCCTCCCCTCTCAACCCCTCCCTGCCCTCCCCCTCCTCCCAACTCCCCTCCCCCTCCTCCTTCTCCGTCAGCGTGCCCCCTTGGAATGGACAGAAAGCAGGGGTGACCAACTGCCCCTATGGGCCCCTGAAGAATTGCCTCCCTGCCCAATTTTCCTCCTCAGTCTGGTCCCACCCAACTCTCTGGATTGACTGCAAATCAATCAAAAATGTTTTCCCTCCATGCAGCCCTTTCCAGTGTCCCAAATGCTTTCACATTCCTTATCTAATGTGTTCCTGCCGAAGCCTTGTCATAGGCAGTATTGTTTTTACCAGTTTTGCAGACGAGGAAAGTGAGAATTCACTCCCTTGGCTGCGTGGCCCTGGGTGGCCTCCGCCCCAGTGAGCTAAGACTGCGGCCCTGACTGGACAGCCAACACCTATCAGAAGGGAAGATTGAAGTGTGGGGTGTGGAACATCTAGAAAGGAAACTGAAAACCTTTGAAGAGGCTGCCGAGGCAGGCCTGTGTGCTCTTTAATTTCCATCGTCTCCAAGTGTGACCCGGCTTAATGGGGCATTTTTCTAGATTATTTTGTTCCACGTTGTCTTTAGACGAGTCCCCTGTGGCTTTGGTCATTGTCATCTGTTCATATCCTCATGCAGAGAATTGCATCGGCCGCAGAAATGCAGCCACTCCATGCGTGGCTGCCCAAGATCCAGGAGCACATGTGTCCTAGATAGTGGAAGCCCCTCAGGGGTCTGGAAGATGCGGGGGGGGCGGGGAGAACGGAGGCTGCACTTTGCCGACCTTTCAGCATACTGGCTATTCTACGAATACTCAGAGAAAAGGCAGTACAAAGTTTGTTCCTCACAAGGGTCCTGCTCCCTTCCTTCACCTTCCCCAATGAGATCCTGGCACCTGCTGTACTGTTGTACCCAGCCACCAGCAGGGTCTGCATGCTGGCATTATGCCCAGCAGCTGTGGACATCAGTGCAAGGAGAGGTGGGCATTGAGGAGAAGCAGATGTCCAGCCAAGAGAACAAGGTGACCAGGAAGGGTCTCGGAGCAGTGATGCCAGAAAGCAGTGGAGCTAGAGTCAATGGCACATCAAGCAGAGCCACAGTCCTTGCTCGCCACCCTTACCCCAGCTCACCTTGCTTAGAATGATCTGGCCCCAGAAGAATAGCAATGAATTAATTAGGGGTCTGTTGTCACGATGCAGCTCATTACTAAAGTCCTTCTCCAAGGAGGGGAGATGGGGAAAGGTGTGAAGAGGGCAGCTATTCAAACAGAATCTTTTAAAAGAACTAGACCCTCCGCAGTTGTCTGTCCTGCCCTTGGGCTCTGCCAGGAAGACAGACAGAGCAGAGGACACTGGCACCCTGAGCAGCCTGTGCTGGCTGCCAAGATCTCAGGATGTAAACTTTCTGACCTCACCTCTTTTCTCCTCCTCTGACACTGTCTGAGACCCCAGCTCTGACCCCAGCATCATGACCCTAGCCCATGCTTTCCACCTGCCTTTGAGCCAACACAGCTCCAGCTTAGTGGCTCTGGAGTTCTTCTCATAGCAGCTCCTTGAGTGTTGATAGCACTTTCCTCCTAAGAGCTCTTACTGGTCCAATGGGGAGGCAAAAAGATCATTTCAACAGAAGCAAATGTGTATAGCGTGTTTATGTGCCAGTTCCTGAAGGTTTGGTTGGAGAGACAGGGAAATGTGCAGAGCAAGATTCCCTCTTTCTCTACCCGTTCTTTCCCAGAGATGAGAAAACAGAGGCCCAGAAATGTAAAGGCCTAATGAAGCTGAGATTCTGGCTCTTGTGCCTACCAGCTGTGTGACCTTTCGGAATTACCTCACCCCATTGTGCCTCAGTTTCCGCATCTATAACATGAGAATGATAGAGCGCTTAGCACGATTTCTAACAGTAACAGGGGTTAAATAAATGTGAGCTGTGGCTAATGTTCTACTCCTGCAGTTTCAGCAGCAGGATTCATTCATTCCATCAGCATGTATTACTGAGGTCCTACTGTGTGCACAGTAGTACCACATGCAGTAGGGCATGCGAAGCTGTACAAATCATAGTGTCTGTTTTCTGGGAACTTACCGTCTTAGGAAAGATAACTGCATGTGTTCACAAGTAACTGTGCCAAGAGACACGCTAGGCACTATGGGAGTTCACAGAAAGGATCAGGACCGTCTTCATGCAGGAGGTGTCACTGAAGGATGGTTAGGATCTAGGAGTTAAAATAAATTGTCAAGCAAAGGCATAAAGACCCAAAACCTGGAGACATCGTTGGAAAATGGCTAGACCCCTGAATGACAAAGGAGGAACATGATCTTCTCTAAATTATCTTTGGGGGCAATTAAAGGTGTTTTGTGTGTGTGTGCGTGCCACAACTTACCTTTTTTCATATTCCAAAAGGAGTGTATGCTCATTATTTTTAAAAAATTAGGAGACTGAGATAAGCAAGAGAAAGAAAATTACAGACACCTGAAATTTAAGGATTTTGCATACAGAAAAGGCAGGATCAAATAAGTGTTTTAAGAAGATTAATCTGGCAGTGTTTGGGAGAACAGATTAGAGGAAGAATATGCTGGAGGCAGGGAGGTTTCTCAGGTTATTGCAGTAGCACAGATAAGAGGCAATAAAGACTCAGACCCAGCCTGTGAGCAATGGGGAGAGAAATACAGCGGCATGGATGCGGTTTCTGGTGGTTTTTTCAGTTACCTCGCATTTCCTGCACCGTGGTATACACATGTCTCATGTGTTTTTTAAATGACTTTTCCTTTGAAAATCTCAGGGAGTCCCCTGCATTCAGGCAGAAGCCCCGTGTCAGATGGCTGCGCACAAATCTCGACCCCCTTTCCCATCCTTATAGTCCCAAATGCCATCCTCAGTGTTAATGAAAGCAAGAGATGACTGTTCCAGATTATAAAATGCAGGGCAATTTTAGGCCATTGAAAAGAATGACTTAATTAAAGAGGCTAATAACCCTCTTAAACACCCACTCTTTGCTCTTTTTCCAGGCTGCAGGTGGCTGTCTTTGTCACACTGGAGGAGACAGCTATATGATCTATTTTGTTCCCCAGGACTTATCTCCAGGGGCTCCCAGCACTTTGGGGATGTAATTTTGAGTCCCAGTGCAGGCATTGTCCTCTTGTTTGACTTAGGGAAAACCGGGAAAACCGAGGCCCCAGAGGGAGGCAGGATGAAAGGGGCGGAGCCGGGCTTTGGAATCAGGGTGCCCAGCTTTGAGGTTGGCTGGGTCACTCACTAGCTGTGTGATTCTGCTCTGGACACTTAACGTTTCTCATTCTATGAACTGCGGAGGCCTAGCACATAAAGTTTTCAAGATTATTTATGTTGGTATCACCCATCTTTGGCACACTGGTGCCCATGCTCAATCGATGTTCAATAAAAATATTGAACTAAGTTGATAAAGGAAAATAAGCACTTTGAAAGCCTGTGTGGATCCAGTCCCAGGAAGGGCTGGGATCCTTTGCCTGCTCCCTCCCTGGGAGTGTGGTAGGGCCTTTCCGAGGTAGTTAACTTACATGTCAACATGCCTAATTCTCAGCATCCCAGCGCTTGGTAAGGAAAGCCTCACCGCCCTCTGCGTGAACCCTAAAGTGTGGTTCTAAATGGTTAGTTCAATCCTGAAACAGCCAGGGCATCCCCAGACAGGGAACCTGTGTGCAGTGCTTTCAATGGAGATTTCCAGAGCCCACATTGCCAGAGCTTTGAGTAAACAGAGATTCCAATTTGGCAGAAGTCGCTCATTATTCTTTGTGAATTCTTCCTCCCACCTTTCTATGCTCCCCCTCTCCCCAACGCGGTGGGCGCTCCCTGTGAATTATTGCTTTGCCGCTGCGTGATTTGATTTCATCTGAGGCTGCTTAATGCTTCGGCTGTCCCTCGCTGTGTTTATCTTATTGTTTCCCAGAACAATCAAGTGCTTCCTCTGCCCCTGGCAGCTTCATCCTGTTCCCAGCGCCTCCTGACCTGCCCAAGTCTTGAGCTAGAGTAACTCTGAAAGGTGGGGCTGGGCTGAGGCCAGAGCCCTGTGCTCTGTAATGGTCCCACGTAAGTCGCCTCCCTGTACACGCGCTTGCCCTTCCCTGGGCCTTGGAGCTTAAGCCTCTCCGACAGCGATAAACCCACAGATTGGATTCTTTTGCTTCTCGGTCTGGACGTCACTCTCCCCTGAATGCTAAAGGGAAAAGCCCCTGGGATAGGGGTGTTGGCGCTCTTGTGACGTGCTGTCACTAACCACAGGAAGGGGGGAAGCCAAGGCCGCTCCAATGGGCCCAAGAGACCAGTGATTCCTTGGCCATCCACCCCTGGCTGAGGAGGAGCAAAGAAGCCACGATTTACAGAACAAAACAAAACAAAACTTCCTACTCCAGCCAACGTCTCCAACCTAACTTCTGAACACTTCCTTTACTCATAGTAGATGCTCAATAAATATTCATGACATCTGCTACCCCCCATCTCTAGGAGCCAGGCTCTTAAATCTCCGACTAGCCCAAGATGCAGAAATCCAGAGAACCAGTGCTTCCTCTTTGGGAGCCCCTCCCCAAGTTCATGGAGAAAGCCCTCCATGGCCGGGCCTCCTGAATCCAGGAGCCTCTAGCCCCGTACACCCCTCTGCTAACCCATCACCCTTAGTTTAATATCTAGGGCAGATTCCGAGCATGGATAGAAATAGAAGTAATTGTACATGGAAATGTCAATCTCCGGTGTCAAAGCCCCAGTGATTGACCGACAACTCATTAGGGATCAGTGCTGGAAGCATCGGCCTGTGTAGGGAAGGGTGTGTGAGTATGTATGTGTGTCTGTGTGTGTGTGTTTGTGAGTGCTCACAAGGGTGGGGACAGCCAGAATTCTCCAAGTTTAGCACATTGTCGTGACCTCCTTCCTTTTCATGGACAGGCAGATCCTTGACCTTGTCTCCCCTCCTCCTCTTCTCTCTTGGGTAAGTGCAACACACAGGCCACGTTTTCCAGGGCCAGGCCTTTAGGGCCAGGCTTCCAGTGTCCTCTGGGGGAGCCTAGGCTGATGGGCTGTGATGCTGCATGGTTAGTAAAGTTTGCACAGCTCCGGGGGGTGGGGTTGAGCTAGAGGCACCCTGAAAGTCGCTGTGGCTGCTTCTGTGTATGTGTGCACGTGTTTGTGCAGGATAGAGGGAGGAAGAATCTCAGAGACTGAATTTACTAAAGGCCTCAATCTATAAATAATTCGGGTCATGAAGCTGTACAAAAATAAACTTCAGCGTGAAGCTTTTCTCTCACAGCACTGAACGCACTGCTGCAGACACACTCGCTCATTAACTTACTTCCGAGTTCAGTCTGAGCAGCACCAGGCCTCCTCCACCTTCCCCTCTTTAAAGGTCTGACTGTGCAAACACACATACACACACACACACACGTGCACACACATTCATATACCATATAAGCCCAGAGGCAGAAATAAAGTCAAGTCATAAAGGCCTCTTACAAAGTGAATTTTAGGACATCAGGTGACAAGACCTGCTGAAATTGTTGCCGAACCCTCATGTTAAAAACCTCATACTCTCCAAATGCTCAAGTCTGTGACACCAAGTTTCCAAGAAATCTGGGCTCAGACATAACAGTAACTCTTTCATATTTACATCACGTTTCAAATTTTCCAAAGAACGCACATTTCCATTCCTGCTTTTCAGTTTAGGTGTCACCTCTTCCAGGAAGCCTCCCCCTCAGGGCTCCCTCAGTGTAGGTGGGGTGCTGTCCTGCCCCCCTTGCCGGCCTCCCTGGGCTCCCCAGCAAACCTCCTCTCACAAGGGGTGGCCCATGTGTTTGGGTTGGATTGTCCATTTCCCTATTCCTTGGGCTTCCTAAGTAGACCCTTTGTCACAGTGTCCCCAGCTCAGCACAGGCCTGGCTCGCGGTAACCATGGACTAAATGCATATGGGACAATACTGAAATTCATAGCTAATAACTCATTCCCATCCTTCTGGAGCTAGGAAGGACAGGAGTTACCACCCTTGTGTGGCAGCTATGGAAACTATTACACAAACAAGTGAAGTGACTTGCCTGAAGTCACATAGTCAATTAATGAGAAAGTTGGGATTAGATCCCAGCCCTCCAGACACAAACCAGTGCCTCCTTCTGTGGGGATGCCTCTCAGACCAATCTATTTCCTACTGAGAGGCCCAAGAAGAGTCCCAATAAAAGGGCAATAAAAATTGCTCTTCAGCAGATCTTGCAAAAAAGAAAATACTCACTGCTGCTGCTATTACTACTACTACTACTAATAATAATAATAATAATAAAGTGATATTAGAGGGCCAAATACCAAGCAAGAGCACCATAATTTAGGACTGAATAGAGAAGAAATTCATGCACAAGAAAAAGAGTTTGGAGGGGCCTGCAGGTAAGCTAGTTAATTGGATATGCTGATTTGAGTTGCATGTTCAAGTAAAGAGGCTGTCATTAATTTCTACACAGCCCTATCTGTCATTTAAAAGAAAGTTACTAATAGGATTACTCTTCATTCTCATTTCAAAGAGACCCCTCCCTTCTGGAGGACCAGACAGTAAATCTCCCCTGGATTTCACCTGCCCTAAAGCCAGTCCTGAGAATCTGACCTTTAGCCCCCAATCAAGGTCCCCCTAAATTAGGTTCTGAGTTTATCACTGCCTCCAGGAAACAGATGGTTGTCCCACTTTGGCCTTGGGGTCTGAAGGAGAGAGTAGATAAGGAGAGAATTTGGACTTTCAATCTGCTTTGTTCTCAGCTGCAGTGAACAACTATATTCGCCCATTATCATCCTCTCTTAAGAGAGTCACAGAGTGGCTGAGAAATCAGGCTCTGTGTGGAAATCCCAGTTCTGCCGCCCTTTGGTTGTGTGATCTTGGGAAAGTCACCTAACTCTCCCATGCCTCAAATTTCCTCTCTGTAAAATGGGAATAATATTAGCATTTACCTCAGTGGTTCTTGTAAGGATTAAAGAGTTAATTTTTGCTAAGTTCTTTCAATAGCGCCTAGCATATTGTAAAAGTGATAGAAGTGGTAGCTCTTATAAAATAATTCAGGCAAATAGGGAGCTTTGAAAATTAAAGCTCCCTATTTGCCTGAATAGGGAAAACCAAGTCCATCCTACCACCTTCAGGCAGGGCCACATTTATCCATGAAGCCAAAGACAATATCCTGGGTTCTAAACCCTCCTGAGAAGGTGGTTCCAGCCTCCTGGGTCCCTTGTTCTATAGTCAGGGCTCCCCACAACAGGAATTCCTACCAGAGCTTGCCAAAATCTCTTTGTACAACAGTTTAGGCACATTTCATCTTTTTCTGGTCTCAGGAAAGACTGTCACCCTCCACTGTAGCACACTGTCCTTTTTATCCCACCTTCTGAGCTCTGTCTAAGCAAAATGGTGCAGGTGTCTTCTGCATGTCCACTGTGGCCCGGCACTCCCAGGAGAGGAGGAGGAATCCAACTGGAAAGACATGCTCAAGTGAGTCCCTTCCACTGTGTGTGTCACACCCCTCCTCTGCCCACCCCCTTGCTCCTCCCCTGCCTGGTTGGACCTGGAGGTCTGTGTAGTTTGGTCTGATAATGCCCTTATCTTGGACTGGATTCATGGCCCATTTCAGTTTATTGTTGTCCTTGTGGTCATTGAAACCTGGCTCTGGGGCCACAAGCTTAGAAGCTGAATAGAACTGTCACTTTGTCAGGCACCACAGAATAGACTCAATCAGTGGGATTTTAAAATCCCATTTTTGTTTGGGACTCCCTGATAGTCCCCTCACCACTGCCATTCTGTATCTGGCAAGAATAGGGGACAACTTTGAAACTCAAACCTTGCTTGCAAGACAGAACAATCTGGGGAATCGTGTGCTTCTCCCCAAGAGGACCTTCCTCCCTAGTCCCTGGTCTCCATCAGACATGCGCTTCCTTTGGACCACACCAGCTGGGAGCCAGTTTGAGCCAGTTCTACCACTGCCAGCCGTGTACCTGGAACCAAAGAGCTCAGATGAGATGAGCTCCAAAGCCCTTGCAGCTCCAGCAGTGTTTACAAGTCTGTGATTCTCCGTTGATAGGCACTGAGCACATTGCCTCTTCCTGTTGTTCAGATGGGAAAAGTGAGGCTCAGAGAGATAAAGGAACTGACCTCAAAGTGTGCCATTAGGCAGAAATCAAGCCAGGCAAGCACAGAGTCAGACCGGAAACCGGGGAACCCTGAATCCCAGACCAATAATCTACCCACTTTGGAGGGCCTATAGCCAGAGTGAACAAAAGGGAATTAGGGAGGGGAAAGAGCTCTGCTGCTCAGTTGGCCTCCCCTTGCCCTCTGCCTGCCAGCCCCTGTCCCCACCTCACTTTCTTTGACCTGCCCCTGCCCCGGCCTCCTGGCCCCATTTTCCATCTTCTCTGCCCTCCTATAGATTTCTTGGAGAGCTACACGAGCTGGATGCAGACAGCAGGGAGTAAGTGGACAGGCTCAGACTTCCTGGGCAGTACTGCTCTTCCCTCTGGGGACTTAGACTGAATGAAATAGGACAGCTTCGTTCAGGTTCAGTTCCAAGAAAATTTTCTGTTCTGGTTTAGTTTTATCTCTGACATTTGAGAGTTATGTAGATTTGATTCTGGCTTCAACCAGTTTATTAGAAGATTGGGGTTGCAGATGGAACAACAACAACAAAAACCTGCCTACGTCTCTGAGTCAGTAAAAAGGGAATGGCTGGGATGCACCAGAGGATGTGATGATGAGTTGTCTTTGGTCAGATTCCAGCTCCAACCTGGCCGTGGGTACCATCTAATCCCAGGGATCACAGCGGGACGGGCAGACTGTGGCATTCTGCCTTCTAACTTTGTGTCCAGGCTTTGCTGGGGATCCAGGCAAGTGCCCAGGCTCTTGGGGAGGAACGCTGCTCTGCCTGGCAGAGTTCACTGGCCAGCCCAGGCAGACACATCCTGGGCCAGGCCTGAAAGACGGGGCTGGTGCTATAACTCCTGGGGCTGAGCCAGCACCTTGAGGACACTAAAGTCTCACTAGAGATGAGCAGTTGTCACAGGGAGGGTGGTGAGAAGCACTGGGATATTGCACCCTCAGAGGAAGAAATGGTCCTGGACTTCCCATTTTATGGAGACAAAAAACTGAGGTTAAGCCAACCAGGAGTCATGACTGTCACATCTTCCCTGTATCTCCTGCAAAAGCACAAGAACTTTTGTGACTAAAAGCTACTACATTTCTGGAAGGAGCTCACGGGAATTTGGGATCTGTCCGTCTAAGAAAGACTGCTGCTTGGAATGTTAAGGGGAACCATCTTAATGGTGGGGGCGTTTTCCCAGATAAAGACTCTTGCTCTTCACTCTGCTTGAATCCATAATCAGAAGGTAGTAGCCTCACCCCATTGCATCATCACTGACCCCAGAGTCTTCCTCCGCCCTCTGAGAAAGAATTAAATGGCATCCTGACCCCTCCCCTGGAAGGAGGGGCTTTAGTGACAGTTGCCAAGGCAACAGCTTTGAACAACTGGAAGCTACTAGCTAGGCAGAAAAAAGGCAAAAGAGGAGCTTAGTGGAAGAAGAGAGTCCAAACCACAGAGGGAGTTACTGGGGTAGAAATGGCTGAAAGCAGAATTTCTTTGGTTCCATTGAGGTCACCTCCTCATTTTCAAGCTCAGAGCCCCCAAGTCAGCCTTCAAAGCAAAGGGAAAACAAGATCCCTGATTCCAGGCCTGCCCCACTCTTCTCACCCTCAGGGCTGGACACAGGGCTTCAGGCAGGAATGTGCTGTTTTTGCCACTAGGAGCCCTTGGGACACAGTTCCCCACCCACAATGGGCTGTGTCTGCCTCCCACCCACTCCGTTCCAGCCCAAGCCAACAGGTACAGACCATGCCCCAACTCAATCCCCTCAAGTATGAGCTAGGTAGAGAAAAAGGGATGGAAGCGTTAGTCCTGCCACCCCCACTCTGCTGTAAATAATGCTCTGGACACTTCTTACTCTGCTAATACAAACTGATAATGCTCCACTCATCAATTCTTACATGTTTACTGTGGCATCAGGCACCAGGCTTGGCCCTTGGGATGGATAAGCCAAGGTCATTGTGCTCAGGAGCTCTCCTCAGGGTGGGAGAAATGGGCAGAGGAAAGGAGATGGTTAGAAGCACAAGAAAGGAATCAAAGAGACTAGGACGGAGAAGCCTTAATCTTAAAATCTTCTAGAGAAAATGTCGTTTGACTTCATTTTGGACTAAACGGTCCAGAATAATTTATCAGTTGGTTCATAGTTCATGTCCTTTCAACAGGCATTTCTCAAGCATTCCCTTGTGTCCATCACCAACTGTGTTCCAAGCCCCATTCTGGTCCTCAGAGGTTATAAAGGAAATAGAAAATGCATTCCTGCCTTCAAAATGTTGACGGATGAACACACAAGGGAAGCAATTAGAGAACAATGTAAATAGGTGGTCAATACACGTTAGCTAGTACATATGCAATGAACAAATCAATTGATTATTATCCTACAGCAGAACATCTGGTAGGAAAAAAAGGCATCAGGGTGAGGTGCAATTAGTGTGGTGGACAGATTGGGGAAGGAGATTGGAAAAGGCTTCCTGGAGGAAGTGGGGCTTGAGCTAGAGGGGTTTCTATGCGTAGAAGACAAAGAAATGAGCCACCAGATACGGAATATTGGTCAACAGTCAGCCACTCTGGGGGAGGAGGGGGATAGGTCTCAGTCAAATCAAGGACTCTTAGCCACCAAGTTTTGGATGGCCTTAGGGACTTCTCCCACTGAATCTTAATATTCTGTACATATAGTGCTTAGACTAAATTAATGCTTTTCAAGCCCCAAGACCAGCAAAATGCACATAACCTTGGAGTTTGTTAGAAATGAAAATTCTTAGGACTCATTCCCACTGAATCAAATACTCTAGGGGTGGGCCCAGCAATACATTTTACCAAGCCGTCCCCACCCCCCGACCCCCAGTGATTCTCAGGGCGTGCTAGTTTGAGAATCACTGTATTACATCAGAGCTTCTAGACTCTGGCCACTCATTAGATTCACTTAGGGAGCTTTGAAACCCAAAAAAGATGCCTAGGCCCCACCCACAGAGATTCTGATGAATGGACCCAGCCCTGACATCCATATTTTATAAAACTCCCCAGATAATTCTAATGTGCAGCCCGGGTCAAGAAGCACTCGATTAGATGACAATATGCAAGCCCTTTCTGGCCTTGGATGGACTTACCCAGGATGGACTCTGAGAGACTGAGCTGGGATTCTCAGCTCACGGGATCTCACCAGGTGGATTTGCAGACGTTCAGGGAATATGTTTGGGGCCAGAGAGACATTCCTGAAATCCTAAAATCTTGAATCTCTGGATGACCAGCGTTTCGATGGTTTGTGTGATTGTCTTACCATCTCCCTTACCTACCTGAGACAGAAACACTCTATGCAGATGTTGATTTTTTCACTCCAAACACAAATGTGCACAAGCACACACTCACTTGCAGACACACCCATCACACAGTGCAATGAATATATGTAGACACACACAGAAGAAGAACCATGTAGCAATATTCAAAACCACACCTACGGGCATATAAATGCACACGCAAATAAACCCACTATCAGGAATCCCAGACTCAGCACTCAGACCACCTGAAAAATTCTTCTTCTTTTTTGGTGGGACGGGGCTGTTTGAATTAAGGTGCACCTCTGTCTTCTCTGCTGCCAGCGTGGTGCAGGGTAGCAATGGGTGGTGGGGTGGAACGATAATTTTCTATCAAGCTGTGTGCTCTAGGCTGAGGCAGGTAAACCACAGAGGCTTGCTGAGCACAGATACTGAGGAAGCTCTTGTTTCTTTCACAGATTCGAGCCGATGGTCCCCCCCATGGCGGGGTCCAGTATGAGATGATCTCTGTGCTCAAGGATGGGAGCCCCATCCTCCGGGACATGGCCTTCTCCATCGATCAGCGCTACCTGTACATCATGTCGGAGAGACAGGTAAGTTCCAGCACCGATCCTGGCTTTCCAAAGCCCAGGAGGAGCTGATAACCTGTGACTTCTGTTCAGGAGCTGTTCCATCTAACAAGGGACAGCCCTGGGCTTGCTGCTCAGG
Organism: Rhinolophus sinicus; assembly: GCF_057876585.1. Lineage (NCBI taxonomy): Eukaryota > Metazoa > Chordata > Mammalia > Chiroptera > Rhinolophidae > Rhinolophus > Rhinolophus sinicus. The sequence continues at coordinate 20,656,213 of NC_142511.1, forward strand.
AGTCCTGGGAGAGGTAGAGACCATGGAGGCTCTTGCAGGGAGCCAGAGAAAAGCAATGGGGGGCAGCCACTTCCCGCAGGCTTCTCTCTAGTCTACAGCCCCTGTCTCAGCGCGTGATGAACAGCCCCGCAAGGATGGGCCAGACTTCACAGAGCAGCTTGGTGTGATTAGGAGGTAGATTTACTGCTCCCAGGCCCACAGAGTCTGCTGCTCAAGGGAGCCAAAGAGGTGTAAATAATCCAGGTCTCCAGGCTGGGCCCAATCCTGGGAGAGACAGACCCAAGAGAGTGCCCCTGAAGGAGATAAAAATCTTGGTCTGCATCTTAGACTGAGCAGGGTAGAAGCTGGCAGCTCTAGGATGCTGAAACTCTTTCTGCAGAGCTGGGGAGCTCTGAGAAATACTTATACCCTCTGCTTGGTAACAACTGACCAGGTTCCCCACCCTCTTGGATGGAGTGTTATCTCCCCAGATTGCATTTGTTCTGGCTATGTAAGGGTGCAGAGAGAAGGCAAATACAGGGAGAGCCATGGTGAAGGGCAAGACAAGCAGGGAAGACGGGGGATTCACCAAATCAATGGAGTTGCAGAAAGCAAAGCAAAGACCTTAGGAAAGTCTGGTTTTTTCCATTCATTCAGTAAGTGGGTCAGCAGTTGTTCAGCAGAAGTGGTGATCTTGGCATTGACCTCCAAACGGTAAGCCAGATAAAAGCCAAAGATGGAGAAAAAGGACTATCAGTCTCTCTTGGTACTGAGGGCAATGAGTTAGGCTAGGCAAGGAGGCTGGGCTGGAGGACCAGGGAGCTTTCACAAGGTGCCGCCCAGGTCATGTGTCCTTCTCAAAAAACTCTGCCGAGATTCCAGGTGACCTTGATCAGCGTCACCCTGCCCAGGGTTCTCTTTTCCTCCTTTCTTGTTGAATGTAAGAATTCTGAATTCAGGGATGATGGATGAGTGGAGGGAGGAAGGAAGAGGCGAATGGGCACATGACAGCATAAGGGAAGCAGTGATGCAGGTCTAACTTGAAAATTACTTCTTGAGAATAGATGACACAAATCATATGCTAATTGTATGCAAATTACATCCAGATCCTCTTGAACCCACCTGTCTTCTTACCTCCTTTCCTGTGGCCCCTGCAGTTGAGGCATAAACAGGTCCAGATGGGATCTTGATAAACCTGGAGGGGGCTTTGCCTAACCTAGCGTGGGAAAGACAGTCTTGGAAGTGAATACTGACCTATCATTCCAATAAAACAGTTGGTGCCTCCCCCCATCCCCAAAAAGCATTACTGGGAATATATTGGGAACAATGTACTGGGAAAACATCAAAATGAATGGGACTTGGTTGCTGCCCTGAAGTTGAAGTCTAGAAATACTCTGTCTTTTCTTCCTATTCTTTCTTATAGACAAAAGGTTATTTTTTAAATAAAAATGGTAGATGGCCACTATACAGATTCAACCAGTACATACGGAAAAGAAAATAACAACAAGTCCCCAAACCCTACTGCCCAAAATGTAACACGTTGTTAACGTTCAGTGAACACCATTCCAGACACGTCTGCAGGAATATGCAGGTAGAGGGATGGATAGATAGATGGCAACCTGGACAGGTGGGTAAAAGGATGGTCAGACGGATCAAACAGACCCACGTTATACATGACATTTTCAAAAGACATTGTATATGGCTGAGGACCAGGTGGCTAGAGCTCTTTCTTGGGTTCCTTGAGCCCAGCGAAGTGGAAAAACAGAAACAGCACACAGAAGGGACCGATGAGGCCTTAGTGAAACCAAGATGTCAAGACACGTATTTTTCGGTTGCTTGTCTTTTTCTCAAATGGGATGTTTTCTGAAATTGCGTTCAAAATGTGATCTAAAGGAGAGGGCCCGGGCCAGTGCTGGAGGCTGATGGGTGGACTTCGGGGACTGTAATGGCCTCTTGGGACCATAGCTGGCATCACCTCTGATATCATGAGCCCTGGCTAAACCAAGTGTCCACACAGCTTATTTCTAAACATCCTCTCCTTCATCCTCACCTTCTGCCTCAGCTGCCAATTCCTGTAACAACCTGCGCCAGACCGAGGGGTTCCACAGTAGCCGGTCACCCTGAGTAGATGTAGGAAGAGTTTGGCTTGAAAACTCTGGGGCCGTCTCTAGTCAGGAGAGATATTAATCCAGGGAGCTCCCTATGCAGGTGGAGCTGTGACAGTAGGCAAAGTCTAAGGGGCATGTGTGGTGGCGCTCTGAGGCCTGTCACCTGGAACTGTAAATCATGTAGCAATAGGTAGGCAGGTGACCAGCAGGGGCTCGGGCCAGGGATGAGGACCATGAATAGCTCAGGAGGCCCATCTGTCTGAATCTGAACAGGTCGGAATAGAGTGTCCGCAGACAGCTCCGAAGGGGAACTGTTTAATGTGTGAACAGAACAGTCCGTGAACGTGAAGTCAGATGCCTTGGGTTCCAGTGTGGTTTTCGCTATAACCAGAAGTGTGACACTCTCACGGCTCCAGTTTCCTCCCTTAGAAAATGAAGGAGTCTCTGAAGTCCAAAGCTTCGTATTGAGATCCACCTCAACGTTTTACAGCCAGGTGGCCTTAGACAAGTCACTGCACCTCAGTGTGTTTGACAAGGGTCAGGGTGGCCCGGCAGAGACGACAAATGGGAATTTGTTTTACACTGCCCCACGTGCCACACAAATAGCCGTGGTGAATGTTTTATATGGCTCCTTCCAGCTCTCGGGCTTTCCGATTCCATTACTCAGGAGAGTAGTGGCTGTGAGTGGAGAACGAAGTCAAGTGGCAGGTTGGTGCTTCCGGGAGGCCTCAGGCTGAGCCAGAAGGTTTATGTTCCAGGCCTGGTCCCACCTCTAACAAGCTGGGTGACCTGGACCTTTAACTACTCAGGGACTCAGTTTTCTCTCCTGAAAGATAGAATAAATCTCTCTCTCCAGTCTCTTTCAGATCTTAAAGAGGCTGTCTAAGGTCTTGGCATTGGGAAGACAACACCAGTAGGGAGGCTTGAGGTTAGACCACAAGAAGAACTTTTAGAATGAGAGTTTATGAGGCCATGTGTATTTATATGGATTTTTCCCCCAAAGGGTGAGCACTGCAGAGAGGGCAGAAATGCTGACTGGTTATGGATAAGTGTCCTGTTTGGAGGCAGTGACTTAAGACTTTGGAGTTGTCTAAAAGACCTAAGACTTTATAAGACATCACGGGAATGAGGCTTCTCGTCACTTCACTTTGTAATAATAAGTCTCAGGGCTGCCAACTCTAATTCCTACTTTCACCTGGTCCCCAACTCTTATCTCTCTGTTTCCCTTCCTCACCCCCCAAACATGGTACCTATTGTATTCGTGATGTCACCCATCATTTGAGAGTAAAACCAAGTCTCTGGTCTCAAGTTCTGCCTGGAGAAGTTTTCATCTTCCCACAGAGCTAGAACAATCCAGTCTAGCTCATGGACTACCCCCGCCTCTCTCTGTTAATTAAATGTAATTAAGAAATAGAATAGGATTAGCAAGAAGTGTTGGGTTGTTAGTGCCACTGCCTAACAAGTTGAGTTAATGGACTGTTAATAGAGCTAAGGTCATCCAGTCCCAGGGGAAAATTTGGGAACCGGTTCCCCTATGCTGTTAATCGTCCAGGTGCTCCACTGATAGGGTGCCCGCCTGCTCTTCCCTAGAAAGTCCACCCAGCTTCCTCAGCAGTGAATTGACAGATGTTACGGGAGTGAGTACAAGCCACTCCAGTGTCTGATGGAAGTCAGACAGCGAGTCCAGGGAAAGTCAGGCAGCGAGCCAAGTGAAAAACTGAGCGAGATGAAAAGAAACTCAATAGCCCCAGTTTCCACCCAACTTGTCAGGCTGGCCACTCCCAGAAAGGGAATCTAACTCCATACTCAGGGTGGATAGGAAAAGAGTACAGGGATGGAAGCAATTATTCTATTTTATACTTTAATTAGTTTGAATTAGCAGAGGGAATAGAGGCATAAAATGATCCAGCGAAGGGTGAAATGGAAAAAGGGAGTCACAGTGGAGAATGGATGTGTGCAGGCTAGAAAGGGCCTTGGGAACAGCAAAAGGCTGGTGGTGGGTGTGTGGGGGGTGGGTGGGGGCTTGGGAGCTGCTGTCTATTTCAAGGTCTGGAGAGGCAATATAGCACAATGGTTAAGATCTGGAGCATAGGAGTCAGACTGCTCTCCATTCAATCCATGATCACTTCCTAGGCGTGTGGCTTTGAGAAAGTTATTTCACGTCACTAAACCTCAGTTTCTTCATCTGTATAATGGGCCTACTAACGGAAAGTGTTGTGAGGATTGAAAGAACATACATAAATGACCTAACACCGTGTCTGACACACAGTCAGTGCTTTCAAATAGTCATAGTGGATTTCATCATCGTTGTTAATAGTAGTATTATTAGAAGTTCTCTGGAACCCCAAAGAGGGCAAGAAGCATTTCCACTTAAATTATGGCTGGGACAGAGTTCTCAGTCTTAGTCAAACACCTCCAACCTGCCGTTCCTGCAGCTGCCTCCCAAGGGACACCTCAGAAGCCTCTGGCCTGGCCGAATGACAGCATCAGGCCGAGTCGCTCATAATCTGCTATTTATTTTTAAAATCCAGGAATGTGCCCAGCAGACTAAACAGTCTCGCTCCCCTTGATACAAGCAGAGGCAGCCCTGGGCCCACATGTGAGGCTCAGGAGGCCAGCACTGCAGCATCTGTGGAGAGAAGGGAGGGGACCCTGAATCCTGGTCATCCCCCCACCCTCAGGGCCCTGTCTGGCTCTGTGTGTAGACACTAGGCCAGAAAGGGGCTGTCTACTCGGCTTTCCATTTTTGTCCTCTCCAGGTAAGCAAACCAGTCTCAAACTCATTGCAAAAGATGGTCTCCCATTCTCCAAGTAGTGGATACTGAGACCCCCATTCTGAAGGCCCTGAATTTGTCTGTAGTTGGCACACTCTTCTGGGCATTTATTGCTACATAACCAAACACTTCAAAATGTAGGGGCATAAAACAACCATTTATGAAGCTCACAGACAGGTCAGGAATTCAGATGCAGTGCACCAAAGAGCTTTCCTCTTCTCTACAACATGAGTAGCACGGGGTGCCTAGAATGAGTAGGGGCTAGAATCGTCTGGAAGCTACTCCTCTCACATGTCGGACAGCTGGGAACTTAGGTAAGGCCTCTCCCCGTGTCTTGGACTTCCTCTTGGTGGCCTCAAGATAGTCAGCTTTTGGGAGCATGGCAGCTCATGGCATACATGGCACCTCAGGGCTATAAGAGTTAGGTAGCAACTTTATTGCCTTTTTTATGACTTAGCCTTAGAAGTCACAGTTCTCTCTTCCACCCACCTCTTTACCTCTCTGCGGCCAGTCACCCCAGGTGATTGTGAGGCGTGAGGCCCACGGGCACACTTTGAGAAAGAAGGCTCGAGGCAGATAAATCCACGGTTTCCTGTGTTTCTCAGAGCTCCTGTGGCAGTTTTGCATCAGCCTACCCAGAAGGAGTCCTCCTGGGTGGTCCACCTTTGGTACGCAGGGCAGTGGACAATAGGAAACTTACCTGCGTGGATTACAGGAGACTGACTTTCTAACCACCCCACTTTAAGTCATTTAAGGGGCATGAAGAACTTTGGGCATTATTAGAAACAAAAATTATTTGAAAAGATTGTGAAGTTACCCTTCTCTGAAGGTCTCAAGTGCAGGACAGACTCCCCTCCCCTAGTTCCATGCGTTGGGTGAGGACCCTGTGCAGGGTGGGGAAGAATACACCAGACCCCTCCACGTGCCGTACCAGCAGTGTCCAGCCAGCTTCACCAGAGAATCGATTTTGGTTTCCTTGGTTTGGGGGTGGGCCTGTCAACTATAAACTTGGACCTAGGGTAAAAAATAAGAAGCATTTTCAAAGGGACTATTGTGATATGATAGTAGTAAGTCTCCTACCTGTGGCCAAAGCCACTGAATGGCCAAGCCCTAAAGACATGTGAAGACTTGAGGAAGGAGAGAAAAAATATGGGAACGATGCTTCCAGATGTCCCCTGCTCATTTATTTTGACAGCTCAGACTATTATTTTGATTGTGCACATTTGTTTAGTCCAGGCGATAAAGCTTCCCAGGGCGCAGGCCGAGTGTGCCAAGGTATATTTTTACAAGGCGGTGGAAGTCTCAGTAACAGGAGCCCTGCCTGCTGCCTGGGCTGGGAGGCCTGGGCTGAGCCACAGGGAGGAGAGAATGTGAGGGGGCAGGGGCTGGAGTGGAGCCTGAGGGACTTTGGGGAGAATTACAGAGTTTGCAGATTAGGAAAGTGAGGATAAGCGAATTTCTGCTGCACTTTTGTTTTCAAATGTGTCACTTTCAATCCAAGCCTTTGATGCACATGTGTTTCTGGTTAAGGACGCAGGACCCCAACGTGGGCCAGGAGCTGAGTGCACATCTCAGTGCCTTTCCCAAAAGAAGGGCGGAATCCTCCCTCCTGGGGGAGGGGGAACAGGGAACAGTGGCCACTCCAAGTCGGGGGTTTGGATTTTCCCTCTGTCTTTCCCCAGTTTCAAAGAGGCTGACAGGGAGCTGATTCCTTGGCTATTAATATTCTTATTGGAGCCTTTTTGATAAATATTTTCACACGAGGGAAAGGAAATGCAAACCCACCCTATTAATCAGACATTTGGCTTGTTGTATTTAAGAAAGAAAACTCCAGCTTCTTATTTTAAAATCCTTTGGTTTGGAAAGAAATGATTGAACACAATGCCCAGGCTGGGAGAACTGGTGCCAAAAACACTCATTTCTCTAAATGAGCAGGGGGGCTGGAGACTCTCTAAGCCTTGGCAAGGGATTTCATTTCTCTTTCTAGGTAGGTATTTCTGAATGCTGACACTCTGACTGCCCAGAATGATGTTCCCACGACTGAGAGATAGGAAATCATAGTGCCTCAATATCAGAAGGAACCCCAACACCCCCACACTTGTTTTATATTTATGTATTTCTATATTATTTATTTATGTATTTATTTATGTATTTATTTATTTTTCCTCCCACTATTTGAAGATGAGAAAACTGATGACCAGAGAGGGAAGGCCCTTGCCTAGGGCATCCTCTTAATTACCAGAAGAACCAGAATTAATCCTAAATAATGTCCAGCCCAGCATTTTTCCCCAATTTAACAATAGCTTCACTCAACACAGGCCAGAAAGAAAACTGGTTGTGTTAAAAGACTTTCAATTAAAAAATTAAAACAACCTGGGCTCCAGAGAGTCCCTGAAGATTGTCCCAAGGGTCAAATTAAAATAAGGAAAGATTTGCATACATTTGCATACATAGACTCATTCATTCAATAGACCTTTAAGTGTCTACCATGTATAATGCATAGAGCTGTCCACTGACAAGTCATTTGCATATGCAGATATAGGTTGGACAATCTTTCTAAGTAATAGGCTAGCAAATACCATTAAATAGGGATGCCCTGAAGATACCGTGTATCCCCAACAATAAGACTGGGTCTTATATTAATTTTTGCTCCAAAAGACGCATTAGGGCTTATGTTCAGGGGATGTCATCCTGAAAAATCATGCTAGGGCTTATTTTCCAGTTAGATTTTATTCTTGGGGAAACACGGTAGGTACCTTGTTGATTTCTTTCTGCTCTTTTCAATACAACACCCCATACTGGTAATTGTGCTTTTGTGTAGGGATAAATAAAATAGAATCCCTGCCTTCAGAGAGGTCACATTCAGGCAGGAAGAATGGTGTGTAGATATATTACAATATAAAGTCAGCACTGCCATAGCAGAGGTGTACCATGTGCTCAACGATTGAAGTGAGTCATACCAGACAGGAAGGTACCTGTCCTTGTCCCTCCTTTGGGGGTTCCCTCAGACAGAGGACTCACCTTTTCTTGGACTATAGCAATCCAGAGCTGGTTAAGCGTCAGAGATGATCTCATGAAGAGTAGCCCTTTATTGTATAGATGAAGACAGGAGACCTGAGGGAGAAGTGACTCTTGAGAAGGGAGGGTCTACCAAGCTAGACTATGAAGAAGCAGACAGTGATTGATGATGGGCAGCTTCCTGACCCCACGAGGAGCAGGGGCGCTAGACTCTGCCTGTCGGCCTGGGTTCAGTCCTGGCTCTAACATTGCTCTGACTGCTGTGTGACCTTGGGCAAGTTTCTTTATCTCTCTCTGTGCTTCGGTGTCCTCATCTGCAAAATAGGCATAATTATGAGATCTGCTTTAGGATTAAGTTAAATGAATAAGTACATAACAAGCACTCTGAAAAAGACCTGGCCCATGTTACCTGCATAATAAATGTTAGTTGTAGTAATTATATTTCTATGGCTGTGCCCCTACACATAATCACCAGGCCAAGCCCTACAGATCATGTTCTGCATATAGCTATACCTAAAAAAGAAAAATATTTTAACTATCCTGCCTTGCCTCTCAGCTCTACCTTCTTTAAGATGTGTTGAAATCAGCTAACTAACATTTAGGTCATGTTTCTCTTATTGTAGTTTACAAACATGGCCTCAGCTACTACAACAATCCTTAGGTTGAGATAAGTGGTATTGTCCTTGCTTTTTTTACGGATAAGAACACTGAAATTCAATCTGATTAAGTAATTTGCCCAGGGCCACCAAGCTGGCAAACGTCAGAGCTTGGACTCTACCCCACACTTCTGAAGCCAAATCCACACCTCGGTTTCCTGATAGGTGCCGTCTGGCGGCCTCATGGGAGCAGAGGGCACCTCTCCTCCTGCTCCCTCTCCACCCAGCTCCAAATTAAGAAGGGTCCAGAGGCGGCCTTCAAGGCTCCAGGAGACCAGCACTCACAACTCCTCACTTAACACCGGCACGGAAACTGGAGCAGTGCACTGTTTTGTTTAAATAACCAATAAAGGAAAGTGAACACTGCCCTGGGCCTTACATGAACAGTCACAGGAACTGTTTCTGATGGCCCGAGTGGAGTAGGAGAGAGAGCCGTGGCTGAAGTTGCTGCTGCTGTTTGTCCTATGCAGCAAGCCAGGCACTTCACGAGCATTATCTTGACTCAATACAACAACCTTGAAAGATAGGTATCATCACCCCCATTTGATACAAGAGGAAGACTCAGCAAGGTTAGGTGTCCTGAGTAAGGCCGCTCATATAACTCATAAGAGGCAGAGCCAGGTTGAGGTGCAAGTCTGTTTGATTGCAAAGCTCCTGCCCTGCCTGCCTTCCCCCAACACCAAGGAGACCCACTCAGGAACTTCAGTGGGTGCCGTCATGACGCCCCTGCACATCTCTACCCTTATGCACAGCTCAGCCTATCTGGCAAAGGCAAGCCTTTGCGAGGAGAGCAGATCAGAACACATGAGAGGCATTGCACCCAAGGCCCAATTCAGCCACTTGGGGGCAACTCCAGGTGTGAACCAGACAAACTGGGATTGGCTCAGAGGCTGGCGCCAACCACGGGTTCTTGGGTTCCAAAAAGCTTCTGTGCTTGCCGTCTTGAGTCTTACTTATCCAGTCCCAGGGCCCCATGGCGACACCCCAGAAGTTCTCAGCCTGGTTTTTAGCTCCAGAGTTCTCCCTCATGCTCCCTGTGTTGAGTTTCTGTAATTGAATGTGTTTTATTTAGCCCATAACATTTAGTGCCACTTTGGATTTCCAATTAGCCTTCAATCAGACATGAGTGTCTGATGCGTTTTGTTGTTTTGATCCACACAAAAGATGGCAACATCAGAGGAGCCGTCATGAAAAGTTATTTCCATCTGCTGATGACTAGGACGGTTACTGTGATGTGAAGACACAGCTTCAGAGGTGCCAAGACAGGCACCAGGCGTCAGGGGAGGGGGAGGGAGGAAAGAGGAAGTCAGTGAACCTTTGGAAAGAAGCAAGCACAGTGTGAAGTTTGAGGTGCATGGCCCAGCCCGTACTGCATGGTCCCCTCCAGAGAAAGAGGGAGTGTGGGTGGGTGTTAGGCATTAGATGACTTGAGGATCCTTTCTATGTGGGGCGGGGTCCTGGGTGCCCGGGTGGGAGGGGAAAGGAGTTGGTCTCTACTCCAGCTGGTTTCTCACACAAATGGCCTGGGTCTTTTATCCAGAAGAGGTTCCATGCACACAGGGTTCTGTGAGGTGGGAAGCTGAACATCGGTCAGTTTCTCCAGAGAAAAGCTTCTGAGCTCCTCAGCCAGAAGTGACCAGCTGTGCTGGTTTACAGAAATATTGGGGGGCTTTTCCTCACTGCCTGTGAGTTCTGGCCAGCCGCCCACATATGCTGTCTGTCGGACAAGGTTTCTCTCTGGGGCTGGTCCTAGAGATGAAATTTAGAATGTGACTGAGCTGTCAGGGAGTTGGCGGAGGGATGGCATAGGGGTGATGGGAGAGTGACAAGGGAGTGATCAGTTAGGATTCTGCCTTCGACTAATCATCAATGCGTCTCAACCACTGCAGCTGTGTTAATGCCAACTGGAACCTCAGTTTCCCCATCTATAAATTGTATTTGAATGCCCCCTGCAGCCAAGACACCTGGGACATTCTTTCTAGCCCTGAGTATGTTTCAAACAGTAGCTGTATGCACAACACTCAGAAGGTGACCCGGGTGCAGTGTGCATGCACTTGTGAGAGCAGGGGCGTGTGGGGATGAGTGAGATGGGGCAAGCTTGTGTGTTCGGGGGTGTCTCCACTAATATGGCTCTTTCCTACTAAAAGGCAGGGCTGTAGTCACTGGAGGAAAGCAGGTCCGTGTTCCTTCTCCTCAGGGCTTGCTCTGTTTTCAGAGCCCCACTTGGCTGCATTTTTCCAGCTGGCCCTTTGATGTTTCTGTAGCCCACTCAGCTCAGGGACCCAACGCCTCAGTCAGTCTTCATGTCATAGTTTGCATGCTACACAGATAAATTCTCCAAACTTTTGCCTCTTTGCACGAAGTAACCTTCCTCACTCCCCTCCTGTTATTCCCTCTCCTCATCTCTGCAAAGGTTAGGGTTTGAAATTTGCACCAGGTCAGAGGAGAACTGGCTGTGTCCTCAGCTGTCAGTGGCTTAGCAAGCACTCTGGGTTCAGCCGCTGTTCCTCAAGTAATGTTTAATGATGAGAAGAGAGAGATGGGAAGAGATGAGAGTCAGGCAGAAGGAAGATTGGAAAGAGAAAAATGGACAGAGCTGAGAACAATGTCTACTTAACCACTCAGCCACCGGAGTAATTCATCAAACAACCTTTGAGGACCTATTGGGCGCACAGAGCTTGTCTTCACAAAATCAGACGTACATGAGGAAAACAGAAAAGTCAGCCGTGAATGACAATACAGTATGCAGGGCGCAGGAAATGCATGAGAGGGTGCCACCCAACAGCTTGTTAGTCGAGGAAGGTGAATCATGAAAGAAATGTATTTCACCAAGTGGAATAAAACTCAAAGGAGCATTTCTCCAGTGAAGGGCAGCATGGAGGCACGAAAGAGTTCAGCATATTCAGAGCATATTCCCCAAATGTTGTCACTGTTGGAGCTAAAGGCAAGCATTAGGAGGCGTCAACCCTCACAGAATATTCGTAGCACACAGGCAAGCAGGCTTCAGGTGGACTTAACCCACTGACCCTTACTGAAATGAAAGCAGCCTCAGCCCAAAGATAGGGTGCGTCAGGGTCCTCATCCCCTGCTGTTGCAACATAGGACTTGGGAGAAAACAAGTACCCACCCAGCTCTCGGTGTTTCTCCTTCCCTGGCAGCGAGCCCACCAGCAGGCCCCCAGGACAGGCAATGGGTCTAAGGAAAAAGATGGCAGGGCTGGGGCCCTTTGTGGTCAGGCCAGTCCAGTCCCCCTCAGGACAGCCACGTCTCTGACTGCATGAAATCCTCTGCCCATCTCAGGTTCGTGGGATGAGGGAAAGAGAGTATGTACCATTTCTTACATTCGGTCATTTCAACAGCATTTATTGACGGCAGAAACCTTGCCTGTCTGGACTGCTTCTGTCTCCCCAGGAGACAGCACAATGTTTGGCCTCAATAGACACTTGTTGAAGGGTAATAAGAGAGGGAGGGGAAGAAGGGAAACAAGAAAAGAGAGAACTATGACAGGGTAGGGTAAAGCAGAGAGCTCATCTTTGGAGGCAGTTAGGTCTGTATTCAAATCTTGGCTCAGCCACTCTTTAGTAGGGCCTGGAGTATGCTCTCTCGGCCTCAGTTTTTTCTTCTGGAAAGTGGGGATAACGATAATACCTGCCCTCTAGGGTTGCAGAGAAGATTCAGTAGCTAATCCCTTGGACAGAGGAAGCGCCAAACCCGGAACCGGCCCCAGCTAAGCCCTGTTCCTTCCCCCTGGTTGACTCGTGAGCTCCCCATCTCACTGCCACTGAGCCCCTAACATGCTGCCCATTTTTCATCCTTCTGTCATCTGCCAGTTGCATCTGTTTCTAGCCTCTGTCTTATGAGACAAGAGTAAGGAAGGGAAACAGATAACTGAAGAGGCTCATTTGCCAATTGTCAGATCCTGCCGTCAGCAGAGCTCACTGTCTGCTTCTCCCTGGGAGCCTGGAAACATCACTGTGACCTTTTATTTACCGGTTGATCCAGTCAGCTCTTGGCTCCAGGTCTCTCTGCCCACCCCCCTCCAGCCCACACCCTCATCAGAGCAGCGTTGGCTTCCTGCCTCCCGTGCCCCATCAGCTACGCTGCTCCCTCTGGGCCGCCCTGTCTTCAGGATCATTTTCTTAAAAACCTGTGGGCACAAAGCGGAGGCGGAACCAGAATTATTGATCTTTCCTACGTGGTGCTCCCACCAGGGAGGATTTCTGCTCCTGATCCTCGTCCACAGACTCCTCCCATTCCTATTTCACTAGGGAGGTAAACTGCAGCCGGCAAGCGACCTGCCCCAGAGTTACTCAGCAAGTCAGCAGCATTGCCCTGAAGAGCAGACGTTTCTCCCAGCCCCTCATCCCAGATTTTGCCCTTGGAGCTTTTACCCCGTGTCTCCTCTTTTTCATCCATTTCCCCTCAACCTCTACCAGTCCTGCATCACCTCCTGGCTGGTTGGCCTGCTGCTTTTCTTTCTCCTTCCTCCCTGGGCCCAGCCAGCATCCACCTATGGCCCCTCAGCCCCAGGGGATGTGGGGTGGCAGTTGGGGGTGGTGACAAGGAGACACAGATGGTTAAAAAAATGGGTACTGACAGGAAGACATGCCACACAGGTCCCAGGAGGCCAGGAATGAGCCAGGCAAAGCGAAACTATCCGTGTCTTCATTGGCGGTAGGAGGGGTGTGCGTGTATGTGCATATATATGCATTGCCCCCAAATCAGCTCCTGATAAAAATGACCCCAGGTAGAGTGTGGCTTCTTCCTCCATCACCTTCAGGCCATCTGCCTTGGACTTCCCAAAGCCTTCATGGCCCGTCTCAGACTGGACCAGACTTGCAGTTCCCTCGAATATGGGGAAAGGAATTTTAAAAGCCTCTTGTGCCAGTCAGCCCTGCTTTCCAAGCTCTCTTCCTGGCCCACACTGTCAGCACCAATTTTCTGCAGGGAGTGATTTAACGTTCATTTATTCATTAATTCTTTGTTCCCCTTAACTTCATTAGGTAAGATTTATAAAGGTGCTGAGTTGGAAAGGTCACCTGTCCCCAGGCCCAGGACACAGTGTGCCTGCCTCTCTTCTCATAAGCTTCCTTCCAGGAGTGCTCTGGAGGTGGGGAGGGGAGGGAAGTAGCAGGGAGAGACCAAAAGCAGAGCGTCTGGCTCCCCAGGAAGGCAGGGCAGGCAAGGGGGAGCCACAGCCTTTGAACATGCTCCTGCTCTGCTCCTGCTCCACGTTACCTGCTGGCTGTTGGGAGGCCTACTTGCAAGGACAGGCTCTGTGATGAGCACGTCCAGAATCCTGGCTCTACCTCTTACTAAATTGACCTCCATTATATTATCTCATCTCGTCAGGCCCTCAGTCTCCTTCTAGAAAAACTGTTGATAATGATACACTCGATTTCATCAGGTTGTTGCAGGGGTTAAACAAGACGTTCTATGTAGAGCCCTGAGCCCAGTGCTGGGCACACAGCAAAAATTCAACAGCAGCAACTTTTTTGACAAGATCTGAAATTGTCCTGGCACGGACCTAGCCATGTCAGGCAGTGGTTAGCTCACTAACCACTAGAAACTGGTACACAGGAAGTCGGTTTTATTTCCCCAAGAAAAGGAAGCCCACATATTCCATATTCCATGATGGATCCCATCTCCAGAACCACAGGTAAAGCCTCAGCTCATGGAGGAGCCAGAAAGAGCCAAGCCACCACTTGGCGTCAAGATTGCTTCCCAAGGCCTAGCAGATTTCGGCAGGAAGTCAGGCTAAACTGGCATCCTGCTCTCTGCCTTGGGCTGGCCACACTCATGGTTTCAGGCCCACCCAGCAAATTACCCATAGTCCTGGGCTTTTCTCAAGTCTCTGAGGCCTGCTGGGCTCAGCCTTCAGCCATCTCATCTCAAGGAGCTCTGTCTTCCATTAACAACCTCCCTAGAAGGAGCGGGAACAGATTGTAGGCTAGAGAACCACGCAGGTATTTTGAACGAGTAGAAAGTCAAGAGTGTCTGCTTGCTACCGCCTCCGTGTGTCCTTGCCTCTTATACCCCAAAAGAACTCAGAACCATCTCACTTCACCCCAATCAGAATGAATTGTGCTCTCTGAGCTTCTTTAACTTAGGATAGAAACTACGTATCTGCCGAGGACGCCTTTGGTATCTCCCCTATTAGGCTCTAAGCTACTAGGAGATTCAGATGCTGTTTGGAAATACCTGTCCCCTCCTAACACTGATTGTATGGACAGAACTCAGTGCTTGAGAAAATAATTTTAATAGGAAAGCACAGAGGAAAGAGGGCAGGCAAACCTAGTCTGTGTGCCAAGCTGAGAATATTGGGTTTGAATATCATCACAGAGGATTATAAGAATTAATTTTATTTTATCTAATATTCTTCGAGTTCCAGCCTCTAGAACTCAACATGCAAATTTATGCTCATAGTGCAAATTGGAGCATGCCAGATTAATGGAGAAAATTCTAGTCACCGCACTTTTTCCAGAATCCTATTTCCCTCACCTGGGATCATCTATTTATTTGCCAAAGATACACTAAGGAGTAAATTGCAACAGAGAGAGGAACTGTAGGGCTGCGTGAATGTGCCCAACGCCTCCTCTGTGCTAGATGGAATGAGAGAAATGCTGAGCAGTGGACAGCAGCCCTCTGCAGAGCATGGGACTTCCGGGCAGTAGCCACAGGACACCTACACTGCTCCTCCGGTCCCAGGGCAGTCCTCACTGGTGGGCAAAGCACTTCACATGTTATGATAGTAGTTGATACTGTCCTCATGTGTCCAAATTCAATGAGATTCTTTGGGCATTGTTAAAAAACAATGCTTGGCCTTTTAAGTGTGGCAACATTATATCACTTTATTTCACGAAAGAGGGCCCTATAGGACAGGCTGTTTGGTATTGTTATTGTTCCATTTTCACATAGATTTAGCTCTAAAAATAAATTTGGTTCTGTGACTCTCACAGTATTCATTGAAATGACCAGAGAGATACTGGTCACTGGATGGGAAGTGACCAGCAATCATACCTGAACTTCATGGTCACTCCGCATTATCTGCATTCTTCCCTGGGTCTCTAGAATGGTTGCTACCACTGCCACCATGCCTGCATCTTAGGACGCTGGCGTTTTTAGTACTATCTTGGCCTGACTGTGGACAATTTTCTCTCCCTGTAATTCAAGCTAAATCCGTATTGCAACTTATAGGACATAAGGAAGACCTCACATAACCCTCTTCAGTCAGTTTTGCCTGAAGCATAAGTATTAGTCAGTGGTATGTGTGGTTCCATTTTGCACAAAGTTCAATTTCTTTACCTGTGGCCCTAGACTAACATCTAGCAGTCACAGGGTAGTGATGGTGGGCATTAATACAGAGAGTGCAGCTGCGCACACAGTTTAGTCTTTAAGAATTTTCTGTCTCTGGGGTCAACTGGATGGAATAGATGCCCGGTCGTTCCTGAAACTCTCATAATAGCTGCCCTAAGAGACACACCTCACGTCAGTTATAAAGCAAAGGTGACTGATACAAAGCCTAGTCCTTTTCAATCCAGATTATAAGCCATTCCTACTTCAGGAACTGCCTTTGGCCCAGGGGTGTTGCTTTCCTGCTTCATAATGCTACAGTCTTAACATAAAAAATTACTTTAAACATAAACAATGACAGATAACCATTAGAGGAGAGTCATCCTTTTATGTTGTAAAAGTAGAGTTGGGAATTGTCACTTTTAAGAGGTAAGAGAGAGACATATGGACAGAATACCGAGAGACTCTCATTTGTCTCTTAACATTAAATCTAAATCATAAAACCATAGACAAGAGACTCTTACACTTGGAGCCTATTTTGTTTTTCTTTCTTTGTGAGAAGCACATGGAGGGTACAAAAAGCACACAGTCGAAAAACATGTCATTTCACTGCGTTTTGGTTTCCCAGTGGCAAAAATGAAGACTCCAACAGCCTGGTCTCTAAGTCGATAACTTAGTGCCTGACCCGATTCAGTGAGATTTCTTATGGAGAACAATTGGACGGTTTCCATGATTTATGACATTGCTGATGTGTGAGTTTAATAAGCTCTGCTCCTTCACCTTCTTGGCTTTGAATTAAGAAATTTAAGAAGTCACTAACATATGCGACAACATCAGGAACATTGAAAACATAATATTAAGTGGAAGAAACCAGCCGCAAAAGATCACTTAGTGTATGATTCCGTTTACATGAAATGTCCAGAATAGGCAAATTCATAGCTGATTGGTGGTTGTCTAGGGCTGAAGCAGTTGGGGAGGGGAGTCGAGGGAGTGACTGCTAATGGATATGGAGTTTCTTTTGGGGGATGATAAAAATGTTCTAAAATTGATTGTGGTAATGGTTGCACAACTCTGTGAATATACTGAAAACCATTGACTCATACACTTTAAGGGGGTGAATTCTGTGGTATGTGAATTGAATTATGTCTCCATAAAGCTATTATTTAAAAAATCTTAGGAAGGCTGAGCCATAATTGTGTGGCTGCTCCAAAACCTTTCCTTCCTCCAGTAGCCCCCACCCAAGAAGGCATGGGCACTCAGGCCAGATGATGCCAGTCTATGACGGCCAAGGGCTCTGCCGCCCTCCTCATTTTCTCTGCCTTTCCCTTCTCCTGCCTCAGTCTCCTGCTTTCGACTGTGCCTTACATCTCCCTCCTCCTTTTCCTTCTCTCCCTAGTGATTGCACCAGCCAATGGGCTTTCCTTGACCCCAAAAAGCTGAAAGGGGAGGGGACAAGAGATAGTGAAAATTAATCATAACTGTGATAGCAAATTATTAGTATTACATATTATTATTAGAGTTGTCCAGGACTTAATTTAATCTTCATGGGGACATCCATTAGTGTGTATTTAGGGAATGATTATCCACATTTTATAGATGATGGAACTGAGACGCAAACAAGCCGCACAACATGCCCAAGTTTATCAGGGCAAAACCGGAGTCCACACCCAGGTCTGTCTGGCCTCACAGCCTATTCTGCGAAGCACGAAAGGACCTTAAATATGAGGCTGGATTTGGTTATTTACTGATAAATTATAACAGAAGTAATTCGATGGGGTTCAAAATTGCAGTATCTAAGATCTCATCGGTTGGTCTGATATTTATGGCCATTTATGGATGATATCTGTATGGCTGTTCTATTCATTATGGTTTTCATTAAGACTCTCTAATCCTGTTTAGAAGTCTGTTTGTCATTTTTGACTCCTCTGTTTAATCTTGGACAGCCCTAATCCTTCTTCACTACCAGGCAGAGGGAGACAGCTACCCATGGCTGTTTTCTTCTCACAATTGCGTGCAGGCTCTGGTGGGGAGGGGGGAGGGGCGATGAGTGTGGCAGGAACATGTGTGTGTTATGAGTGTATGTGACATGAATATGTGTGTGGGATATCAGTGTAAGCATGTGATGTGAGCACGTGTGAAGTGTGTGGTGGTGTCCGTGTGTTGCTGTGGCATGTGAGTGTACGGTATGAATGTGTGTTTGTGTTCATGAGTGTGTTTGTACAAGAGTGAGTGTGTGGAGTGGTGGTGAGTGTGTGTGTCAGGGGGCTATCATTCATAGATTCTTTTCTCAGAAGCCCAAGAATTTTTGAGTTGAGGCCTAACTAATTGTTTCCAAAGCACAGGGGCTGTTGCCCACCCCTGCGTTCCAGGCCCTCTCCCCAAGATGACCCTGGAGTTGGGGGGGGTGGCGCCTCTTGAGTTCACCTTCTCACTCATGGTGGATATTAGTCTTTGCTTAGAGTTCCCAGTGATGGAACGCTGCCTCCCTCCCGGAGTGGTCGGTTCATAGAAAATTTCTTCCATTGGGCTAGTTTTCCCTGAGGGTGGCCTAGAGTTGTTTTACTTTTAAAATTCTTGGTTAAAATGTCTACTCACAAGGAAGAAACAAAATCTAAATGGGGACATCCATTATTGTGTCCTTTGCTGTCCCCAGAGCACACTCCAAATCTCATTGTCTCTGTTTTGGCTTATGATGTTTCGCTGCCCAGGACACTTCACCCTGCCCCTCCTCAAGCCCCACCTCCTCCCTGGAGCCTTCCCTCTTCCTCAGCCCACCCTCGATTCCCACCTTATCTGAAATCCACATCCCCAAAAGAGCTTCTAAGAGTCACAATTTTTAACGCAAAAATTTTCTGTCTCTGGGTCAGCTAGAACTCTGGTCGGCCCACACCACACATTTTAACTCCTTATTTCCCTAAAGACTTGGGGCATCAGTGTTGCCAGATACGGCGGTTCAGGTTGTGGACTGCACAAAGGCGTATCTGGTTAAGGGGCAAGTGGGGGCGGAAACCAAGTGCTCACTCATCTTACCAAGCCATGCACTAGAGGAAGTGCCTGTTTCAAATTGCACAGAAGTGCTGTGTTGGTTGGAGGTGGCCAAGAAAGGGAGCCTCAGAGAGTCCAGTCCCATTGCTGGAAGGCCTCCAGTAGCAGCCAGAAGAATGCTTAATGAGAGACACAGCATGTGCTGCCTGCCTCCGGTTCCCTACACCTCAGCAGATGAAGTCTGGCCCCACAGTCCTCCTTCGGAAGGCCTTTACCCCGTCTCTGATTAATCCCATCAAACTCTGATCACCACTTAACTCCACATGCCCTTGTCTGGCTCCAGCTTAATTTTCGCTTCCCAATATCTGCCTTTTAAGTGCCCTAAATCTCTTTTTCACATCTTTGTTTTGTCCTTCCAACTAGTTAGCCAGCCCTAGGAGGTCAGACAGCATGTTTCCATTTACTTTGCTTTCGGCCACCCCTGTGAATCTATCCAAGGACTCTACCGCCACCCCGACCCCCACCCCCACGCCCAGGGGGGCCAAATCAGTGCTGCTGACACTGTGCCACCAACTGAAGGAGCAGAGAAATCACAGTCTGTGCTCATATCCAGGAACTGGGTGATGACACCCCCACCACCACCACCACCTAAATACCAGCTCACAGACATCTCAGGGGACACCCACATGTCCACTTGGCCTCCCTCCAGCTCTGGACCTAGCTGTGTCCCTAAGGATTAGAAAATTCTGGAAAAACGCAGCCTATCTCATGGTCTCTCTTTAGGGTAACACAAAGTACAGGACAGGAAAATTAAGAAGTGGCCTCAGCCCTTCACCAGATTAACCTTTAGTTATCACGTAGTGCCTGATCGATCCGATTTCTGATGTACAGTGACTTGGCAGGGACTAACACTGTCCCCTCCTAGATGTGTGTTTGGTTTGGATGAGGAGCGGGCCCAAGTGAAGGCAGAGCACCCTGACGCAGGGCCTTTGGCTGGCTCTGTGACATCATGGCTTTGTTGTTCCTCTGCAGAACAATGCATCTAGCAGGTCTAGCCTGCAGCAGCTGGACAAGTGTCTCCTGCCTTTTCTTCCTGAAGACGTCCCACCCCAGGGCCCCTGGCCGATTCCCTCCACTTCCAGCTCCCCTTTTCAGCATCCGTGCCCCTATGCCCCTCACCAGTCTCTCACACTCCAAAATGAAACATCTGGGCCGTCACCAAATAGCAGTATAGATGCCCCATCCCCGCAGGCCCTGCGATGGTAATGCATCACCCACGGTGCGTAGCCAGATTACGCTCAGGTGGTTAAAAGTCCAGGTCTAATTAGAGTTCCAGGGAATCGAGCCATTGTATTATTAATGATTCGCCGGCAATGTTCTGATTAAAACAGTAATTTTAATAAGCACAGCTCGATGCTAAGTGTTCACTGAGCACCTAATTACATCAGTTATAACTCCAAAATTATTTAAAATTCCCCTTTTTTTCCCACCAGACCCGGCATGCACCAAATAGAATAGGAATTCAGACAACTCGGTGATCATTTGCTCTAATTAATTTCCTAAGCACCTGTTTAAAAAAAAAAAAAAGGAAAAATCTTTTGTCCCTCTTCCATCTCTGTATGTCCCCCTCCACCCCTTTCTATCCCCTAGAGGCTCTGTGACATCAGGTACCTTGGAGTCCACCACTGAAGGAGGCCATGCATAGAAAGCAGTGAGGAAGGTAAAGATTTGAACAGTTCTTGTCACCGACCTCCAGGCCAGAAGAGGCTGCAAAGCTCTAGTCCCCGCTGAATGCTCAGGCAGGGCCACAATGAGCTAGGGGTGGCAGGAGCATCCCAGGGCTTCTGACCAAGAGCCAGCTCCTCACAGCACCCTGTTTTCATCAGACCAGCTTCGGATGTTGTTTCCGATGACTGTGCTTGCATCTCCTGGAAGGCAGAGGCAAATGAGCCAGCAGGCTCCCCAGTGGAGCAGTTCTCACCTTCTTTTGACCCATGAGCCACCTGGGTTGAAAAGAGACTTCATTCCCTGAAAGAACCCCAGGACTTTTTTTTTTTTTTTATAAGGCTGGCACAGCTCACGGTGGCCCATGCAGGGATCGAACCAGCAACCTTGGTGTTATTAGCACCATGCTCTAACCAACTGAACTAACCGGCCACCTGACCCCAGGATTTTAGAAAGAATGGTCTGCTGAACCATGTATCTGAGAGTTGACGCCCAGATTTTGTTGTTGTTGTTGTTTGTTTGTTTGTTTTTTAATTATGTGATCAAGAAGTTATCATTCGGTCCCCAGAAGCAACAACCATAACCCCCCCAGATCTGTGTGATAAGCCCGATCCTGAACCATGCAGAGTCATGGCCCTCACTTCATGTGACAACATGTGCATGTAAGAACAGCAGTCCTCAGCCTGGTCTGGCCCAACCAGTGTGCTGGGAGATAGAATCAAGGCGCCGCATTTTTTTTTTTGTCTGTCACTATGCTTTTTGCCTACGACGTCTCAGGCAGGCTGCATAGCTCAACAGCTCACGGTTGGATAATACAGAGACCCTTGAGTCTCAAACACAGTCTCAGTTCAGATGATAGTGCCCAGTTCCCAACCAGAAGTCAAACTCTGAACGTGGCTGAAGCACAGATCATTCTCCTTCCTCAGCCTGGGCGGGCTGCACACCCCACTTGCAGCAATGAGGGGTGGGAGGTGTGTTTCTTTTTCTCACTTCTCTTCCCCCACTCCATCCATCGTTGTTACTGACCCCTTCAGAGGAAGGGGAGACGAGGGGAAGGGTCAGAGACGTCCTTTCTCACCTGAACTGGAATTGTCACAAGATAGCCTCATGCTCTCTGAACTGGTTGATGATTCTGCTTTGTTTGAGGCTGGGTCCTTAGGAGCTACTTCCTGCCACTCTCCCCTCAGCCCTGATTTTCCAGCACTTCCCTCCTCATAGATGTTCACAGTAAGTCCCAATCCTACCTCCAGGGGGTCCTGTTGGACAGGTCTTAAATGATTCCAGGCCAGCTCAGCCTCTTGAGGTCCACATCTGGATCTGGTGCAAGGAAGCACTTCACATCCTCAGCCGACCCCCACCACGGTGAGGGGGAAGGGGGCGTTTCAGTGACTTCCCAAGGTCCTGCCTTCACTCTGCCTCCTAAGAACTCACCCACCACCCTCCGGATTTCCTGTCTTCTGGATTTTCCAGTCTACTCTGTCCCCTGCAGTCCAGGGCATGCATCTCAAGCTTTCCAAGTGGCCCTACTGAAAGGTGGCTTAGTTACAGCACTCCAGGAGCCTCCTTCAAACATCTCACGACATCCCCTCTTTGTTATTCCTGGACCCTTTTATTTCTTTGATCTGGCTCCGGAGACCCAGGATGAAGGGTAGAAGAATCATGAACCTGGATCTTGAGAATCTATTCTGAAAAATTGCCCGACAGTCTGCCACCTTACTTTAAGATGCAGCATTCATTTTCTCTCAGTACATTGGTGGATGCTTTAATTTTGAAATCCAATAGTAATTACAAATGTGGAAACTGAGGTTCAGCGCGGTTAAGTGTATTACCCAACACCCAAGTTGAGTACATGGTGAGGCTGAGCCAAGTTCTCTCTGACTTTAATAGTTGTGTCCTTTCCATGACACGATACACCTCTGCTGAGTTATAAAAACATTAAGTCCATTAAAAAAATAATAAAAGGCTTCGTGTCACCTAATGGATCCCAGCAGAATGCCGGGGCCTCAGCCACACCTAGAGAACCTTCATGTACTTCTTAGTACATTTACTTAAGGAGCTTAAAATAAAACCTGGATCACTGGGCAAGTGTGATTAGCTTCTCAGCAGGTATTTATAGACCTGTTTTATGTAAGAAACTGAAGTTGGAGCATACGGGGATATCTCATTTGAAGAAATAAAAAGCAGAGCTCTATGAGTAACCTAAGAAGACTTTAAAAGTGCATTTGAGTCCTGTCAACTGGGCAGGGAGTCAGATTCTAAATTCAGAGACAGAGAAGTTGCAGAGGTTGGTCATGGAAGGCTGCATGGAGGAGGGGGAGCCCAGGGTGATGGGCAGGAGAGGGGAGGACATTCTGACTGGCAGGGCTGTGTGAGCAAAGGAGGCAGGACTGTGCAGAGCATGAGAGGAGGCCAGCCTGCCAGGAGTTGGGGGTTGATGCTGACAGAAGGAGCCTCGAGTGGAATTGTCAGCCTGGGTGGGTTCAGAGGTTAAAAGGCTGAAATATCAGGCTAGAGTGTTTGGACTGGAAGCAATTTTTCTTGTTGTTTTTTATTTTTGTGTGTGGGGGGGCTGGGGGGTTATTATTGTGGTTTTCTTTTTTTTAGCTGAGGCCATTATTATAAAACACTGCCTCTTGGAAGGCTTCCCTGATTTGCCCTTGCTCTTTGCTCTTGTAGCTGTACCACATCTCAATTATAGTGCTAATATTTTATTACAATTTGGGGGTTTGTCTTCCTGACAAACTTTGTGTGCTTCAGGATCAGGGCCATGTCTGGTCATCTTTTGAACTTCCTACCTGCACGGAATATATAGCAGGTGCTTAATATGGATTTATCAATAATAACTAACAGCTATGTGCCAGACACTGGGCTAAGTGTTTTCTAACCTGTGCCTTTCTTCATGCTCAGAGGCAGTTTTGTGTAGAAGTTCAGAGCATGAGCTTTGCAGCCAGCCTGTGTAAGCTTGAACCCCAGCACTACAACTTACTAGCTACGTGACTTTAAATGAATTCACTGAGACCCCTTGTGTCTCTGTTTCTTTTTCATCCACAGACAGTAAGTCTTATGTAAGTATGTACTATTATTGTCATCATTTCACCAACCAACAAATGAGGCTGAAAGCTAAGTCACGGGCCCAAGGTCACACAGCTAATGAACAAAGGGACTGGGATGTGGACCCAGAGAGTCTGACTCTAGGACCCATGCTTTCACACATTACACATTTTTGAAGAAAAGGAAAAAATGAGGGTGTGCAGAACACAACTCATATGGATAGAATAGAAGGGAGACCAGTGAGGTCATCAGCCACCATCCCGCTGTGAGTATGGGGACCTGCAGCTGGGGCAGGGGGATGGAGGCTGCAGGAACACAACAGCAGGGACAGATATGGGACGCAGCATAGAAGAAGACACGCAAAACCTCTGGTTTTCTTCCTTTCTGTTTTGTTTCCATGCTCTACCCTCAGATTCCTTTTCTTAGCAGCAGCCATGCCCTAATACCTGCCCATTCCTGGAATTCTCCCCACATCTTCTCATAGGTGTTCTTTGCTGATGCCCTCCTCTCCTCATGGAATGTCTTTCCTCCTTTCCTGTTTATCAAAAGATCACCAAGTTTTCAAAACTGCCACAAACGATGACACCTCCCTAGTCCCTTCAGCCAAAAGTGCTCACTCCCAGCTTGGAAGCTCCTGTGTGACATCTTTTATGACGTCTTTTACTTCCTAACATACCCACCAGAGGCTGTGCTTCCTGAAGGCACTGTAAGCCCATGGCTAACTTTTATTTGTACCATCATAGTACGAGACTTGATACCTGGTCTGTTGAGTAAATGAATAGGTAAATAATGAAGGATTCACACCGCGATGGACTAATGAACGAGCGAGTGAGCGATAAGCAAATGGACAAGTTATACGTGCCAGGTGTATTTCAGCCACGTGTGGGTCTAGTCAGTTATAAAGCAAGTCGACATGAATGGAGATCCACAAGGCAGGCCAAGCAGCCCGTACTGACTGGTCCCCAAGTACAGAGCTCTGTGGCCCTGTGGTCGTTGCTGCCTCAGTGGAATGCTCTTCATCCAATTGACCAGCCTATACGGGTTCCCAAAGCAGCCCAGTGCCACAGGATCCAGCAAAGGATGGGATCCTGCCTGCCTTGCACATTACCTCCTTGCCAAGTTTTCATGAATGAGTGAATGGCATGAATGCATACATGAGCTCTAGACAGAAAGGAAATAAATTTTTTTAATGTAAATGTAGATTTTATTTTCCTTAGGCAGAGATTTATCCTGTACTCTTCTCTCTCTCGCTCTCTCTCTCTCTCGCTCTCTCGCTCTGACACACACACACACACACACACACACACACACACACACTCACCCACTCACCCACTCACCCACTCATCCATTCACCTACTTACTTGTCCTAGGAAGTTGTGACAGGAAACTGCTCTGTTCTTCCCAAGGGAGCTGGCCCCTTAGCATACTAAGAATGAGAGAGAATATTTTCAGGTCTGATGTGAAGCAGGACAAGAGGGCCATGTCTCAGATGGTTAGGAAGGAAAGTTGAGAGATGATTGAGAAGACGTGCTCCATGGGTCCACTGGAGAGCAGAATTCTGAATTACAACATGAGGCTCCAGTGACTGCTTGTCTACTCAGAATTATACAGCAGACAGCTTCGGAAGAGGGGTGTAGGCCTGCCTCAGAGCCAGGGCCTATGGATAGAGCTGAGCCGGCTGAGTTCTTTCTCATGTACACAGCTGTTGACTGGGGTGTACTAAAGAAGGGCCTGGGCAGTTGGGCTTGACCAAGTCCAATTCCATCACATATGCCATTTGGTAGGATTTTTCTCCCTACATCAAGATGACCTGAGAATTTCAACATGGAGTTCCTTCAGAATCTCAGAAGCAAATTCCAGGGAGGGTATCAAGCATGGAAACTTAGCACACAAAGAGTCTCTTAAGAACCTGCCAGCTTGTATCAATAACTGTGAGTGCCAACATCAGAGCCGGCAGTGCCGTTGAGCACCCAGAGGCAGAAACTGGAGCTTGGTTGGGAGGAACTCTGCCAAAGGGAGAGTTATGATCCCCTTCAAGAGTAGTGATGCCCTAACGCCCCACTTTGCCTCTTAGAGAAGGATTTCCTGAGTCCTCAACTCAAAGAACACAGAAGTTAGCCCCCGCCTGCTACCCAGGCCACAGCAAATGTGTTCTTACCCCAGATCTCTGACCAGCCTCTTCTTGGGCTCAATGATTTCCACTGCAAACCTCACCTTTCTAAGCATGTGGGCCCTAGATGTTTCACAGAGAATTTGGGATCAACTGGCACTCCAAACCCTCTTGTCTTGCTCTCCTGGTGACTGGAACGTGAGGGGTGGGGCCCAGAGGCCAGAGCCTATAAGACAGATGTTTAGCTCTTAGATAAAGTCAAGCTCTATGTGGTAAGGCTAGACTTGGGTTCTGTGCATCCAGGAGCCTCCCTGGAGTTGCCTGAGCAAATAGAAGTGTGGAATGAGTGAATGAGAATGGAGGGTAAAGGGACAGCACTGTCTTGTCACTTTGCCATCGTCACTTTTCCCCTCCTGGGGCAGATGAGTCGAAGTTGGCCTGTAGGGAGCTTTGTGGGACCTGGCTAATCCCAGACATGTGGTTTCCAGGTGAGAGATCTATTTCGGTTATTTCTTAGGCCCTATTTCCCAAATCCTTCTCATCTCCCATTTCCTACTCCACTTGCTCTCCCTAACTGAATAAATCCACTGTTGTCATGGAGACAACATAGTATCAGCATCTCTGCTTCTTCGTACATCCTTCCGAAACCAGAGCTAGAAAGAGTCCTACTCCTACCTCCCCAGTACTTCCGGCACAGGAGTCCTGCCTGAGAAAATACTGTATGATATTTAGAATATCTGCTTTGCCTGCTCAGTTTCCTCCCTCTTTGTACTTTTTCCTTGTCCGAGTTTTACCTTTTTTTCTTAGGAAAATAAGCTTCATTTGACTTCTTTCAGCCGGGGACCCTGAGTTTCAGTGCACTTTGGCCTCCTGTGGGAATTATGTCATCACTAAGGACAAGTTTGAGGGGCTGTGCTGCTCTTCATGCAAAGGGCAGATGTAATTCTCCAATAGATCAGCAGTTCCAGCCCGAAGCGCCTAGGTGGCTTGCTCAAGGTCACCCCACGCATGAGTGCAGAGCCTGGGTGGGGGCCCTCTGCAGCTTTCCTGTGCAAACACTGCCACCTTCAGTGGGGTCTGCATATAGAGACTGAGCATAACTACCACTGTTGAGCACCAACTGTGTGCAAGGTTCTTAGTGTACAGATATCACTTAAGCCTCAAAACAACATTGCAAAGTTGATATTGTTATTGTTACCACTTTAGAAAGGAGGAAACTGAGGCTCAGGAGGAAACTGAGGCTCAGGAGGTCATACAGCCGATAAGCATAGGAGCTGGATTTGAAACTGAACACTTGTCTCCTTCAAAGCCCATCTTCTCAACCAAAATGAAATTTGGCTTCCACCTAAAAAAAAAAAAAAAAAAAAATTTCAGGGGAGACCATTCCCTTAGCACTCATCAAAAGGATGAATTCCACGCTTTATCTTCTCCCCTTTGACTCCTGCATGGCCCTCTGCTATGTTTTGTGAATGAGGAGGGGAAAAATGCCATTGAAAAGTTCAGCCAACTTTGGATTCCACTCTCTGAGTGATAGCTTTAATTACTCCGAATTACTCAGCCACTCCACTCTTCTCCCCAAGTCATTAAAAATAGATTTTCTCTTTGAACTCTACTCTGCCTTCAGGTCTCCAGATAGTCCCGTGTTCTTAGGAGACAGCCCCAGGGTCAGCTTCTAGCCAGAGGTTGCATGTTGCTTTAGCTGCAGTCACAGGCTCCAGAACCTCCAGTTGGTTTTCTCAGGCAGGGCCTCCTTGTTCTTAATGATATTGGTCATGTGACTGTCACATCTCAGAGGACAGAAGGGGACTGGATTGGTGTTTACTTGATGGGGACTTAAGGGGATCTCACACATGACTATTGATTTTTAAAGAACTGGCTCTAACACTGGGAACACATAATAGTGAGTTCTTCACATTAATCACCGAGAGTTGATTTGTAAGAAAGACCAAAGCTGAACATGTGAGTTCAGAGGTGCTTTCTGCTCCCTGATGAGCAGCGGAGATGGGTGAGACGGGTATTGCTGTCTCCATTTTACATATGAGGAAAAGAAAGCCTGAAGAGAGTAACCAGCTCTCCCAAAGTCACACAGATAACAACTGGCAAACCAAGGCGGAAAGCCCCGCTACCTCCACTACCCCAGCTGTGCTCACTGTTTCTGTAACATCCCTACAAGGTTCAGGGCAAAAATGTACAGCCTGCTCAGAGCTGCCTCCTTTATTGTCCTGGTTCTGGCTGGCTTAAAAAAATATCTAGCAGGGGACCCTTCCATCCTTACCCACCTACCTCCCTCTTCCCCCTCTGGTATGACCCTTTCTGTTTTCTGGCTCAGGATCCAGCAGCTGAATCGTTGTGAGTAAAATGAGCTAAGAGGTATGCTGTGGTCGGGAGTGAACGTAGTTGCAGTGTCCAACAGCCTAGCACCCGATGTCTAGGAGGGAGAAAGGTGACCTGACAGCCAGCCCTCGGGGCAGCTCTGGTAGAGGGGCCTCCATCTCACTCCTCAGCCAGGGAGTCAGACATACCTGGACTCGAATTCTGTTTCTGCCACCCCCGAGGCACATGACCTTGGACAGGTTACTTAACCCAAGACTCAGATTGTTAGTAAGTCAAATGGGCCTAAGACTGCTTTCACTGCAAGGTTGGTATAAAGATGAAATGAGATAATACAGGTAAAGTGTGTGGCATGCAGCAGATGCTGGGTCAATGGCCACTATTAGTATTGTTCCTGCAGCTCCATTCTACTCAACAGCCTCAGTCAACTGCCCTGCTCAGAGCAAGGTGACACTCCAGCCAGGACCCTGCCAGCCATCAGCAGGAGACCTCAGTCCCCATCCCTTCCTGTCCCCCAGTCCCTGAAAGCAGATCCCAAGAGGGGATCTCATTGCTGCTCCAATGTCCCCCACCCCCCATTCCCAGCAGGGGAGATTCAGATTAAGATGCCACTTCAGGCACCCAGTAGGCAGCCTGCTCTTCCCCTGTAAAGGACCGGAAAGAAAACACGGGTATTTTTTCCGTGAAGTCTTGCTGAACCAAAGAGGATGTAGTACAAAGCATGTCGGGGAGCCTGACCTGTCCGCACAGGCTCCCCTTTGGCTTTGGTACCCAAGAGAATCCGGCAGGGGCCGGGGGCCAGGCTAGGCCTCCCTGACTGACCATCCGCCCATGTTCATTGCTGCCTCATCCGGTGTAAAGGGAAGGACAGAGCGCTAAGCTCTGGGCCTCTCACGCTGATTACCCCTATTCCCTTGGGGCTAACAAGATTTGGGGCAAGCCTCTCAAGAGAGACTCCACTCACCCATCCAATCCATCAAGTAACAACTGCTGGTGTCAGCAAGCTCAAAGCTGTGGAGTCAGAGAAGTGAAAGAAAGCCTCACCTGCCCTCGAATTGCTTCCCACCTCCGGTTCCCTCTCTGGCCTCCGCTTCTGTCTCCTGGAACT
The DNA here is from genome assembly GCF_057876585.1 of Rhinolophus sinicus. NCBI lineage: Eukaryota > Metazoa > Chordata > Mammalia > Chiroptera > Rhinolophidae > Rhinolophus > Rhinolophus sinicus. The sequence continues at coordinate 20,685,351 of NC_142511.1, forward strand.
GACCCCTGAGCCTCCTCTTCCGCCTCACCCTCAAAAAGATCCCCTACTGTGTGTCACCTTCATGGGTATTGGAGGGCTGTCCCTTAGCTGGCAACTGTGCCATTCACTGTGAGACTGAGCCCTTTGCAGGCTGTTTCCTGGTGGCTCAAATGCAACATAACAATACCTAGCCTCTCTTCCTCCCTGGGGAGCTGTGCAGATCAAATGAGATAATATGTGTGAACGCGATTGGAAAACGCTAAACCCATCTGCTGGTACTGTTGTGATTGTGCTATGGCTCTCAGTCCACACACCAGCCCTGGTGGGCCTCTCTTCAGTCTGCCTTCAGCTGTGTATGTAAATGAGCCTCAGATCGTTTCTTAAAAACAGGTTGGATTGGGGAGAAGAGGGGAAAGTGGGTCTGAGACCCTACAAACTCAGAGAGAGGGTGGGCTGACAGAGAGAGACTGCCAAGAGAAGATACAAAGGAAAGGAAAGAACCAGTTGTGTTTCAGCTGCTGTGCGCTTTGCCCCAGGCTCTGGGGACCAGGAGGCTGTGGATCAGGCCAACTGCATGTTCCAACCAGGCTGTGTGTGTCACCTCCCACCCCTGCCACCTGGCTCTCGGCCACTGAGAAGGCCTCTGTTGCTTTCCTGTGTCAGGAGGCAGGGGACACGTGTGGGGACAGGTGTACCATCTGGCAGTGGGGGACCAGATTCCGGGGAAGCAGGGGGATTAAATGCTCAGTCCCCAAGGGGCCCCTCAGCCTAGGGAACAGCTTTCCCTTATTTCTTCCCCCTCTCCCCTTCTCTCTTCTGCATTGTTACAAAGGAATCGTGCAGGCCTGTTGAACACCAAGTGCTGTGCCAAAGCCCCCTGAGGCAAACCTGCACTCGCTGTCTTTTGATCCCCAACTGTGTCTTGATTATACCTCTGTTGTGGCATCTATCCCACTATACTGAGATGCCCTGTTTCCTTGGTTTTGTCCTCAACCAAACCATGGCTCCAAGGAGGGCAGAGAAGGTAGCACCATTGCCTAACAGAGAGCTTAACACACCATAAATGCTGAGTAAATGTTGAAGGACCGGATGGGACTCAGGCACAACCCATTGTCAGAATCTTATGTGTGGTTGTGCGTTTAACCCAAATGTTTTCCCATAGAGCCCCCCCAAGTTCTCAGATCTTCATAGCTCCTCATAGGCATCCACATAGGGGGGCCGAGGCGTAGCACTGATTCTCTGCCCCAGGTTCACTCACCAAAGGGCTCTGTTCCTCGCTCCACCATGGGAACTCTTCTCTCTGAAGAGTGATGGGCTTGTATCTGACAGTAGTGAGTGTGCAGGGCCTCTGCCCAGGATGGTAGTAACTACAGGGCCACAGAGGACTCACTCTGGATGCTCCAAACGCTACAGGTCTGCCGTGTTCTTCAAGAATGAAGCTGGTTCCCGCAGTTCCCTCAGGGACTTGTCCTCACAGCCGATGCTAATCCTCATTGTGTGTGTAGCAACCTCCCTGTGTTGCTACCCAATGTGCTGAAAAGGTGGGGGGGGGGGCACCTCAAACTCTGCACACCCCTATTGAGCCCTCCCCACATAGATCTCCAGCTCCTTTCACACAGGCCAAGGAAGGTACCAGAGATGCGGGGCCCCGGGGCCAAAGAAGCCAAGAACGCAGTATGAGTCACCTTAAATTGAGAGTATTTCTTAAGCAAATGACTTAATAGGACAGTTATATTCATTAGCGTCATAATTACAAGGCATAAGATCAAGCAGTGAAGCATGCGGAACATAAGGGTGGAGTCCAGTCGGAAGCAGCTCCATGATCCTTGGGAGAAGGCCGTGGAGGGGGCAGGAGGAGGGAGGGTGTCGGGGCGTCCTCTGACTGTGGATTTTGCCAACCCAGCCACCCTCTGATCCTAGCACTCAATGAAAGGGGTGGGGGAGCCTTAAGCATAATTAAAATGCAATTATAATAAACAAACACTAATTAAAGCATTACAGAGTGTCCCATTAACTCTGAGTCACCCCTGACAGAGTGCCACCTGACATGGTGGACACTCTCCAGGAGAAAGTTCCCTTCCCTTCTAGAGCTTCCAGAGAAAACTCTCATGCCCACCCCATGCCACCCAGCCCACCAGGTCCCAGAACGAGTGGCCGCCTGTCGCCTGAGATGCAGAGTGAAGTGCCCCCTGACTCTGGAAGCCTGAACTTGGTCCTTTAGGTCTTCTGTAGGCTCAATTGTGAGAACCAATTTCTCCCTGGGCATAAAGCAGTCTCCAGAGTACTCCTTCCCTGCCTTCCCTCACATCGGGCTAGTTCCTTCCCTAGCCCTGTGGCAGAGTTTTATTCCATTTCTTCCTAGCCCCAGGGGCCTGACATTTAAAAAGACTTCTCCAAGGTGTGAGCTCATCTACATTGGTGGTTCTCAAACTTAAGTATCCATAAGAATGAGCTGGAGAGCTTGTGAGACCCAGTTCTGGACACATCCCCAGAGTGCCTGATCCAGTGGATGCTGGCTTCCCCTGTCTCATAAGCTCATAGATAATGCCAAGGGTGCCGGCTCAAGACCCATGCGTTGAGAGCCATTGTTCTTTGAGAGCCACAGGGCCATCTCTTTTTGGACAATACTCTTTTGGCCAAAGAGTGACAAGCTGGAGACCTAAGAGACTGTGTATGTTCCGGCTCCATGGTCTTCTCGGTCCTTCCCAAGTTAACCCAAACCTGCCCTTCCAGATTCCTACCCATCGCTCCTGGCCCTCATGCCAGGTTTTCTGAAGACACTCTGTTCTCCTGTGTTTGCTCATGTGGTTCCTTCCACCTGGAACTCATCTGTATAAGCTTCATTCACCCTTCAAGACCCAGACACATGCCATGTCCCTCACAAAGGCTTCTTAGGACGCCCAGCAAGAGCAGCACTGTCCCATAGAAGTTAAAGGCGAGCCGCAAATGTGAGCTTCGTGTGTGATAGTAACTTTTCCAGCAGCCATATTTTAAAAAGAAGAAACAGTTGAAATTAATAATGGATTTTATTTAACCCAATATTTGCTAAATTTTTATCTTTTTAGGGTGTCAGTAAAAAATTATTAATGTGATATTTTACATTCTTTGTTTTCCTGTACTAAATCTTCAAAACCCAGTGTGTAGTGTGTCCCTGTGGCACATCTCAGTTTGGACCGGCCACATTTCAGATGTTCACAGCAACCCAGGCTAGCGGCTATTGCATTGGACAGTGCAGACATGGAAGTATTGCTCTTTGCTCTGAATTCCTTCAGTGCTCTTTCAGCACCTCTCTTAGAACCCACATCACTTTCTGGTTTTCATTGCGAATCTGTTTGCAACTTGAAGGTGATGGTCGTGTTTTAATGCTGCTGTTGTTTTTATTCCCCTGAAGTGCTTAGCGCTGGCCTGTATGTAGAACACGATCAATGAATATTGGCTGATGAATGATGAATGAATGTGGCGACACGTGAATATGGCAAAGACAGAGAGCGCATGGTAGCATCTGACTTTGAAGGTCTCCTCCCAGTCCCTGTGACATTTCTTTCCTCTGGTTTGTATATGGCTATTAGATCTTTGAGGAGAGAGTAATTCAAGTTTAAGAACTTCCCCCTCCCCAATAAGTTTCCTGTTTCACTTTGCTCTTCAACTCAGTGCATTTAAAAAAAAAAAAAATTCCCACCAGGAGGGCCCAGGAAACAGGAAAAATAGTTGTGCTATTGGTTTCATGTTTGGAGAAGAACAGGGTTCTCACTATCTCTGTGGCACTTGGCGTGAAAGTGGGCTTTGTTGCTGGAGACACTGCTCCCATTCAGGGCCTCCTTGCCCAGCTGCTGAGAGCTGGGCTGTGTTTTGACAGACGGGCCGAATGCAATGCAGACAGTTGTTTTAATTTCCAGCCAGATGCAGACATCACTCACACAGAGCCCGAAACCCAAGAAAGGAAGACCAGGCACTGGGCTGCTGCTCTCAGACCTCAGAGGGTGGGATGGAGGGGGCCGGCGGAAACCAAGCGGGTGGCTGGGGTCACAGATACCCAGAAGGGCTGAGAATCCCAGGCCCGGAGATGCACCCGAGGAGAGTATCCGGCGAGCACCTGTCAGAAAGGTGCTTCTGGGAGGAATCACAGGCCATGAGTCAGGGGTCAAAGGTTTCTCTTTAAGGCAATGTGATATCTGTGGCTGGTGGTGATGGCTGGATGTTATCTTTTAACTGTACAAGTTATACAGGGGGAAAAAATCATAAACAGTCTCAGGGAGGAGTTAGGTAAACTGTGGGAAACAGAATCCTGAATGTGAGAATTGGAAGGACTAGTGCAGCCTTCCTCTGAGGGCAGAAATCCTTTCACAGCCTCCCAGATGCATGTCATTTTGACTCTGCGTACACATCTCACTGATGGGAGTTCCTTCTGGAAGCGAGGTCGTTTGCCATATTGGATAACCTTGACTTACTTCTGTTGAGCTTTCCTGACACTTGTCACCCAGGAGTTTTATTGCAGCCACACTGCTGCCCTTCAAACCCTGGAAAACAGCATGCCCACCTTGAGACTCCACTTCTTGGAGCTCAGTAAACATCCTGGTTCATCATCTGTACCTCAGATGCCGCATATCGGTCCCACCCTATCATGACCTCCCTTCTGAGAATGATCTCTGGTTGAGCAACACGCTTCTTGGGGCACGTTATAGACCTGAGCAGGTTATACACCTGAGCAGGTTATACACCTGAGCAGGTTATACACCTGAGCAGGTTATAGACCCCAGTGTGGGCTGGTCCCTCTGGATCCTGACACTATGTCTCTAATCTGCAGCCCATGAGCAAATGAGCCCCTCCAGCTATTCCATCATCCTGTCAAGTCACGTTGGACATAGAGTCAACTCAAACCCTTGGCTCTTTTACACATGAGCGATATCACACCAGCTTCCCCCATCCTCCGCTTAAAGTATGAACTTTTAAAAACAAATTTAAAAGTTGTTTTTAAATTTATCCTTCCTGCATTTCATATTTTTATTACTAAGGGGAGGTTAGGGATATTTAAAGCTCATCACGTGACTTGCTCACAAAAAGGCCTTGAAATGCAGAATGTTAAGTGTTATGATGTGGTAAGAGTGAGGGAGACACCCAACAGAGAAAACCAAGGCTCCTGGGGCTGGTACCTAAGACCTTTGGTCATCTGCCATATTGGATAACCTTGACTTACTTCTGTTGAGCTTTCCTGAAACTTGTCACCCAGGAGTTGTATTGCAGCCACACTGCTGCCCTTCAAACACTTTGGTCATCGGGCTCCTGCTTACATCCCACCAGACTCATCTCTCACCCCACCCCACCCAGGTGCCCCCTACACTTGTTACACTGAACTTGTCCATGGTTACTTTTGCGCACGATAATCTCTCAGCTTGAAACGCCCTTCTAGGCTGACTTTTCCTCTGACTCACCCCTACACCCTTCTTCCCGACAGGATGTACCTAGGCACCCTTCCTCTAAGTTACAAAGGGTCCCAGGCACAATGGAGAACAGTTCTCGGTTTGTAATTACCAACTCCCCCTGGACTATGGGCTCTGCGAGGGCCAGATCTATGTGCTGTTTGCTGCTGTTTCTCTTTTGCATACCACCAGAGCCTCCACACGGTGACAGCTGATAAACATTTGCTGCATGAGCAGTGTTAGACTCCATCCTGAGCCTCTCAGGAGGACGCTGTGAAGGCGTCTCCATCAGATCGTTTGTCCCCCTGCCAGAGGCAGAACACTATGCTGCTGGACCACAGGTTGCATTTTCACTTGAGCTCACACATCAGTAGGTGGGGGACCTCTATGCCCTAACAAATGAGAAGCCATTCCCAGCCCAGCAAATGTTTTTGCAGCCCAGCAGCCTCCTGCCCCAGCCAACTGACGGCTACTGAGGACATATCAAGTGGAAGCCTTCAATCTCCTGACCCCCTTGCCCGGCCTTAATGTCACACATACTGGGCAGGAAGGGATGAGTGATGTCCAAACAGGCCCAGCTCAAGCCCTGCAGGGCCCCACCTGGAAGCCAGGAGGAGTGGGCAGGAGCCACCCCCTCTGGGGGGCAGGAGCTGGATCTGCAAATTCCCACTTTCTCCAGCAAGACAGAATCAGAGAGGCAGCTCTTCTCTGTGGATGTCCCCATTTAGTCAGACTTTTCAAAGGATGGGAGATTTACTAGAGAAACTGAATGTAGACATCAGAGAATGGGATAATTGGATCCAGGTGGTATGTTTGGTTGGCTGTAACGAGAGTGTGGCATACGATGAATATTATTTGATAGGAAAAGTTTCTCCTTCTCTCCCTCTTTAAATGTGTTCTGTGCAGGCAGGCTGTCTCAGCCCTAGCCCAGCTGAAAGCTCTTCAGAGACAAGTTGGTGGCACTCAATAGCCTTTTAACAGAGTTAACTAGTTTCAGCACTTGCCATGAGCAAACCCAGCTCTCATGAGGACTTGAGTTCAGGAGAATGACGCTGGAGGTTTTGCTTCCATGTCTGGGAAGGCAAGAATCCTTGACCTGCCACCTGAGAAGCACATTCTGCTTAGCTGTACCTGCCTGTGCCAGGCAAAAGATGAGAACCACGCGGCTACTGGTTTACCCCGACTGTCACCTGTTTAGGGGTGGTGACAGGGCAAGTGTGGGTAGATGATAGATGAGACACATCGGCAAGGCATCACTACCTGATCTAACCATGCCCTTTGCTCTCTTTACCAGATTACCAGGGTCCCTGTGGAATCGTGTGAACAGTATACAACTTGTGGGGAGTGCCTGAGCTCGGGGGACCCTCACTGTGGCTGGTGTGCCCTGCACAACATGTAAGTTTGGGACCGTTCTGGAAAGGGGCCTGGAATGCAGAGGACCATGTACTTAGCTGGGAGTTCAGATGAGGGATGTGACAGCAGTTTGCAGAGAGAGAGGAATTTCCCTCTTCTGAGCAGTAACTCTAATCGTGGTTGGAGCAGTAAGAGCAGCAAGAGGGAAAGAGGCCATGGGTGGTCTTCCTTCCAAATGCAGTGTCTTTGCCTCTGTCTTTCATTCCACGTCCAAATTCTGCCCTCCCAGCCGCTCTCAAATCTTGTCAGTGTGGGGAAGGGTAGTGGTGTTGGAAGAACTCACGAGGGAAGCTGTAGAATTTCTAGGTTCCCCAGGAACCTTCTGGGTGCAGCCTGAACTCGCTGTCTCCTGCCGCGAGCGTGCAGATGGCAGTGCACTGGAGTCGGGAGCTCTGGACGCCAGTGAGCTGCTGTGCGACCCTGCCTGGTCCACTGACTACTCTGGGCCCTCGTTTCTTCATCGCTCAATAGGGATAATGCCTACCTTGCAGGTAAATTGTGAGGATTAAATGAAATAATAAATGTTCTGGAAATAAGGAAGCCCAGAATAGACTACACAAATCAAAATAATTACTCTAAACCCTGAACTCTTGGGAGGACCCTTCTGGTCTCATCATTTCATGATTCCAAGAAGTCTGCATTTCACTCCAACTGGCCACACAGTGCAATTCAGACACATCGCCTGCCATTGAATACCAGCTCAATACAAATACAAAATTACATTTAAACTTCCTAATTTGAGGAGCCCCAGAAGGACAAAAAAGGGTGAGCTGGCTTGGATTCTGTTCCCCAATGGAGTTGGAAACTCCATGGCTCGATGCCAGCCAGTAAAGCATCTCTATGAAATGTGCCGGGTTTAAGCTTGGGGTGGAGGCAGCGGAGGAGGGCCAGAGTTCAGGGGCCGCACAATAGCTCTTGGCTTCCAGCCTCTGCAGCAGGTGTTGGGAGGACTGTGGAGGGAGGGAGGGAAGCAGGCGCCTCACAGTTGCAAAATCTGGACTGGATTCGAGCGCACAAATACTGGGTTCCCTGCTTGGGTTTGGAGAAAAGAGACTCCTCAAAAAGTTTTGCAAAAAATGCTCTCATCAGAACCCAGAGTGAGCCACCATTTAGGTCAGACAAATGGTAAAGATGCTGATGACGCCTCTGTTGTGCCCCAGGAATGGCAAAAGTGGCTAAAATTGAGTTCCTTTCAATGAGGCGAACCCGTGGCCATTGGACTCTCTCCTCAAGGGATTTCTTCCTCCACAGAACCTGACAGTTGCCTTTAGCTCCTTGCAAAGTGTCCTGGGCTACCAGCCCTCTCACCGGGCAGTGGCCATGTCCAGCTGTGACACCCACCCCCTGCTCCTCCCTGTCATGCCTGCCCAGGTTCCGTGTAGCTGGCATTTCTCCCATAGAGAACACACCAAAGTTATAGATGGGGGATTGTCATTTATTCAGCAGCAAGGACAGCCACGTTCCCCAACTTGTACTAGAGCCTACAAATTTATCCATGATGCCTGAATCTCCTGGTGGCCCCAGAGTACCCGTGACCCTCCAGGGTGAGTCAGATGTGGGTACCAGAATGACTGAGTCACAACATCACACTCTCAGGTTTCCTCTGTCCTCTGGATTCCTTGCCTGTCATCACACACTACCTCCTACCTACCAGGGCACACCTCTCCTTCCAGCAACTCTGCTTGCCAGAAGTATGTGGGGAACAAGCTTTTTCCTGTTTATACACAGAGGTTTCTCCTCTTCTGGTCACTTTTGTCTTCACCAGCCCCTCCTGCAGTGCCCTCCCACCTGCCACCACCAGCCTGCCTTGGTGAGGGGAATGAGGTGATGGGCCCAGCTCCAGCTCCCAGGCCCGCACACGGGACCTTAATGGAGGCAGAGGGCTGAGGGAGATTACTAAAGAGGCTTAGGGTCCAGGGGGTTTGAAACCTTCCTGTCTCTTCTGTGTGCCTTGCTCTGGCAAGTGTGTTATTGTCTCCAAGGCTATTTATCTCTGTTAGGGCTGTTGCCATAAATAGTATGATAAAAAAGAGCCATTTCAGTGAGTCAATGAGATAAAGGCCCCAGTCAAGAGCTCACTTTAGAGCTATCTTAAGGATTCACTTAAACCTCCATAATTCTTTTCTTTGACAGCATTCATATTTAGATCCATTATGTGCCTGGAAAGGAAGGGGGGAGGCAGTGGGGGGAGCTCGGGTGGGAATCACTGCCTGAGTGTGGAATCTGGTGGTGTCCGGTGGCTGTTGGTTTGGGGAAGCACCAGCATGTTCCCGTGTGACATAAGTGGCAACGAGGCACACGTGCGTGTAGGTGCCACCATGCCCACCTGCCACTGTGAGCACAGGAGCCCTGGAGGCAGATGAAGATGTTGGGAGAAGCAGCCACACAAGCTTTCTGACAGAGGCAGCCCTGGCTGCCACTCCTCGTCTGTCTCTGTCTCCAGGCATTATTTCACGCCACAAACATCTATTTAAAATACACCGTGTGACAGGTAGAATATCTCAGTGAATAAAGCATGGTCCCTGCCTTCAAAGAGCCATCAATCCAGCCATAAGATCACATACACACTCTCCCACACAGCTAAGACCCTGTCTGTATTTTTAAATATCCCTGAAGAATAATATTAATAATCATTAATATTATTATTATAAAGGCTAACAGGCCATTTTCTAAGCACTAATTCATTTACTCCTTACACCCTATGAGGCAAGTTGGGGAAACTGCGGCACAGAATGATTAAGTAATGTGCCCAAGGGGCCACAGCCAGTAGGCAATAGATCTTGGTTAGAACCCAGGTAGCCTGGCTCCAAAGTTTATATTCTTAGCCTCTTGTGTGCATCTTCTCACATTCCCCAAACTTCCCTCCCTTGATCATGGAGCAGCCTGTAAAGATTCTATCGATAGCTATACATCTAAACCACATCTCTCATGTTGGGGTTAATCCCACTTTCTGTCTAACTGCACTAGAGACCATCTGGGAGGCACCCAACCCTGTGGGATGAAAGTCCTAAAGAGAAGACCAGCCACAGGCCTCAGAGCAGCAAAACCCTCTTACTTACCCCAAGGGGGACAATGGAGCCTAACAGAAGGGTCTCAGAGGCCTGACCGCTTGTGAATCTGTGTCTGTGGCAGGTGCTCCCGTAGGGACAGGTGCCAACGGGCCTGGGAACCTAATCGATTTGCTGCCAGCATCAGCCAATGCATGAGTCTCGAGGTGCACCCTAGCAGCATCTCAGTGTCTGAGCACAGCCGGCGGGTAAGTAACCTACCAGAGGGACGGTGGGGACACGGAGCCCACACATGTGTGGGTGGGTTCCTTTAACACTCAAAAAAGTATCTGTAAATGGATCGTGCTTTAAATGCTCCAAGGAAATTATATTTATAGAAAACCTATGGCAACTCCTATCGTAAATGGCAAAGTCATCCTCCGGACTCCTTGCAAATTCATTATCTATTGATCTGTTTGTAAACCTAGATTTTGCATTTAGTAACAAAGATCTATGACATAATGCATTCCAACAGCAAGCAATACATTCTTCGGTACATGCTATATTTACAATTCTCCACTGCTGCAGTCTCACAGAAAGCTGAGTTGCGTGTGTGTGTGTGTGTGTGTGTGTGTGTGTGTGTAAGAGAGACTTAATTCACAGTCAGTGTGTGCTCAAAGAGAATATTAAAGGGAATAAAATAGTCCTCAACCACCTGTCGAAGTGCAACCCAAAATATTTCCTATCCTCAGGCCTTGCACAATTATTTCATTCTGAAGGTTTTATGAGCATTCACGAATGTTAATTAGTTAATGAACCTTCCAAAATTTCCATTCATTCATCCCCACAGGGAGGTTTTGGCTCCCGTGGAGCTGAGGGAACAAACAGCAGAGTTTGTACCTAAGTCTCTGGACCCCATGGAAACGAAATTGGGGCAGAGTTTCAGCAGCAAGCAAATGTATGGGAAGGTGGTGAGGTGACACCCACTGTGACCTCCAGGTGCTGGTAGGAAGACAAAAGGAGACCCACCTACATCATGGCTCCCAACTTGGGGGCCACAGGGCTATTGTCACCAGCGAACCCTTATGGGTACTCCCACTGCCAGAGGGATCCAGTCACATTCCTTACCTATTGTTTCAAATACCACTTAGATGTTATATTGTGGTAATTGAGTACAAACTCATTTCCAAGTGCACTGAATTCAGAGTGGCATCTTGCCATTAAATAATTTCTCAATCAACAGATTTTTTTGACAGTCTGGGATATTTTTACCATACAAAGGAGGATGTTCAAATTTGAAAAGGCTGGACGCTGCTGGCCTAGATCATTGGAACCTTTTATAGGTAACAGCTGACATCATCTGTGCCATTGGTGTCCACTTTCCTGCTTTCTGTCATCCCCCAAGTGCCTTGTGAAAAGACTGCCCTCCTTTAGGGGAGCTGTCAGCAAGCAGAGAGACCAGGAGGGACAGAGAAACAAATTCTAGCAAATCCACCACCTTTCATAAGCAGGCCCTAAGGACAGCCAGGGCGAGGAACTAGCTGTCTTCCACCAAGCTGGTGAACTCCTGCGGAGCCTACAAGCCAATGATACTTGCTCTCCCATGAGCCAAGGCTAAGGCTTATTGTAAAGAACTCAGCTCATGACTTGCTTTCAAGTTTGTGTGGTTTCATGTCAAAGTGATCTGGGTGTGAGATGGATTTTAGTACCTTTCCCCCTAGTGTCCTCCCTTTCCACCCCCCCAGTGCTTTCTGATGCTGGACAAGACTGAAAAATGAATTCATAATAATATTAATAAAGACCACTGACCCTGCACAGCCTGGCAGAGCTACTGTAATTGTTCAGTATCAAAGCCAGAAGATCACCTACCCCAACATCCTTCTTTATAAACGAGATCAGGGGAGATTAATTAGCCAGAGGCAATGGCAGGGCCAGGCCCAGGTCCCCGAGCCCCGAGGGCTCTCTCCCTGTGGCATCAGCCCTGTGCTCCTGAGCCTCTTTGCTCCTCCCACAGCTCAGCCTGGTTGTGAGTGATGCTCCAGATCTGTCTGTGGGCATCGCCTGTGCCTTTGGGAACCTGACAGAGGTGGAGGGACAGGTGTCCGGGAGCCAGGTCATCTGCATCTCACCCGGGCCCAAGGATGTCCCTGTCATCCCTCTGGATCAAGGTAAGAGTTGTCTGCCATGAGAGTCATGTGCTAGGGGCTGCCCTACCAGGGGGACCACGAGTAGAGGACGGGGGACAGGGGGTGGGCGGGAGTGAGAAGTACCAGCACAGCAGTTGCCTGACCAAGTCTCTTTATGCCCAACACCTGTTGGGCATATAAAACTCATTTGAGTTTGAAAACAAACTGTCATATCCCAAAGCAAAATTCAGAAAGAAGGAAATCCTTTGCTCCTGTTTGGGTTAAGGGTACACAGTATGTAAAGAGTGTTTGTCATGCAGGGTGGCAGGCAGGGTCTCCTGTCCCGCTCCCCACATAGTAACGCAGGACATGGTGAGGCCAAAAAGGAGCACCCATGGAGCCATAGACAGGGGAGTCATACCACTATATTCTCACTGGCGGCTGGGTTGGAGGCACAGGAAGCAGGCTCCACATGGTGCGCAATTCACCGTCTGCTTCTCTGCCAACCAACCAACCCCCTAGCATAGCCACTGCAGTTATATTAGTGGCTAATGGCTAACCAGTAACAGCTGATGGCCAACCAGCCACTGTGGACGGCCGTCCAATCATAGCTGATGGCCATCTACTGCCCGAGCCAGCACCGTTCCTCGTGAGACCAAGAGCCTGGAAACTGCTGTCTGGGATTCTGTCTTGGGAAATGATTCAGACAGGTTCCACCCGCCATGTGTGCCCCAAGAGCCCTGCAGTGGCTGAATGACTTACCCTCAGAATCTCCACTGGGCCCCCAGGTTTTCACTACCCTCTCCTTTTTTCTCCTTTTTTTCCAGACTGGTTTGGGCTAGAACTGCAGCTGAGATCCAAGGAGACAGGGAAGATATTTGTCAGCACCGAATTCAAGTTCTACAACTGCAGCGCCCACCAACTGTAAGTCCTTGTCAGAAAGAGTCTTGCCCTGGGGCTGGATATGGGCATGGGTTTCCTCTAACATCAAATCATGTCCTATTCACCTCACAGTCTGCCTCCGGGGCCTGGCACATTATCTGGAACAGAGTGAGCTCTCCATAAACGTTACTTTTCAGTTCTATTCAGTTACATTAAACTGAATGGCAATCACGCTCCACAGCCTCTGATCTCATTCAGTCTCCTCTGCCTGCGGCCCCAACACACGCTACCCCCAACTCTTAAGCTAAGACAGTAAAAAGAGGGTTTGAAGTAAAGACAAAGGTCATGGCCCAGGAACCATAAGAAAAGCTCTCCTTTTTTTACCAATTGGTGGTGGCTCTGAACAGAGAGATTGACAGTGAATAGAGGTTAGACGTGTCATCCATGACCAAATTAAGAGGGACTCAGATATAAGAGTCAGCTATACACACAGTTACCCGCAGAGGAGGGACGGGGGTGGGGCCATAGCCTCACTCAGCTCTCAGGAAGAAGACCTGCACTGGGAGAGGGAGGGGAAGCTTTAAACTCCACCGTGGTCCAAACCCAGCCTTCAACTTTTTAGAAAGGAAGGGAAAACCAGACCAAACCACCAGCCTCCAGGAGGGTTTGAGTACACCCCAGTTGACCTAACCAGCCATATCCAGCAGCAAAATGCCTACCAATGGGTGCCCACAAGTCTGTGAGATCTGAGAGCTGTGCAGGAAGCTGGGAGCTTTTCCTTAGTAAAAATCAGAGAAAGGAGTGGAGAGGATAGACCCATATTTAGTTTCTGCTGATCGTCTCTGGAAGAAAAACTGAGACTTCTTCCATACAATCTAACATTGGCCACGGGACCAATGACCTTGGACTTTCAGCAAGGAGAGAGATCAAACAGCTTTATACCAGAGGAATATTCTATGGACCCATCCTTCCCGTTGCCTGGCACAGGGAGAGCCTGAGGTCTGCAGAACGGGCAGAACTCCAAGGCATCAAGTCTTGGGCACAATGGCTCAGCTTCCACGTGGGCAGTCTGTTTGCAGCTAACCCCGAAGTGAATCTTTAGACCTTAAAATATACAAATGAGCCAGTCCTCCTTAGTTTCCCCTTCTCTGATCTTGATTTTCATGGTTAGAATCATCTGCTGGAATTCTGGGGCCTCCGTGGTAGTTAAGGAAGGAGACATGGATGAGCCCCATTGGGACAAATCAACAGAAATGCTGAGAAAGACAGGACAAGTTGTAAAAATGGCCTGGGGAAGGAGCCAGAGCAGGGCAGTAAGTGGCTGAAGTCAAAACAGACAAAATTGCCCACTAACCACTGCATTCCAATCCCACCTAGCCCTGTTTTGGGAAATGCAAGCATCTTGGAAAAAGAACTTCCCAACCTCCTCCTGAAACTCGAACACAGTGGTGACGGAATCCATCGTTTGTGAGAGAATCCTCATCTCCATGGCAGTACAGTGTGATGGCACCACTTTCAACCATGAACTGCTTTGGCAATAGAGATGCTGTCACGGGCAGCAACTTTTAGCAAAAAAAAAGCAGATCTCCCTGACAGCACAGATTTTATCATTTTATCGCCAAACACTATCTTACCATTTTGTACGCCTGGCATTCACAGTAAAAAGTCACAGAATCAAGTTCAATCTTCTCCTTTTAATGTAGTAAACTGAGGCCCGGAGAGGATCAGTGCTACAATGAAGGTCACAAAATTTGCCAGTGGAAGAACTAGGTTTAGAACCCCATCTCATCATCCTTGTTCCATTCTCATTACTTACTTGCTGAATCATAAGATGTTAACAAGAATCGGTCATCTGAACTAAGCCAGAAATGAAATAACTTTGGGCATATCCAGAAGGAGATAAAAATGATTGGCAGAGAGGAGATGAAGTGTAAATGTACTAATGCACCCAACACATGGTGGCATGATAGCCAATGACCCCCTGGATGGAGCCCCACCCACCCAAATGTAATGTGAGTGCCCACCAGGTGGCGCCAGATTGCAGACCAGGCTGTGACCCTTCCCTGTTGTCTAGTGAAAGACTAGACTAGGGGAGCTAGCAAGAAGCCAGAAGCCCAACCTCATCTACAAAATCCATTTCCATTGTAATGGACTGATCACACACAGAGAGCCAAAATAATACACGCAGCCTCCAGGTGAAACAGGAGGAAGGGAAATGCTCCTCTGGAAAGAAACTCAGGAGCCACACACGTAGCCTATTGCTACCTACCGTATGCCTGGCTACTTGGAGAATGGAACAGTTACCATTTAACAGTTTACCCCCGAAAGCCCAGTAACACAGGTGATCTGAACCAATTGTTAACACTCAAATGTGATTTAAAAGCTTAAAATAACAGGTAACTTAAGCACTTGCAAATAATACATTTAGCATTGTATTTTTCAAAACCATTTTCCTATACATTATCTGATTTGATGCTAAACAGCCCCGTGGAGTAGACAGGAAAGTTTGATTACAAACAGATGAAGAAATTTCCAATTCAGAAGGTGACGTGACTTACTCAGGGTTACCCCCGTGGCAGTGGCAGAGGCAAGACTGGCATCAGATCTGCCCAATTTCTACCCCTGTGCTCTTTCGGCTATTCTGTCTTATAAGTGGCGGTATGCTGATAAATGTTTAACCACCAGCAACCATGAAAAAAAAAAACCCTCATGCAGCACTTGCCAATTTCTATGGTGTAAATACTCCCTCTGTGACCGATTTCAAGCTATCAACATGATGTCAAGCCACTTGCAAAATTCTTGAAGATATACATAATTGTCTCTCATGAGCTGACACAGGCTGGCTCCAACACACCAGTGCTTTGAGGTTACATTAGTTCCATTCTGCACTCTTTTTTTTTCTTTTTTTTTTTTTTTTTTTTTTTTCTCAATTCTCTTGTCCTGTGAATATCTTTGAGGGAGAATCCACAACTCTCAGTGCTGGGGGATGCACCTGCAATCTACCCTCCTGAGAGTGAGACCAGGATAACAGACTTCCATCGGGACACTTGGGGTACCTGGCACCTTTGTCTTCCCTCTGCTCCCTTCTCTTTGCGTCTTACTGTCTCCGTCCTTGCAGGTGCCTGTCTTGTGTCAACAGCGCCTTCCGCTGCCATTGGTGCAAGTACCGCAACCTCTGCACTCATGACCCCACCACCTGCTCCTTCCAGGAGGGCCGGATCAATATTTCAGAGGTAAGCAGGGCTCACCTTGGTATGGGATCAACATTCCCAGTGAATCTGAGTGGCCCTCCCTTTCCAGGTGGTCAGTCCAATGGCTTGGCCGTCTCCTGGCCCATCTTCGTCTCCTTCCATGTTAGAAAGCCCTGTTATTATAAAGCTCAGAAAGTGCCAGGAAATACCCCAGAGGCAGAGAAGTGTTCTCATCTACTAGACTCCTAAGACTCTGCATTCAAAAGCTTGAGGGGAACTGAGGGTTAAGACTGAAAGCTTAGAGAAAACACGTCTAACCAAACAGACTCCATGGTCTAGAGGAGGATAGTGAATGGCATTTGTTCTTTGAGTCCAAGCCCTTTGCTTGGCTGCAGACATGCTCTAGTTCAATAGAATATTCACTCTCAATCATTCTTCTGCGTAACCTCTCTTCCAAATGTAAAATTCAATGATTGTTTGATGTATGACTGGGTAGGTGGCCTTATTGGAAGAGAGAGAAATTTAGCTGGTGAAAAGAACCAGACCATTTTATTATATAGTCAATGTTTCATCCCTAAGGCCTGACCCACCTTTGTTGGCAACGCAATGAAAACACAAACTGCTTATCTTTCCAATGAATATTCCACCCAATGATTATTCATTGACACTGACTTTCTTACATATTCACAGCATGTCTTAGGACAAGGAACCCTGCTTGGTCAGTGTCCTTTTCTTGTGTCTAATGTTTCTCACACCCCAGGGTGGTTGGTTGGTTGGTTGGGATTGAACAACAATAGGAACCTCGTGTACTCATGCAAATGCACATGTGTGTATACACACATCCCTTCTTAATTCTACCTTTTAGAAAATCCACAAATAAGTGACAGAGTAGCATTTGTAGCCATTCTCTGCACAGCTCCCTCTTGTACTAGACTACCAGCTTTTTAAAGGCAAAAGGCTCTATCTTATCTTTAAAGCCTCAGTACCTTCTTCAGTGGATCCTTGTAGAATGCATGCGTGAAAGAGTGGACAAACCAATGACCACTTTACCCAAAAGACATTGATAGGAAAGGGTTCCTTGGATCTACTTGTCTAAGAGTTTGAGAAATAGAGTCTCCTGTGTCTGCTAATCTTGACAGAAGTCCTGCTTCTTCCATGGATAAACATAAGAAAGTGGGCCTTGGTGTACAAATATTAAATCATCACGATGTACACCTTAAATAGCTTACAATTTTATTTGTCAATTATATCTCAATAAAGCTATTTAAAAAAAATAAAAGTAGGCCTTGAAAGGTTTCCCAAACATACACTCATGGCCCTGAACTCTTCTTAGTTTCTAAAGCAATATGTGTTATATTCAGCCAGAAAAATGGAATTCGCTTGTCTTGGAAGAGAGAAACAGAGATGGTGCCGACAGGTTGCATTTAAGGCAGACACATCCATAGGTACCTCAGCACGATGGAACCAGTTATCTAGTGCCCTGCAAACCTTTGAGAAAAGGGTTTTCTTCCAGCCAGTTGCTATGCTTTGACATAGCCGACCAGAAAGCAGCACACTGGTCTTAGTGGACCCTGGAAAATCATCCCAGTCCCAGGATTCCGCAAGAGTATGAAACTTCTTTCAGGCTTATCTTCTCACTCATAGGAAAGGGCCCAAGAGCTGAGGGCGTGGGGTGGGGATGGTTAACCCCTCTTGGGAGTTAATGGAAGAATGACAACGGGAGGCAAGGAGGGCCAGAAAGAGCAGAAGCCACAGGAAGAACTGCTCAGAGTAAAGGCCAGACAGGGAAGGACCAAGATAAACAGTCTCAGAGACTGACCTTCACATTGGCCACTACTAAACTTCGAAGTTACTTAATAAAATAAATCGAAGTGGACCACAAACACAGAGAGAGGGTGAAGTGCAGATCTGGACGAGAAAGAGCAGCTGCAGCATTTTCTCCCAGGGGCCCCCACCTCAGGCAAGAGAAACCCAAAGCCAGGCCTGAAAGCGCCTGCAGCTGGAGCGAGGGCCGGGGGAGGAGTGGCGCAGAGCAAGACAAATAAACTGCCTGGTGTGGAGGCCAGGAGGGCTGAGCCCCACAAGCTAATTGGAAACATGCCTGCCTCCCTCATGTCCTTTAGAAGTAAGTCACTGGAACACAGTTCCCGCTCAGCCACCAGGGTGAAATGCAGGCATTCCAGAGAGCTGGGCCTGAAAGATGTTATGCACCCCCCCACCCCATTCCACCCCCTAACCCCCTTCTGCAGCAGCTCAGGATTGAATTAATAAGGGAAGAGTCCTGGGGGTAAACCTGAGGCTTCCCATCACCTTTCAGCTTTTCTTTCTCTCCTTAATATCTTTCTCTGGGGTAGGAGAGGTGGTTTTGTCTCCCGTCACCTCCCACCTTCCAGGAGTGGGAATGGGGCAGACGGCCACTCTCTTTATGTAATAAGCACGGGCTCAGGCACATCTCTGGGTGGGATTGGCTCTCTGGAAGGTGGTGAGGGAAGCCCAGACCCCATCAGATCCTGATTTTTCCCCAGGGAAGGAAAGGGGGTGTAGGCTCCCAGTGAGGTTGCTAGGGCCATTCTCTCACCTTCCTCCGAATACTGCGTTAGCTCTCGGCCACTCACATATCCCTTCCCAGCACATAGCTCCCAAGCCCTGCTTTCTGTCCAGAGTTCTGCCTTTGGGGAGTCCCATTCCTGAAAATGTGGGGAACCACAAAGGTGCACGTGTCCAGTTTAGGTGAAGTTCCCCTGACTCTATTAGGTGTCCTACCTGATGGCTTCAGGTTCTTCTGGGGACTAGAAATCCTTTAGGTGTTTTTTTGTGGTTCCTAGAATATCATTTACTCTTTCAGTAAGAACCCCCCCCCCACCCTGGAATCAAAATTTTATGTCTCTCTACTTCCTAGAAACAACATATAACTGATTAGCTCCATGGATTTACATAGCAACATTAATAATATGTCACACATTTTTAATTCTCTACACATGTGACAGGAGTTCTCAGAGTGTACGTGGGGGTGGGGGACCAGCAGCAGCAGCATCACATGGGAACTTGTTCGAAATTCAAATTCTTGGGCCCCATCCCAGGTTAACCTGAAGATTGAGAACCGCTGACATACAGCATCTCATTTGATTCTCGCAACAGACCTGCAGTTTCACATAATTCACATTTGACACATACAGTAACAAAGATGCTAAAAATTTAGTTTTTTTTTGCTCAAGGCTAAAGAGATCTCAGGTATCCAAAAAAAGCTGAGTGCCATATGCTTTCTACAGAAAATCAGGGCCAGGTAGCTTGTTTGTCTGCGTAGCCATAGCCGCCCTTGAGAACCTGGCGTCGAGCTGGCCGTGGTCTGTTGATGATGAGGGTTCAGGGTATGGAGGGACCAGCACAAATCCATCTCCACGGAGGGAGAGCCTGCCCATGGCAGATGATACAGTGGCACTTCCAGATACAGAGACAACCCACTTCCATCCAGAGGGCTGGGGGACCAATGTCATGCTTAGGCCCGATAGCAAAGAACCACTGTGCTAGAGTGAATGCAATTCAAAAATAAGAGCACTAGTGAACGTTTATTGAGTGCTCGTTTATATGCAACATTTTCAGATATATGTAAAAATCGCATTTAATGTACTCTATGAAATGGACCCTGTTATAGATGAATACACTGAGATTTAGGTGTACACACATGAGAAATATGCAGTAATCATATTAACATTGTTAATCCCATTTATTACCATTTACAACATACTTTCATATTCCTTTTTCAAGAAATCTAGTGTTATCAGATTTTATTGGCCCCATTTTCTAGATGAGGAAACTGGATTTCAGTTGAACTGTCTCTTGAGTTCTTTTAAGGTCATGAACTAAATTTTTCCACTGCTCAGCGCACAGCAGATTTCTGATGGGGCCCCCAAAATCTCTGCCTCCCTGGGCTGGATCAAACTGTGACATGGTGTTAGCAAGCAGTGTGCAGGGAAGTATGTCTGCCTTTCAGCTTTAAAAGCTCGTCTCCCTCCTTGGCTAAACCAGGCCTAGTGAGATGTAGATACATAAATATGTTCTTTATGCCCTGTCCCAGGGGAAAGATAGAACCAAATAAATCCGATTAGCTTCCCAGGATGCTGGCTGCTTTCTCTCTTTGAAGTCCAGTGGGTGAAGATAATGCCAATTTCCCATGGGAGAAGTCGCTTCCGAGGGCTGAAGGGTCCCCAGCACTGAAAGCTGGTAATGCACAGCTAAACAGGGTGGGCGAGGCAGCCCTAAGACCTTAGGGTCCTGCCCTCCTGATGGCCGTGTCTCCTCCTTTCAGCCTCCCTCCCCCCACCCCCTGGGATATTCCCAAATAGAACATCTGTTCATCTTGATGGAAAGTCAGATGGCTGCTGTGGAGGTGATGCTGCTGCCAGTTGGCCTAGAGACAGAGAGAAGAGTAAGGTGACCTAGAGGGACCGTTCAGAGCGCTGAGGGGATCAGCAGTCACAATGGGTACTTTAGCAATGTGAGCAACAGTACTTGTGTTCTGCAGAAGAAGCGTAGCATGGTTATTTGCTCTCGTGTTCTGAGGACAGGAACTGTGTGTGTGTGCGCGCGTATGCCTTTGTGTGTGTGTGTGTGTGTGTGTGTGTGTGTGTGTGTGTGTGTGTGTGTTCGCACGCACTCACTGAAGCAACCAGGTTGAAAGTGGCCTCACTGTAGCTGATGAAACCTGTCACCTTCCTCAGGCCCCAGAGATATCGAAGTTCCAACAACTTGGCAGTTTTCTGGGCTGCCTGCTGTGCTGTGCCCGCCACAGCTCTCACCACTGCATTTCCACCCAAGATCTATTGCTTCCTTCTTGCTGTATCCACCAGAACCATCTCACAGTCCAAAGGGTCTATGTCTTCCCTATTTCCAAGAAAAAGAGTGTGGACCTGGGCACCAACTACTTCTTTCTTTTGTGCCAGAAACTAGAAGGATGAATCTTACTCTCTCTGGTCTGAGAGAAAAAGCCAAGGGCACAAGCAAAGCATAAGACATCCTTGTCTACTGGGGCAAAATTGGAGCATAGACAGGCATATGGGAAGCCACCAACCATTGTCTTTAAATTTAGTCCAAAAAGGTCTGAAACAGCAGACTATGGGAAATTTTTGTAAAATTTTAGAATCTCTTAGAAAAAAAAATAGACCCCTAAGAGTCCTCGTGAAGTCTCTTCTTATGATTCTTCAACATCCAGGCTGAACCAGACTTAGTCCAAAGAGAGGAGAGTGTGCACACGTGTGTATATAATATCACATATAAATATACATAATAAAATGTGTGTGTGTCTCTGTGTGTGTGTGTTTCTGTGTGTGTCAAAGGATTCTTCAGTCCTGTTGAGTAACCCAAGACATACTTCCAAAAGCACATCTTTAAGACTACTGAAATTTGAATTTGTTCTCTGGGCTCATTAGAGATGAAAAACAACTGGTCATCATTTATAATGTGTCAACTGGTTCTGAATCTGAAAATCTAGTCTCTCTCTCTCTCTCTCTCACCTCACACACACACACACACACACACACACACACACACACACACAGTCTCATTATACCTCAGCCATATTTCTAGTCTAAATTAAAATTCTAATTTATTAGATGCAATGGAGACTTTTTTAGCCACTAATAGGAATTAGTATGTCTCCTTGTACATGAGATGCCTGGTGGTGGGTTTTTTTTTCTTCTTACCTATAAATATATTAAAGACTCTGTCAAGAGTATCTATGGAGAATGAAAGAAAACGTGAGCTAAAGAGAAAGTTTATGAGTTGGCGACCAGAGTAATTGGCTTCTGAACAGGGACACATCTGTTGTGGGGTTGCCTTATGATCCTGTCTCTTGTGGAAAGCTTGCCTGCCTGGTGTCTTCAAATGGAGTTGTCCTGCAGGCGAGGGACAGCATCAGTGTCCCTGGAGGTTCATTCAGGTCCCCCTAGATAGCTTTCTATTTGAAGTTTTCCCTGGATTTCACTTTTCATAAATCCTTAGATTCCTTAATAGATACGGGCACACCAATTTGGTGATCATGTGACTCCAGAAACAATGACCATTTCCAACCCCAGCTTTGGGAATCAAACTCGTTCTCAAGTCTCTTGCCCAGAAGGCAGAGCTTTCCCCTCCTATGTAAAGAATCTAGAGAGTTGGATCTAGAAAGAAAGTTAGAGGTCTTTTTGTCTATTGCTTTATTTTCTTATTTTCCATCTACCCTCCCATAAGCAATCACCAGGTGTCCACTACATGCCAGGAACTGGGATAATGACTGGGGACAGAGAGGTGAATATGGTGCAGCCTGATCCTCGAGGCTCACAGACCAGTGAGGAAGACAAGCCAACAAGAAGCTGCAATTCTGAGGGTTAAATGTGATCACGGGAGAATGTCCATAACCACCCTGAGGGCCAGAGCAGGTCAAGGCTCAGAGACAGCTTCCCAAAGGAGATGCTGCGTTTGTAGATGAATGAAGAAGTAATCAGCTAAAGAGGGGCCTAGGTTGGGGCCAGGAGGAAGACGGAGAGTGTGTAGGAGTGAGTGTTTCCAGTAGAGAGGAAAGCGTCTTCTAAGGACCGGAGGTGGGTGAGTAAGGGTGGCCCCTCAGAACCAATCTTAAGCTCAGTGTGGCTGGACCTTGCTGCACAAGAACCATAGGGTAAGAGGTAGGCAGGGGCAAGCGAGGTTGTGAAGGGCTTGCACCCAAGGCCCAGAGAAAAGAAGTGACTGCCTAAGCCCACACTGAGGCAGAGGCCCAGTTCTACCGGTTTCCTTCGAAGGCTGTCCATTGCTCAACATTGCCTGTGTTTCTTAAGGCTTCTTACCAGGAATCACCTCCAGCATTAGGTGAGGGACAATTTATTGTTGGAGGCAGCACCTCACCTTGCAGGAAGTTGAACAATCCTGCCCCCTCCTTCCCTCCCAGGACACTTAATGCCAGTAGCACCCTCTGCAGGGAAACAACAGCAACCCCACACACTCCCAAATGCTCCCTCTGAGAACCACCACACGAGGGGGATGGGGGGAAGAGGCATCTTGCAGAATTTCCCTAGTTGATCCCTGGAGACAGGAAATAATTGCATTTGGAGGTGGCTGCCCTGTCCTCTCTTCCTTAGGGAGGAAGAAAACAGGCAGGGGATTGGAGCTGTGGGGAGGTGGTAATTTGACCTCCGACAGAGAAGCGACATTTAGGAATAGAACTGAGAATAGAACTGAGGAAAATCAATCTCTCTCTCTCTCTCTCTCTCTCTCTCTCTCTCTCTCTCTCTCTCTCTCTCCTCTCTCTCTTTCTCCTTTCCACCGCCCCTCCCCACCAACACTTTCCTTTTTCGGTTTTGTTTTCCAAAGCACATGGCATTCATGCAGGGCCTGGTAATGAAATGAGATAAAAAGCCAGAGCAAGTGTTTGCAGCATTGCTGGGAGGGATGGATCCACCTCCTGGAAAGGCCGCTCAGTGGGAACTGGGAGCTGAAGCAGCTGATAACAGAAGCCTCAGGGCAGGGACAGTGTGAGGGGGAGCTGGGGAACAGATGAATGAAACTGGGAGGAGGGGATTCCAGGCTGGGGCCAGGGACACACGGAGCCCCCTTTATCCTGTGTCTCAGGAGATAAAATCCACAGCCTGCCACAACCGCGTCTGAAAATTAATTCCTAAATTGTAACACGCACACCAGATCCAGGACAACTTGTGGGATGGGGACGACAGTATCAAAGGCTGTGGTGCTAAGAGATAGATTTCATTTTCCCTGCTGACTCCACGTGCCCCTTAAATCAGGTACATCCTTCTCCTGGGCAGGCCGCCTGGGTACCGGAGGGTCTGGGCTGGCTCAAGTGACTTGGAAGGTATGAGCCAGGACAGATGGAGCCTCTCTGCTTGCTCCCCAGGACTGTCCACAGCTGGTGCCCACAGAGGAGATCCTGATACCTGTTGGGGAGGTAAAGCCAATCACCCTTAAGGCTCGAAACCTGCCCCAGCCTCAGTCTGGCCAGCGAGGCTATGAGTGCGTCCTCAGCATCCAGGGGGCCATCCACCGAGTCCCCGCCCTGCGCTTCAACAGCTCCAGTGTCCAGTGCCAGAACAGCTCGGTAAGAGGACTCGGGCTTGGGCCCTACCAGGTGCAGGGCTTTCTCTCACACCCCTGCCAAGGCATGCCCAGGCTTCTGGAACCTTCCAAGTCCCCAGGCTGACCTCACATGCCCAGGGACAGAGGAGCGGGCATGCACTCCAGGTCGCTTAGCCAGGGCAGAGCAGATTGATGGTATCAGAGGAGATGGAGTGCTGTGAGGACCCCAATAGCATAAGTTGAGAGTGTTGTGCCCTTGCTGAATTTAAAGAGCATCTCTTGGCCTTCAGTGAAACTTCAGCCAAAGCCAATCAACTCCACTGCACACCCTTTCCCCGTTCAGGGAGTGAATAAACTGGAAGTTGCCACACAGGAGGAAAGCTGCAGGAAAGACAAGCAGGAAGCAGAGTGGCATGAGAGGAGGTGGGTGGGGAGGAAATGGAAGCAGTGAATTTCAAGAGCAGCAAGGGTTCAACCAATTCCGAATGCCAGACAGAAAACATGAGGTGTTTAATTATAATACTAGCCCAGAGAAGATCTATTTATCTGCCAACTCCCTGTCTCTGACTGTGGGGGGTCAGCTGGAGATGGGGGTGACGTGACAAAGGTGTTGAGGGAAGCTAATTCGCCTGGGAGAGATAAAGAGAATCTGGGCCTCTTATCAGGGAGCTGTCAGATTGCCGGGTCACAGGCGCGTGATAGAATTTGTAATCGGTGGAGGGCCGCCAATCTCAAGGGGAAGGTGGGATGAGAAAGAAATGGAAAACAACAAAGGGAGGAAGGCAGCTGGAAGGGCTAGGGGCAGGAGGGCTGACAGGGACATGCCCTGAGAGCTAAGTGGCCAGGGCTGGGGTAGTCCCCATAGATGGGATTCCCAGAGCTCCCCTTCACAGAGGCACAGGGCCTGCGCCACCGAGAAGGGCTATTTCTGAAGTGTGTGAAGGGCTTAAAAGTCCTCCATGGGATCAGCATGGGAGAGAGTCGACTCTGGCCACAGGTGAGGCCTTTCATGGTAGGGCCAATCAGATCTGTGCCCAGAAAGCTCTGGGCACTTTCCCTAGTGAATTCTTGACCGAAGTAAAGCTCACATGCAGAAAGAAAGGACCACCACAGGGCCTGGCCAACCGTTTGTCATTCACATGCTTTGCTCAAAGCTCTGTGGGGTTTACGGAGCAGTACATAGACCTTCTGGAGAGACTAGACTTGTACATGAAAAGGTGCAGAGCAGCTCCTAGGAAATGCCAGGTTAAACATAGAAATTGGCGACACCAGGTGCCAAGGGCTGGCTGGGATGTCAGAGAAGACCTGTGGAAGGTAAGTCTGAGCTGGACTAGAAAGATAAAGATAGGTTTAAGGGCAGAGGCTGTAGGGAAAGGGAGGCATTCCTTCTAGATGTGAATTAACAGAGGCACAGAGCGGGGTTTGGGTGGGTGTTTGGAGACAGGTGGATTCGGAGATTTCCGTAAGAGAGCAGTGGAGGGGAAGGTTGGAGAAGAAATTTGGATATGGAAGGCACTGAATCCCAAGCAAAGCAGCTTGGCCTGGGTCCTGTGGACATTAGTGACTGGGAGTCAGGGGCAGGGGGGTCACAGGGATATTTGAGCAGCACGTGGGGTTCCTCTGCTTCTTCCTCTGCTGCTTTCTTAGCCCAGGGGGAAGCAGAGTCCCTGGTTGCTTTCCTGCTATAGTCTGGCTCCTCTGAGATGCCAGTAGCATCCCTAACCCCCTGTGGGAGAGCGCCTCCTGAGGCCTGTGCCTCTGCCCTCTCCCTGCAGTACCAGTACGATGGAATGGACATCAGTAACCTGGCAGTGGACTTCGCCGTGGTCTGGAATGGCAATTTCATCATTGACAACCCTCAGGACCTCAAAGGTAAGCTGCTGCTTTCCGGTAATTTTGATTTGTTCGTGACCCTGGG
Organism: Rhinolophus sinicus; assembly: GCF_057876585.1. Lineage (NCBI taxonomy): Eukaryota > Metazoa > Chordata > Mammalia > Chiroptera > Rhinolophidae > Rhinolophus > Rhinolophus sinicus. The sequence continues at coordinate 20,711,322 of NC_142511.1, forward strand.
AAAGACTGGGGCTGGAGGGATCAGAGCCCACTGGCCGCTGTGCCATGAATAATACACTCTCTCTGTCAGCGGAACTCTTCAGAGGATCCAAAAGCAACGTTCGGAGCCATCAAAGGAGTCCTGTTGGGAACCCTGTTTTATTACAACCAGAGCATCCGCTGGCAGCTGCCGGCTCATCGCGTTTTCTTAGGCTCCCAGAGACTTTGAAGTGTCTGTGGAACCTGACCTAGGAGAGCAGCAGGCAGGAAGGTCCTGCCAGTTTCCCTGGAAATGAAGATATTGTTTCCAGTCAGATTCTGGTTCCCTGTCCTTGGCCTGGCCTTTGCACAAAGAAGGTTTTCAAGGCAGCTCCCCTGGTCCTGAGGTGGGGGGGAGGGACCAGTATGTGGACTCAAGTGCACAGCTGCTGCCAGGAAGTTCAGGAAGGAGCTGAGCTGACACTGGGGATGCTCCTTGGGGGCCACGCTCATTCATCATCCTACAAAAACATGTGCAGCTCCTACAAGCGAGGTAGGCACTACCCTTGATACAGCAACATTCCACCCTGCTCTCAAGAATGACAAAAGTGCCTCCAATCTGATGAGTACTCACTGTGGGTAGGCGCTCACTACCGTGTTTCCCTGGAAATAAGACCTAACCGGACCATCAGCTGTAATGCGTCTTTTGGAGCAAAAGTTAATACAAGACTGGGTCTTATATTATATTATACCCAGTATTATATCATATTACATTACATTGCATTATATTATATAAGACCCGGTCTTATATTATAGTAAAATAAGACCAGGTCTTATATTAATTTTTGTTCCAAAAGACACATTAGAGCTGATTGTCCGGCTAGGTCTTATTTTTGGGGAAACACTGTAAGTTATTTACTTAAGGTTATCTTCCTTAATCATCACAACAACCCTGATAGATATGTATTAACATGATTCTCATTTTATAGATAAGGAAACTGAGACCCAAAGAGGTTAAGTAACAGACCAAGAGTGCTTACTTCAGCAGGACCTATACCAAAATTGACATGATACAGAGTTAGCATGGCCCCTGCCCAAAAGGTGATACACAAATTCTTGAAGTGTTTCATATTTTTAAGACATACTGCATGGTATCACGTATATGTGGAATCTTTTAAAAAAAAAGTCAAACTCATAGAAACAGAAAGTAGAAAAGGGCTGGGGATGGGGAAAATAAACAAAGATTGGTAAAGGGATACAGACTTTAAGCTATAAGATCAATGAAGTCTGAGGATCTAATATAAAACATGGGGACTATAGTTGATAACACGGTATGTTACCATTGAAATTTGCTAAAAGACTAGAACGTAAATGTTCTCAGTATATATGTATACAGATATGATGTGTATAGTAATAACTGGATGGGAGGAGTCTTCATTATGTGTCCATATATCAAATCATCATGATGTTCGCTTTAAACATCGTACAATTTATCTGTCAATTATACCTCAGTGAAGCTGAAAAGAAGAAAAAGAAAGAAATGGACCAAGAGTCAGATAGTAAGAGCCAGTATCTGAACCAAGACAATCTAATTTCAGCGCTCACATGCTTAGCCATGTCACTGTCCTCTCAGTGACTCAGCCCACCATGGGATGTGAAGTCTCCTCCCTCCAGATCCCTGTCACCCCCACCACGAGCCCATGTCTCACCACAGTTCAACTACCTAGGGGTCCCACAAGTCTCTCCCTCAGCCTGAAGGTCACCCCGAGGGCAGAGACACGGAGACCAAGGCTACAGTAGGGCCTGAAAGTGCTTCACCATCTATGGGGCTGCAGCTCACTGTCCCAGACGCAGCCATGAAAATCCATGCTGCTTAGGCTGGAAGAAAGAAACGGAACCAGGGAGATTTTTTTTTTTCTTCCTTCTCCTCATACCCAGGCCAAGTTTTCTCAGCGCTAAGAGATAGACATTTCCCCTGCTGAGAATCTGGGCTTAGTTCCCAGAGGTTGCCTTTGCACCTGGAGCTTAGGGAAAAATGGCCACATCCAAGCTGTCGCATCAGAACCCTCCCCTGTGGCACTCCTCAAAGTTCCTGGGTAGCGCCATCCTCACATTCGTCACCCTCCCAGAGCCGAGTGTTCCTGGAGACTGCTCACTGTGTTGGGTGGAGAAGGCCACCATGTTTAAGAACTCCGGATCTTGAACCTAACAAACCAGGGTACAAATTCTGCCTCTATCACTTAGAGTTACGTGAAGTCAGAGTAATTACTGTTCTTCTCTATATCCCAGTTTCCTCATCTGTGAAAGGGGCGAAAGGATGCCCCCCTCTTGGGGCCATCATGAGGCTCAAATGATGTGTTCTGTAGATGTGGACTATTTTTGCATAGTAACAAATGCTCAGTGTGTACTTGCTCATTTTAAGATTCCCGTTTCCTGCCCTCTACCATAAGAAACCATAGGCAGGAGGATGGTCAAACCCTCTGCAGCTGGGACTGAGCGATGATTGACAGCAGAGAACAGGGTGAGGGCCTATGGGAGAATAACAATATACACCTCCCCTGGGACAAGTACCTGACCTCCAGTGGAGGCACACCTCCCAGCCCTGAATGTCTGCTTGACCAGAAGAGGTGAAAAATGACTTTCTGCTTCTGGACTCTGAGTTCTACTTGGGACAATTCTACTTGGGACTCTGAGTTCGAAACACGGGCAAGCAACAACAAAGCTCCAGGTTCACAAAACACAGTCCTGTGGACAGGCCTGCTGAAGGGCTTCTCAGTCAGGAAGAGCCAAGATTCAAAATCAATGGATTTGCACACTGCAAACGTGACCTGTTTAGTGGCTGCTTTGTCTTCTCTGGAGACAATCCTCTCCATCCACAGGGGTCCGTTCCTTGTCAGTTTTGCTTCTGCTTCCAGCCACCTGGGCTTTCTTAAAGCCCAAGCTAACCCCGCTCCCAGACCCACCAGTTCCCTCTGAGCCAGGCAAGTTGCCTCTCCCCTCTCAGGACGGACAGTCTAGCAGCACAGCTAGTTGGAATTTCAGGATCCCAAATGGAGTACAAACCTTAGTAAGCTCCAGGAGTCATTACTTCTCATTTTTGAGCTTCACTTTTATGTGAAATGGAAAATTAATCCTTACCTCTTACCATGAGGGCCACATGTGAGAGTAAGAGAGGCAGCAGTATAAGCATGTAGTTTGTGTTCAAAGAAAAGATAATAAGCACGTGTAGAACATCAGATATGTTGCAGGAACTGTGACAAGTGCTTAATATACAACGTCTCATTCAAATCCCACAAAAAACAATGATTAAGTAAACAAGGTTCTAGGAGGTCAAATTCTTTGTCACATTGCTAAGAAGTGCTGAAGCCACAATTAAAGCCCTGATCTGATTTAGTCTAGAACGAGAACTTTTAAATAATAATATTCTTTCTGTAGTGCTTTTAAACAACTGCTAAGAGGCTCAATTTCTTATTAATTCTTCATCAATTATTCTTGCAATGATACTGATGATTATCCGTGTCATCGGTTGTTGGGGACAGTTTCTGTCACTCCTGCAAGAAATAGGTAACTTGTGAGAGGTCCAGTCAAACCCCATCTGTGACCGTCCCTCTGTCTTTGCAGTCCATCTCTACAAGTGTGCAGCCCAGCGGGAGAGCTGCGGACTCTGCCTAAAGGCCGACCGGAAGTTTGAGTGTGGTTGGTGCAGCGGCGAGCGCAGATGCACCCTCCACCAGCACTGCACCAGCCCTTCCAACCCCTGGCTGGACTGGTCCAGCCACAATGTTAAATGCTCCAACCCCCAGATCACCGAGGTGAGTCCCCTGAATTCCAGAGTGGACGAGGATGGCCAGGCGCCAACCCCAGGGCAGTGGGAGGCGGGTGCAATTGGACCACTTGTGGAAGAATTCTTGGCGTAGGGTGCGTTTAATGTAGGGATATATAAAGCCTCTCGTGGGTGTCTCAAAGGCCCGTGTCCAGGCATAAGTGACAAGTGTATAGAAGTGTGTCCTCGTGCCTGTGCAAAGGAAGACAGAGCCAGCTCAGCCTCCCTGCCAGGCCGCTGGCCAGGGATGTGGGGAAGAAACTGGCTGCATGGTGGGTGAACATTTCAGAAACCAGGTTTCACTTTTCTCAGCAGAAATGTGAGTTTAGAAGCTGAGATTAGCTCAGAGTTGCGAAGTTGAAAACAGAAGAAGAAAAGAAAGGCAGGCATTGCATTAGCCACGGTGCCATTTCCCAGGGTTTACTCTCTGTCCCAATTTGTTTGTGCATCTTAATAGAAAGACATAGGTAATTAATTATCCTCAAAAAAGTGATGTTTCCCAAATAGCAAATTGCAAAGGGAAATGAATAGATGATGTGAATGAAAATGCCGCTGCTGGGGTTTTGAATGGCCTGGGAGAGGAATCGTTGTATTTACTTGGCTGGCGTTATGTCCTCATCACTCCTCACTGTTCCCTGTTCACGGACTTCACTTGTACTTTGGAACTAATTGCACGTTCCTTCTGGTGACTAGGAATAAGGCCTGGGCAGGTCCCTGTGGTCTGTTTAAGAAAGCAGGGAGGGGCCGCCCCTCTTCTTCCTCTTTCTTGAGCAGACACACTATCCCTTCCCATGCCTCATGTTCCCTGCTGGCCAAAGAGAGCAACTGGCTCTTACCGGTGTCTCCGAGTATTGGGGAACTTCTGGAGCACCCTTATGGTCATAGCAAAGCTTCAGATCAGTAAAACAAAAACGCTCCGGATCAAATGAGAGTCGTTAACCGATAGATGGAATATTTGAAGAGGGAGCACATATTTCTTTCCTGGGCTTGCTTGGCAGTGTCTCGTTTAATCCTCACAACCACCGTGGGAAGGAAGTAAATATTCTCACCTCCATTTTACAGAGAAAAGGAGGCTCAGAGGACTGAGTTGCCCAAGTTCACTTAGCTGTTAAGTGGCAAGGCCAGAATTTTAGCTCAGATTTTTTTTAATTATAAAAACATTTTTAAAGTCCCTACAATTTGCCAATGTTACATAAAACAAGAAGTGCTGCCTCCCTTCCTTTATATCCGGCCTTTCTAGCTGGTGAGATCAGATAGCCGCCATCCGTCCATATGGCCACGTGTCTCAGGGCAGCACAGTGCTGAGGGAGTGGCTTCTGCAACAAGCCCTCACGCACCCCAGGATTAAGGTGTTATGGGAGTGGAGACACTGCCTCTCGAGACTGGGCTTCTCCAGCCCCATTTCACTCCTTCTCCTGTGTGCTTCTGTCCGGGAAAGAATGCTTGCAGGGTTGCTGGCGATGCCCCAGCCTCCGCCCTTAGACAGCTGGCTCCCTGAGCTGCTCAGGGCTCCGTGCCTTCGCCCCGATTGTAGTGATTTCCAGCGACTGTTGGCCTGAGAACTTGCTCTGTTCTGTAATTCTTCTTGTTGATGCGTCTCTGCGTCTCTATGCCTGTGGCATTGGGGCACTTAAATTAGGCCTGGACTCGCTTCCAGCAGCACCTCCCACCTCCGCCAACCCCAGCTGCTGCCCCAGCCCTGTCTATTCCCCAACTGGCAGGGGCCCCTTCCCAGCCCAAAGGCAGGCTTCTTCCTGGGAACCTCTGCCTCAGCCACGCCCCCCTCACTGACCAGGGACTGACAGTCTGCTGTGTTCACAGAGGACACCCAAGCTACACAATTCTAATTAACCCCCTGAGGTAATAAGGCTCGTAATTGATTTTCCCAGTGAACATAGCAGCGGGAGCTAGAGGCCCCAAGTAGTGGGGTCTCCTGTTGGTTTTTCAAGCAGAGTCTGTGGAGAAATCAAAGAGCATCTTTGGAGAGAGACATATCCATGTCATTGCTGTGTCCCAAGCCACTCTGTGGACATCATTCTGGACAGGACATGTGGGATCCTGGGTCCTTCATCCAGGCCTAGACTGTTTTATCCACTATTATCAGGAATATTTTCATTCATTTTGCATATCCTGCTCTCCCTATAAAAGTCATTTTTCAATTTTTTTAAGTTTTAATTTTTGAAATAATTTCAGATTTAATAAAAGGTACAAAAATAGTACAAAGAACTTTTATATACCCTTCACCCAATTCTCCAAAATTAACATCTTAACGTAACCACAGTACAATTAACAAAATCAGGAAATTAACATTGATAAAATTTTGCCATCTGATATATATATATGCCTTATTCACAATTTGCCAATTGTCCTCCTGATGCCAAGGGTCCAATTCAGGGCCACATGTGACATTCCATTGTCATGTCTCCTTCATGCTCTAATCCTCCATCTTTCTTTGTCTTTCATGACCTTGATACTGTTGAAGAGCACAGGCCCGTCATCTTGTAGGACGTCCATCAATTTGGACTTGTCTGATGTTTCTTCATGATTAAATTCAAGTTATAGATTTTTGGCAATGAGTACTAAAAAGAATGTAGAGTACATGTCAAAAAGGCACAGGAGCCACTTGATTTGGCCCCAGGGCCAAAATCTGGGACAATTTGAGCAAGAAAATAAATAATGATACCAATGAACTATAAGCAACAGAGTAAAATAAGAACTATGGTCCTTATTGATATAAACAAATAATTCACGGAGGAGAGAGAAATCTCTGTTTTATACTGGAATTTCAACTCATATATATAGAAGGACTTATGGAAATAGGAAAGTACCATTTGGCAAAATTCACAGTAATATTGTTTGAGGCAAGAATGGCCAATGAGTGCTAAAATCGGAGGATGAATGTATGATGAGAAATTGGATATTTACATAGTTTCAACTATCTCCCCACAAAATACTTATTAATTACAACTTTACTGTGAAAAAAACTTGACACACATTACCTTCACCAAGTGGTCAAAGTTAACATCACGGGGAATGGGAAAAATCAACCTCATGTGTCTCTCAATAGGGTGCACTGAGAAGAGCACAACTTCATTTCGATGGCATTTTGCCCAAAATGTGTAATTTGTTAAGAGTGATTTTTAAGAAGAATCAACTCACTTTCTTTCCCCCAGCTTTCTTTGCTAATTCCTTGACATTAACACAGATCTTTTTTCTTAATAATCGGACATCTATGAGATCTATGCCCTTTTATACATACCTCCCCCTTGTCTCTGGCCCTGATGTGTTTCCCCCCTCAGTGCAAGCCCACATGCAAACAGAAGCCATTTCCTACAAAGATCCTGTGTGAGGCGTGAAAAGAGGATTCCATGAAAGCCCGTGAAGGCTGCTGGGGCAGTAGAATTTCCAATGCTGGAAACAAATGGGGGCTGGAATAGGCGCTGTCCTGCCTGGGGCAGGGAAACCGATGAGATGCCCTTGAATGAGTTCTACTTTAGGAAGAGGAGTGGGCTGAAGCTTAGTGAGATGAACAGCTGTTCTTCCTTAAATCCCTCCTTACCCCACTGTCTCCATGACAACGAGGCCCACCCCTAGAGACCCATCTCTTATGGCAGCTTCATCATGTAGGACAAGTCTTACAGCCTATCGAATTTCCCAGTTTGCATAAACTTCAGGTTAGGGCCCCCTCAGGACTCACCGTCTGTTCTGTCTCAGCCAGCCCGTGTTGTGATAATGACGCTGTCCCCTGTGGGAGGCATCCCAGGCTGCTTCCACTCCAGCTGTCATCCCGGGCGTCTGTGCACGTGTCACCTGTTCAATCCCAGGAACAGGAGACATGCAGAGGATTGGAAAGCCTGTGAGATGCCTGGCCCATCACGTTTCTGTTCTTCCCAGCGTGTGCTTCAAGACCTGCTGGGACCTCAGAGAGGAGGATGTTACAAGCCACCCGCTAGAAAGGAAGGCTCAGAGAAAACGTTTTCCAAGAGTGGGCAGTCTCCAGCACAAAGGGAGATGGAATATGTTCTTGGAAAGAGAAATTTAGGAAGGACAAAGGGCTTTGGTGCTTTGTGACAGAGGTGTCTTCTCTCAGAATCCATTAATTTCCTATGGCTGCAGTTACAAAGCACACAAACTGGGGGGCTTAAACAACAGAAATTTCTTTTCTCATAGTTCTGGAGGCTAGAAGTCCAAGATCAAGGTGTTGGCAGGGTCGGTTCCTTCTGAGGCTGTGAGGAGAGTCTGTTCCATGCCGCTCCCCTAGCTTCTGGTGGTTGGTGGCCATCATTGGCGTTCCCTGGCTTACAGAAGCATCACCCCAATCTCAGTCTCTGCCTCCATTCCACATGGTGTTCTCCTGTGTGTGTGTGTCTGGCTCCAACCTTTTTTTATTTTTTAAATAAGGAGCCCCTGTCATGTTGGATTAGGGACCACACTAATTTTACCTCATTTTAACTTGATTACCTCTGAAAAGACCATATCTTCAAATAAGGTCTCATTCTGACATCATGGGAGTTAGTGCTTCAACATAGGAATTTGAGAGATGGTAAGAACTAACTCATAACAGAGCATTCTGAGGAAAAAAAGTGATGCCACAGTTCCAAGGAAATTAATTCACTCATTAAATATTCATTTCATAACTGACCACTGTATACCATGCACTATACTAGGCTTAGAGGTTATCGCATGGATAAATTAGTCCTGGGTGGGGAGGCAGGGAGATGCAGCCTTTCCTTGCAGGGCCCCAGCCTATCTCTGCTCATTGGCCACTTGGAAGAGGCTTAAAACGGCTTGCCCTGCAGGCCACTGGGCTTCCTCCAAAGGGCCTGGGATAGAACCGTCTAATCTGCACCCTTTGCAGTTGTCTCCTGATTCGAAAAAGGACCACAGCAGGGTCCTAGGTCTTCACAGCTAACAAGGACACAAACCTCAGGCCAGGGAAGTGAACAGATAAGCCACATCCCCATTCTGGGCCTCTTAATAATAATACCTTTTCTTTACAAGACTGCTGTATGCCAGTACCTGTGTACTTTGCATATCTAAGAATCTCCTCCTAAGAATCCTGTGAGATAGCTACAATTATCTTCATTCAAGAGTTGGGGAAACAGTGCTTAGGGAAGTAAATAATTTCCTGAAAAGTCACACATCTGGTTGGTGGCAGAACAAGCTCAAAACCAGGGCCTCTGACTCCAGGTTGCAGACTCTCCCACCACGTCATGTGACCTCTCTTGGTCAGAGGGCTAGAAGGGTGCTCCCTAGCTCTACACCTCACCCCACCCCAAGTGTACCAGAAATACCTGCATTCAGGATCAGACTCCCCTTGGAAGATCCCAGGAGATGCCAGACAACCTGGAAACATTGGCTGCGCTTTGTATGGAGCCTTAAAACAGCCTTCACCTGTCTTTCTAACATAATTAGGTCCACGCATAGTCCTGTGAGTGGAGGGGAAAACAGGAAGAGCATTTCCGGGTGCATTTAAGCTTAGGGCGATCACTTCTTCCCAGTCCAGGGTAGATGTAACTTTAATTACATGTGTTTCTTAAAACTACCAGACTCAGTTTGGTTGGTTTCTGGTTGTGTCTATCAACGGGACGATGGTTAAGGTGAAAGTTGGAAATTCCCTTGGCTGGTTGGTAGCTGTGACCTCTCAGCATCTCAGTCTGATGGGGGGGGGGGGGCCTGGAGGATGGGGCCCAGGTGGTCCACACCTGCAGGTGAGACCAGAGATCAGGGTGAAGTAATGGCAAAGTGGCCTTAACTATAAAGGAGGAGTCCCCAGGGCCGGGGTCCTCGGGAAGTGACCAGGAACCTACCACCGTTTGGGTGCCATAGAATGTTCCTGTGTGTTCCTGAAGCTACCTGCCTCATTACCCAGTCAGGAAGGGCACACTCATGCCCGGCTGCATGGGTACTGCTTCTGCAGTTGTCTCTCCATTGACCACCTTGTAGTTTTTATTTCAGACATGTTTAAACTTCAGTAACTACCCCAATGCCTCACTAGTTGTAATTGGGTAAGAAAAACCCATTCTAGAAAACTATGTATACTGCCCTCCAAAACCAAGCCTAAATAATTGTTGATTCAATTGTCGTTTGAGCTGACTCATCACTCTTGCTTTCTCCTGCTCTCCATTTGCCCAAATAACGTAAAGCAGATTTTCCCCCCTAGATTCAGTCAGATGCAAATGCATTTGTGAAACTGTTTGGGGAGCTGGACATTTGCAAGTATTTATCTGTAAGACTGCACCAAATCTCTGCAAGAAAGGCCAAATCCACCTGCCCAGGGCCAGAGTAACTTGCTACAAAGTTCCCTACAAATAAGTAAATAAGTCAGCCAGCTTTCCTGAAAAACAAGTCTGCACTCTGCTCTTCGTTCATTTATTTGCAGGCCTCATTAATATAACATCGGTGCAACAAACAGCTAACGGGGGATGGTGTCAAGATGAATAATGGAGTCACTCTGCTGAGATAACAATTAGGCTTTGAATGTACTATCAGCCAAGACAGAGCCAGAGAGGATTCACGTTGGGTAGGAGAGCTGGCACCGCAGATGCCATAGATTCCTACAGAGCTGTCAGCTGGGCTCTAGCCTCCCGTGAAGGGTGTGCATACCCATGTGTGCACACGTGCTGCCACACACACACACACACACACACACACACCCCAAGCTGGAAAAGGATGTGACAGTTTGCCATCTCGGATCAGTGTGCAGGAGTCTTTGAGATCAGAACGGGATCGCATTTACAGGCACAAAGCTGGCATCACAGCTCTCTAGAGTCAGGGAAATGCCAAGCAACAGGAAAGGAATAAATAGATTAGTCAGGAGAAGATTAGCTGTCTACACATCCCAGACTTGTCCTCACTGGCTTGTCATGACTAGGGGACTGCCCCAGGCAGTCCCCTCCTGATCCCAGTCTCAGACACAGGGGCTTTAGCATGAAGCCCATCAGCTGGGGATGCTGCATCCTGGAGTGGCTTCTTTGGGAGCCCCTCCCTTGGCTGCTCTGAGAGGTGATGACGTCAGTCTCTCCTATCTCCTCTTAAGAACCAGTCTAGGGAGCTGACAGCCTGCTGGGAACATGGCAAGAGCTGCACAGGCCCATCAGAGGCCGCTGACACCATGCTGGGCAGTCTCCACACCAGCCACTTCTCCGCAAGTCAGGCTGTCTGCCCCTCCCCTCAGTCCCCACCAAGAATAGTACCTAGAGGCTCCCCCTGCATAAGATGCTTGGAAAAATGAAGCCGCTTTCCCTGTGGACCTCAGGTAGCCTGGCTTCTGTCCAGATTCTTAATTCATAAAATGATAAGGACAAAAATAATAGCGAACGGTCACAGAATGCTTACCTGGCACCTAGCACTGCCCTTTGCACCCTAGGTATGTTATCTCATTTAGACCGTACAGCAAGTTTTATGAGGTAGAAGCTATTATTATCACCAGTCCTATTTTACAGATAAGGAAAGCAAGGCTCTGAAGTGTAATAACGTCCTTGTAGTCACTCTGCTAGTAAGTTTTAGAACTAGGAGCTAACCCTCAGTTAATTGACTCTAGAGCCCCACCTTTTAGCAGTAGACCATCCTTACTATCTTCCCTGGGCTCACTTAGACAAATGGAACTCTCAGCACACAGGGCTGGAGGAGGGAACGATGCTGCTGCAGAGATGGGAAGAAAGCCGGTGGTCCCCACACCCAGCATCATTTGGGGAGATTGGACATACACAGGGAGAGATGACAAAGGAGCAAGGACAATGGGGGGTGGGGTGGACACTCACAGGGACGGGGCAGAGAGGAAGGAGGGGGGAAGCTGAGAAGGTTAGAGAGACAGTGGTGACAGCAACGCCAACTCCAGAGCTTCTTGGAAAGCAGCAAGTATGTCCTTAGCCAAGGGAGAAGAACGGGGACCTAAGCAGAGGGCACCCATGAGCAGACTGGCATGAGCTCTCATGGTCGATGACCTGGGGGCCTCTGCTGGGCAGAAGATCAGCTCAGGCAGTATTGTGTGGAGGCTGAACGCACAGGTTGGATAGAGCTGGCTGGGCTCTGGCACTCACTGTGTAACTTAAGGAAGCAAGTTACTTCTCCGGGACACTATTCCCCATCTATGCAATGGGAATAACAACAGTACATCCCTCACAGCTTGTTTTGAGCCCATAGTGGGATAAAATATATAAAGCCCTTCACATAATTCCTGGCTCATGATAAGTACTTAATAAGTGAAAACCGTGTTTAGCTCTCATTATCAGAATCTTCAATTCTGGAACCTGTGTCCCTTTTCTGTCTTCTCTCCCATGTGTTTGTCAGACAGGTGATGTAAAAGAGGAAAACAGGGGCTCTGGGATGGTAGCTGGGCTTTGTGAGGCTGCCACCAGGTCCTCCTCTGACCCCTTAAGCCCCTGCCCTGGAGGAGGCCCCCCCTCGGCCCCTCCAAGGCTCCCCGAGTCCCAGGAGTGGCACACCCGCACTCCTCGGGCTGCAGAGCCCCTGGGCCTTCTTCAGCTCCCACTCTGCTCCCTGGTGCAGCCCTCGGAGCTCCCCAGCTGTAATTAATCGACTGCATCTGCGCTCCCCCTTGGGCGGCTTTGTGGCACAGTTCCCTCCGAACTGTTCAATTAGTGGCTCTAAGAATCAGGGCGAGAGCATCATCATGGCAGCGGTTTTCCAGGTCATGGCACCCATGGTGGAAAACAAACATGACACAGTCGGCAGGAATACAGAATTGGCTGGGGTGCTCGGGTGCTGGTCAGACCTTGGTTGGGCTATGCTGCTGGCAGGTGGGGAAGTGACCCTCCAAACCAGAGGCTCCAGGAGACTTTGAGAGGACTCATCAGGAGACAGCAGGCTCCTAGGTAGTCTCCTACCATTAGCACATGCCAGTCTCACCTCACATCCTCTGGCCTGTTCATCTTGGCCTAAGATGCGCAGATAAGGAAATCCTTGGTCAAGACTTGGACTAGCCCCCTATATACCCGGGCATGGTCAGTGACTGCATATAGGACAGAGTTTAGGGTTGCTGGACTGAGCCCTCTGCCCTAACATGTTTCCCACAGTTTCCTCCTGAATCCTGAAAATACACAAATATTTTATTTTACAACCAGTTAAAAAGCCAGTACTCCTAAGGCAAGATAATAACACGACTTAATGTCCCATCAAGATGCAAGTAAAGGTTTCCTTAGGGAGGAGAGAGGTGCCTAAAATGGGAGAAGGAACCCTAGGCAATCAAAAAAGAACATGAGAAAGATACGAAGGGTTTACCCTCCCTCTCAGATTTGCCCAGGGCCACCCTGGTAACCGTAGGTGACAAGGGAAGGGAAGGGATGTCATCTGAAAGCCCTTCTTAACTGCACGTCGGGCAGGCCTTGGCTCAAGCCACAAGCCTACCTGGGGTCACTACACTCTCAGAGGATGGATGGAAATCTGAGGTCCAAACAACAGCATCTGAAATGATCAAAGAGTTTGGAAAATAGTGTCTTCCAACAGAATTGCAGAAGCACAGGGCAGGAGTGATTTAATTGCCACCTTCAGTATCTGAAAGATGTGTGATGGGGAGGGCGCTATTCAGTCCTCCATTTGATGATAAATCACACCAGAAATTGGCTTAAATGAAAGTAAGGGGGATTGTATGTAGCAAGAGCCTCTTGATGATTCCGATGTTAAAAGACTGCATCACTCCCTAGAAACACACGGGCACCTCCATGCTTCCAGCCATCATGAAAGAACACCATTTGTTCTAGAAAGCCTCACTGAGGAGGCATCATGTAGCAGAGCCTTGCAAGAGGGGTAGGCATTTGTCAGTTGACATGTTTGGCGAGCATGTCAAATGCACATGGGCTTTAGGCCCTCTAGCCGTGGGGACACTTAGCTGTCCCTGGGAGCACACGTGGTACACAAGAGAGCTAAATGGAAGCACAGGGGCGGAGTGCCCAGCAGGAGCCCACACAGAACCTAGGGGGACCCTCACTGTCCCCTTCACTCCAACTCAGCAATCGCAGCTGCATCTGGGCTCTTCTCTCCCTCATCCCCGACTGCTGGCTCCCACAGAGGAGAATTTGGATAGATTTTTGGTCCACAGTATAATACGTGTTGCAAAGCATGGGGCTGAAATTAGTCAATATCTAAGGATCTTCCCAGCTGACGTTACAGGTTTTCAGCTTCCTTCTCTCGCTCTCTCCACACCCACACCCACACACACCCCAAACTGTCGAACCACTTGTTTGTGTGCGTGTCCCATTCAGAAATACTTCCTTGAAAGAATTTATTGACTTCACTGTGACCTGCTGTGCCTACCCCAGAATGGCTAATAGCCAAGGGAACACAAAGTGGCGAGAAGGGAGGGAGGAAAGGATAAAGACCATTTTAGAAAGGACCAGTGTCCTCCCAAATTTATTCTGGGAAAAAGGGTGATATCTGGCTCAGAATATGTTTCTGTGAAGGGCCCAGAATCCACCAAAACCCAGGCCCCGCCCTCGGCAGCACAGCCACTCCCTGCCCAAGCGCAGGCTGCAGGACACCTCCCGGGCTTTCTCCAGTCAGCCCATGAGCAGCTCTCTCCCCGGGTCACCCCAGCAGCTAAGTTATAAGTTCCCTGGTCCATGTGTCCTCCTTCCAGACCAATAGGAAGATCCCCATCGTCTCTAAGCTCCCAGCCACCACCATCATCCCATGTTTTCGTGGTCTAGGAAGACACAGGTGTGGGAGAACACAAGGAAGGAAATTGCCACTTATCAAGACCTGTTCTCCAAACCACCATCTCATTTGGGACTTTCCAAATGTTGTCTCACTTAACCTTCACAACATCCCCACATCTGTTTTCTGATAAGGACACTGAGATTGAAGTTCACGTAGCCCATAGGTGTCAGAGCTGGAATTCAAATTCCAGTCTATCTCACTCCAGAGGCTACTCTCTTCCTGGTGCAGACACTGCCTGAGCATCAGGTGACCTCCACCCTACCCCAGAGTAGCCAACAGCCCGAAGACCACCTGAAACTGGAAGCTGAGACCCGTGGATCTGGCTACCATCCCGGCCACATCTCCTTCCCTCTGTCAATGAGGGAATCTGTATAACTCCTCCCTGCCCTCTCACCCTCATCTCTGTCAGCAGTTAGCTCTCCCTTTCTCTGTAGCCCCACAACTGCTTCCAGATCTGGAAGGCCTTCCTTGGAATTCTGCAAGCAGTAGGTGCGACTCCAACTTGCCTCTTTATAGACCCATGTGGGGTGGCCAGACTTGGCTCCTGAGAGAACCAAGCTTTGTGGGTGCTGCACTGGGTGCCCTGAATCTAATGCTGCCGTTAAGAAGAGTCTTCAGTGTGGGCGTGGGACTCTGCAGCTGCCCGTTCTGAGGTGGTCCCAAAGGGATCCTGTAAACTTCCTCTCTGAAGAATGGATCCTTTTTAATCAAGCTTTCCCTCTGTAGCCTCTCCCCAACCCTCGGTCCCAGGAGAAAATGAGAAAAACAGGAGGCCTGGGTTCTTAGCACCCAGGCCACCATGCGGATATCAACGCCCTTGTACTCATCCCCATCTGAAAGCCCTCAGGTGGCAGAGGATATGCCCTACGGTACACTTTCCCTGGTTTCTTTGCGCTTTGAGCCCAGCTCTCCACCTTGACTCTCTCTGATATGCAAGCTGGGGGAGAGCAAATGGCATGTGCAAAGTCACATTTAAAGTGCATTATGTGTATAAGAACTGCTGGTATCTGGGGAGAACATGGTGCAGGATGGCAGATGTGGCTGAGAAGTAACAAAGATCAGAACTAGGAGGACAAGTGCCTGGCCAGGCATTCGGGACTTTGCCTTGACGATGGTTAGAGCCACTGAAGGTTTTTAGAGCAGGCAACTACCGTGTTTCCCCGAAAACAAGACCGGGTCTTATATTAATTCTTGCTCCAAAAGACGCATTAGGGCTTATGTTCAGGGGACGTCCTCCTGAAAAATCACGCTAGGGCTTATTCTGCAGTTAGGTCTTATTTTCGGGGAAACACGGTAGTAACCTGATCAAGTGTGTGTTCATGAAGGTCACCCTGGCGGGATGAGGAGTTAGAGCATTAGACCGTGGAGGAACATGGGGTCCTTGTCATTAGTGTGGGTGAGAGGTGATGGAGCCCTGCTCATCACCTGCTCTGGAATACAGAGCAGGGCACAGATTCAGAAGACACCTGGGAATAAGAATGATAGTGCCTACTGACCAGATTTATTACACAAGGTAGGCGAGGGAAGGGAAACAGATGAAGATGGCTTGCACGTTGCTTGGCTGGGTGCACAGTGATTCCATTAACCTTGAAAGAGAATCTGGGAGGATAATCAGGTTAGAGATGGAAGGAAGAAAAATTAAGAGTTCATTTTTAGACATGGTGAAATTTGAGGTGCCTGAGGGACATACCTGCGGAAATGGAGATATCCAGTAGCAATTGGATATATGGATATGGAGCTCAAGAGAGAGGACTGAGCCAACAATATAGATTTGGAAGTCATCAGTAATGGAGGCCTTGGGAATTCTCTTGCAAGTTAAATACTCACCGCCTCATCTGTGTTTGGGAAATCCAGACTTTTACACATCAGTTTCATTTTAAGCAAGGAAGATATAAGCTATGTCCCTTTTAAGCCCCAGGGCATGATGGCTGCTGAGTGCCTTGACCTCCAAACTCCTTCGCCACCTACCCCAGGTGCTAGCAGCATCATAGCACGTAGCATGTGCCATGTGGGAAAGAAGACCCGCATGGACCCAGCATTCCCCAGGTGCTGTCTGATTCTCCAGGTTTGGATATCAGCTGGTTGCTGCGTTAGAAGGGATCAGGCTTTTGTCTCCACACCCCAAACTACCTATGTCTTTGACATGTGTTTTCATGCCAAGATGATAACTCTTGCTAATAATTTGTTTAAAAGACCTCCTATGCTTCTCAGCAGCTCAGTGGCCATGACCATGTCTCTCACCCCGACCCCTGAATGTGCGAAGGAGACACTGCAATTCCTTATCAGTGAGAGGAAGCTGCCCTGTGGAACCTGCCAGCACCACTGCATATCCACAATACAATCCCCACGTGCTACCTGCAAGACGGAAATATTTTTAGGCTTTCCAGAAAAAATTCATTTCACAGTTTTTCTGAAAGGTTGTAATTAACTGCAGTGAACAAAAGAATGTAGCTTTAAAAATAAAAGTGGGGGGAGGAGAGCAAACCCATCACCACAGTTTTGTCAGTCCCTTTTGGTAGGTGGGTTCCTGCCATCCAGGTGGCTGGGGGAGGGGAGAGAGGGGCCCCCTGAGCTCATTCCAAGTGGATCAAAGGAGAAGCCAGTGCTCAAGTTTGCTCAAAGCAAATTCTTTCCTACTGATGCTCTCCTACAGGTGCCCAGAAGCGGCCCCTTCCCTGTTCCTCATTAACAAGTGTCCATCTTGCAGAGCCCAGGAGGCCCAGGTACCTGAGGAAACTGTGCCAGGGGAAAGTGGAACAACCAAGATTGTGTACTGGTTATTTTTAGAATCTCCAGGGACAGAAAAGCTGTGGGCTACCGGTTCCTCATGCCAGCTCCTTTCTCTCCAAATTCTCCTGCCTTTCCCCCACACTCACACAGAGATGCTGCTGAGCCTGTCCACTGTCCCCGCCTCGATTTATTTCGTGAATCTTGTTGATTTTTATTCATAGGGTGGGGTATTTTATTCCCAGAAAAGGGAGTCAGAGCCATAGACAAGATGACTTGGGGCAAATGAGTCCTGGGATGAGAGTGTTCAGGGCCTGGGCTGGCAAGAAAGGAAGGAGGCCACACTGTATAAGGCCTGCAGAAGAGGATGGGCAGTCAGGAGTTCGAGTTCTGGCTGTGCAGCCAACTTACTGAGAGCCCAGGAGTGAGCTGGCAGTGTGGCAGGGGGCCTGTCCTGGTCCTCATTCCCGTCATCTCTTTTCTGTCCACTATCGCCTGGAGATCCGCGGCCAAGTTGGTGGCAGAACTCATGGTGTCCACATCACAGGAAGAGAACGGGGTCCCTTTGCGGGAGGAAGGAGGTAGGAAGAGTTTCCAGTGCCTTCGACAGCATTTTCACCTGTACTCACCTACCATCTGTGCCCTGGGGTACACTGACTCCTCTGCTCACTGGACATTCCACCAGCACATACAGGGATACGGGGACACTCCCGAGAGGAGCCCAAGGACAGAGGGCCCCAGGCTGCATCTCTCTGTCCAGAGGCTCCATCTGGGAGAGACTGGAAGACACTTGGCCTTAACCAGCCCCCCTTCCCGCCCTCCCTCCTTGCCTCCTTGTCTTGCCTTTCTTATGGGGCAGTGAAAAGAGCCCTGGACTTTCTTACAATTGTGTTTATAGGTTGTAGGAGTATCGTAAAATAAGACACCCTGGATCCCTCCTAGTTCTAAAATTCTGCGTTCCTGCTTAGCATTGAGTTCCCATCTAATTTCCTTCTACTTTGGATAACTATGGACCACAAAGTGTGAACTTACCCACTGGGATCTGTTAGATCTCAAAGAGCTGCATTTTTCCTAAATCCCAACCTATTCCCAGACAGTTCACACCCTGGTAGAGCCTGATTCTGTCGTTCATTTTCCTGTTGGGTTAGAGCAAAATGAGACAATCATCATTTGGTGACAGAATTAAGAAATGAATTAATAAATGATCTTTGCTAACAGGGAGCCAGAAAAATTTGGAGAATCCTCAATTCATTTCTTCTTGAGCCTAGCGTGCTTCGTGGGAATTTTTCCAGAACAACGTCAAACACACTTTCCATTTTTGATCATCCCTCTGCTCACTACCTAATCGCCGGCTCCTCTGGGCTCCCACAGGTTTCCCACGGAATCCACCTTCTTCTTGAGTACCGGCATCAGCATTATTTACGGCCTCCTTTATCTCCTCTTGACCATAAGTTCCTTGAGGACAAATTTCTGTGTATTCATCACTGTATCCTCTACAGAGTCTAGCAAGCACACAGGAGTGGCAATAATAGCACCTCAGAATTGCAAAGCCCTCTCTGGTTTATAGAATTCTCCCGAACACCCTCTGTTTGGTACAATGGAGCCCCAGGGGGCGAGGCTGGTAGAGATGACGATCTCCCTTTCACAACTAAGAAGGACTGAGGTTCAGGAAGATTACGTGACTCCATCACAATCAGGCAACTGGTGAATTAGAGACACGTCTCAAACAATGATTTTCTGCCTTGAGTCCAGTACTTTCTCATTTCTTTTTAATAAATGGATGAATGACTAAGTTAATTACCTAAAGAACCAAGGAAGTAGTGTAAAACAAGATGGGTCGGGAATGCTAGAGAAGCTCAAAAGTGGAGAAAACACTCTCCATTCACCCAGGTTCCAGGTATCCATCCAAGTCCCTAAGCCCTCCTGGGAGAGGGTTAAGATGCTGTAATCTCCACTCCTGTGCCCAGACAGGGTCGCTGATCCCATTTCCCTCCAACAGATTTTGACGGTATCTGGACCACCTGAAGGAGGGACTCGAGTGACCATCCATGGCGTGAACCTGGGTCTGGACTTCTCGGAGATCGCACAGCACGTGAGGGTCGCTGGGGTGCCCTGCACGCCCCTGCCAGGGGACTACATCATCGCTGAGCAGTGAGTCGTCAGCTCTGGCCTGCCCTTTCCCATGGAAGCTTCCGGGCAGGCACCCTTTCCCCTCCCTTCTCTGGGACTCCTCCGGGATTCACCTCCCATCTCCCATTCCCCGTGGACCCTGCCCCTAGAAGCTGGCCCAGGGCCCTGTCCGTTCCCACCTCCACTCTCAGAGAGTTGTATTCTGTTCCAGTCTCTGTCCCTTGCCTCCTCTGGCATCAGGGCTCCCAGTGCGACGCTGCCCCTCGTTCAGTCCTCACCTGCCCACGGGCATGACTGAATCAGTTTCCGAACCAGCCCAGGCTCCTCCTCTTCCTCCCTGGTCCTCCCCTGCCAGACCCCATTGGAATGCACCCCGCATGGTGGGCTGTGGGCAACAATTTGTTTGGCTCCTGGGGCTCTGACAGCAGCTTAATCCGAGCAGGGCCTCCGCCGGAGCAAATTCATTTATTTCACTAAGGGAAATGTCAGCTGGAAATTAGAAAATAGGCATGTAGTGGCGGACAGGCGAAAAGGGGCTCCAGAAGTGACATATGTTCCAATTTGGGGTGTTCATTTAGCAGTGGCGGCCTCTGTGGAGTTAGTGGGCAGGAGGTGGGCACGAAGCTGGGGTGGGAGGATAGAAGGTGGAGTGCTTCCCTTCCAAAGGAGAAAGGGCGGGGAGCAGCCAGATCACTCTGCATGACTTGTCCTGTAAAGTCAGGTCAAGTCACCCTGGTTCCACTGAGAACACAGCTCTGCAAGGAGTTCTAGGAGCTTGGCCAAGAGCACGGCTTGGGGGAGGGGCTTCTCTCCCTAAGCTCCACCCCCTGCAGCCTCAGGGGGGTGGAGCTTAGAGAGACCGCCTTCTAATCTCTCCAGAGGCAGCCTTTAGTAGCAACCATAAAAATGACATCACTTTGTCTTTTCGTAACACTTGCCCTTTCTCATCCATTATCTCATTTTTAATTGATAAGGACTCTGAGAGCTACATATTGTTATCGTCATTTTACAAAGCAAAAGAGAGAAGTGAAATGACTTTCCCAGTTCATTCAAAGCGTAAGTGGCCAAGGCACAGTTGGAACTCGAGGCTCCTGACTCATACTCCAGGCCTCTTTCCCTTCCTTACCAGTGATGGGGCAAGACGCCTGGGTAAGAGTGGCCTAGAAATTCCATGGTTCTTTAGCATGTGGCTTCCGTGTCAGGGGCCATGATTCCAGTGTGGCCCAGTGCAGGGTCAGAGTCAGAGGGGTGAATTCCCAGACTGTGAGGCCGAGTGTGACCGCTGCCAGCCCCAGCCGGGGAGGAAAGGGAGCTGATCTGATGCTCCAGACCTTCAGATCCTTCAGAAATGATCCTTCACTGACAACCTTATCGCTGCAAGGAATGCTTCTCAGAGGAAAGGCTGGCAGGGTCTACAAGAAAGAGATGAGGAAGGGGGAGAGGACATGACATAAGTAGCGCTTCTGAGCCAGAAGAGGAGATGAAAGCTGTTGGTGCAGAGCCAGGGCAGCCTGCAGAGGTCCTCACAGTCCGAGGTCTTCACAGAGCCCAGCACCCTGCCAGACTGGGCTAGACACTGGGCTTTATTGACCCAAGTGCACTGTGGCCTCCAGGACCTTCCTTGGGCCCTTGGACACAGGCTAAGTCTCCAACTTGATGAGATGCAACAGGACTCCAAAGGAAATGGTTTTGGGGGAGCATTGGTAAGGCTTTGAGCAAACTCTTGGGCAACTGGACATGGACGTGTCATGAGATTTGGAATTCAAATATAGTGTAAATCCTGGCTCCTCCACTGGCCAGCCCTGAAGCCTTAGCAAACTGTTCAGTCTCTCTGACCTTCATCGGCCTAATGGAAAGCATGATTCCTGCAGCACAGGCTTTGAGGAAAATTCAATAAGATTAGAAAATAGAGACTGTAACATGCCATACAAATGTAAGGAAATAGAGTTTTATCTATGAAATCCAGTGTTCTGTGCTCACCTGAGACCATGGGAAAGAAAGTGCCAAGAGAAACTGGAAGAGAGGATATGAAAGGAGCCTAGAAAGATAAATGGTCACCAGGGACCCCTGACAAGGCTGGTGGTCACCCTAGAACACTGCCACTGCTGTTAGGGCAAGGGAAGGGCAGAGGTGGCAAACACACTAGGTCCCTCGACTGGATGCAGCACTGATTTCCAGCTGTGCCAGGCTCATTACTGCTCTCGAGGTTTCAGAGTTTGTTAACATCATTAAAGCCACCATCCTGGGCAAGGAGCAGCAGGCATGATCGTTACAAATGTCTGGGAGAGATGAATTTGGCTCAGTGGGCACGGTGCAGAGTCCCGGGCACAGACAGGACTAGCGGGCATGGTAATGACTCACCATATGTTTGTGCGTGCCATCGATCACTCAGCAATTAGGTGAATGTTGGTTAAAGGGCCCTGCTTAGTCCTGCAATCAGCACCTCCAGGACTATGGAAGGCCAGATGATTCCATCACAGGATGTTTTCCGGGCAGTGGAACGCAAGTTGAGGCTGCAGCCTAGCCCCTCCTGGGACAGGGGCTCTGTGTGATATGGACTCAGTTCCAGGCCTCAGACCCCCTCCCATCATCTGTGGCACCTGTGAACTCAGCCATGACTGGATGGAGGTTAGATGTGTGTGCTCCCCACCCCAGGATGCCCGCTTGTGAGGAGAAAGGCACCGTGTATGCCAGTCCATGGGAGGTGGTGTGGTGTAGGGGGTGAGAGCACTGGCTGGGTGCCAAGAGCTCAGCTATTGATGGTTAGGTGACTTCGGGCAAGTGACTTTGCTCCCTGATCCTCAAATGTCTCACCTGGAAAATGGGTATGTAGAAATAGACGAACTCGGGTGGCCGGTTAGCTCAGTTGGTTGGTGCGTAGTGCTGATAACACCAAGGTTGCCAGTTCGAGCCTCGCATGGGCCACTGTGAGCTGTGCCCTCCTTAAAAAAAAAAACACAAAAAAAAACCTTCTGAATTAAAAAAAAAAAATTATGAAAAAAAAAGAAGAGAAAGA
Organism: Rhinolophus sinicus; assembly: GCF_057876585.1. Classification (NCBI taxonomy): domain Eukaryota; kingdom Metazoa; phylum Chordata; class Mammalia; order Chiroptera; family Rhinolophidae; genus Rhinolophus; species Rhinolophus sinicus. Next base: position 20,733,652 of record NC_142511.1, read on the forward strand.
AATAGATGACCTCTACAATCTCTCCCATAGTCCTTAGGATATCAGATGCAGTAAACGATATGCCCCATGGGATCTGCACCTCCCACCATTAGAAAGTTTATTGGTGGCACTAATGTGTCTCCAGAAGCCCCCTGTCAACCAGGAAGAGTCAAGCCTTCAAATGTTGAAGGTAAATAGCTGTTGGACAGCTATTTAGTCCAACTGCTCAATTTATAAGAAGAAAACATCCCCAACACTTGTCTCCTAATAATAAGCCTGTAGCCACCATGCCACCAGGGAGGCCAGGAAGAGGCAGGGAAGGCAGAAGGCCCCAAAAATCAAGCCACAGGAACTTTGCCAACTTGTAAGGCCTGAAGGAGGAAGTGGTGCACACACCACTGCCTGTGGTCATCTACAACCAGGAAAGTAGAGGGCACAGGTGGTTAGCTCTCAGGGCCGTAGGAACGAGCAGGTTTCCCCCCCGCCGCCACCACCACCCCCTCCCCCTGCCAACAACCTCAGCTCCACCCCAGCATTGCTGCCATGTCCACCCTGCCCCCTCCCCACAAGACATACCAATCATTCCATTAATTCTAGAGGCCATAGAGTGGAATGGTCAAAGGCATGAACTGTGGAGTCAGGCTGATGAGGATTTGAATCACGGCTCTGCCACTTGTCAAAACTGTGGCTGTAACGAGTCCCTGAGCATCTCTGAGCCTTAGTTTCATTGTCTGTAGAATGGAGAGCATAAGACCCACCCTCTAGGAGAGCCTGGGGATGACACGAGATCCTCTTACGCAGCAGTAAATTGTGACTCTTATTTGTATTAAGATACAGACTCTGCTTTCGCTTGACCCTCATTCCTCAGTATAACCCTCTCCACTCCCTGTAGCTGCCCTTGCTTCTTCCTTTAACTCTCTAGTCTCCCTGAGCTCAGAGAACAAATGCCTACAACAAATACACTCGTGGATACCTGTCCACCTTCACTGCGAGCACTGGGTCCCAGGAGTAAAAAGGAAGAAGAGTTAGAGGACATTCGGGTTCTGCCAGAGCACCACCTGCTTCCTTAGGACTCTCACCCAGTTCTTAGACCTACCAACCCACACCCTTTTCTACAGCCCATTGCCCCAGTTCCCACTCACTTGATGCAGTTGAACCTCACGCCATGGGTGGGGATAGGGGTCAGCTGCAGTGCTGATGAAGGGAAACCATGGTCCAGCTCTGGGCCCCCCACTGCATCACACCCTTCCAGGCAGGGCATTGGGCAGCCACTCAGCCCTGGACACTGGGCAGTGCCCATCTGCTATCCAGCCCCCTTTTCCTAGATGATTGACATGAAAGGCTTATCTCTTGGGACATGAACTGTGAGCCAAAAAAAATGTTCTAGAAAAGACAGTGTACAAAGAGACCCCAGTCTGTTGTTAACTCCCCACAGGGACAGCTAAACAGGCCATTGTAGGCCTCTTCTCTTGGGCCCCAGGGTGACCCAAAGAGGAACATATATGCCCATGACCTTCACATGTTCTCATATTTCCTCTTTCCATGACTTCAAGCCTGCCGTGATTTCTTCTTTTCTAGAATCACTCCAGCACAGATTGAGAGACAGGGTGGGTGAGGGACAAAAAAGCCCTGAATGAAGAGAGGGAAAGAGACTTATCTGCACCTCTTCTGTACCCCATCTTCCCCCACTGCCCACAATACATAGCTGATTCTCCTCTGGACGTCCTTGAGAGCACAGAGCATGGTTTACAGGATGGTAGGGACCCCAAACAGCGTCACGCGCTAGGACCCAGGAGACAGGATAACAGTTGTAACTCCAAGCAGGTAACAGCATGGAGATCACCACACACAGTACCTTAAATTAGGCTTCTCAAATGCTCCCCTAATGAAGTTTAAGGAGACAGTTATGTGTAAAATGCTAATTGGTCATCACTATCATCCTTACTCTGGGTTCATGATTAATTTATTCATTCATAGAGAAAGGGACGGGAGTGTATCCTTCCTCGTGCATTCAGTACTTTCTTGTTCAGTCTAATACGCTAAACATAATAAGACAGTTATTGCATGTTAAGTAAATATTCACCAGAAGTGAAAGTGCTTATTTGGGATTAACTGTTATGAAGAAGATGGAGATCAGTGCATGCCGTGTGTGCAAGCGTGCGGTGTATTTCTTTAATGCAAGTTTTATTACATCGAAATGAAATCTCTGTTTAGTTACCTTCCTTCCTAGAGAAGCTGTTGAGATAAGCATCGCTCAGTTAAACACGGATCTCCCCCACAGTGCCAGGATAATGCTGGGGATTAGTGCACAGGGGGTCTGTTTTGTTGACTCCCCACTAAGCAAACCTGCCGGAGGCGCCAGGCTGCTCTGAACTCTTCACATGGTGTCAGGGGGAAAGGAAAATCCTTCCCTCTGCCCCTGGGTTCCTTTTTGCTGAGCCTGACGGGGCCTGTTCGCACCCACCCCAGGCCTTATAAGTCCAGGCAAGAGGTACCCCCAACAACCTGATTTCTTCAATCCCTCTCACATCTTTCAGCTGCCCACGCTTTCTAGAAGGCTGCTATGGCCAAGGCAGCCAGTCTCCAGATGTGCTTGTTGTAACTTATCTCAGGCACCAGGGAAGTCATCACTGGGGGTGTTGATCTGCACTTCATGAGAGAGAATGCTGCACCCCCTATTCCCTCCAGCTCTCCTGCTAATATGAGACATGCCTTCCAACCCCAGGGCTGGTTCACTGCCTCACCCGCCAGCTTGGTGTGCTCAGCCCTTGATTAAGTGAGAGCCTAGTGTCCACTGCTGTCCTAATGAACTCATCCACCTCCCAGCCCTTCACCTCCGGACACAGGACTCCACTGCTCCATTGTGCTCCAGGTTGGGGCTCTCACTATCTCACCAGGTTATCTACTCTCTCTTTAAAACTCACTCAGGAAACAAGCCCAGTTGAATCAATTTGGCAAGTAGGCCCTCACTGCCTCTTTTAGGGAGAGTTGCAGTGTTGGCTTATCACATAGGAAACAACATTAAATTACTGCCCCTACATCTCTCTGTTGGGCATGAGGTTTATCCCACAAATACTGGGTAGCCAGCCAGTGCTAACCACTGCACTGGACAGTAGGACTATGGGCTTTTCAGAGAATTAGGCAGCATAGCATTTTGGAGGCACACAGGGCTTTAGAGATGATCTCATCCAACTTCTCACTGCACTGCTGAGAGACTGAAGTCCAGAGAGGGAAAGCACTTTACCCAAGGTCACACAGCTAGATGGGTGAGCAAGTTGTCTTGTTCCAGCACTATCGCCAGACTGTGACGAGTCATTCACTGTGATGGGTGAGCAGGTGGGGGCAGGGATGCCAGCTCTTGCCAAGTCTCTCACAGGAGGGTTTGCTGTCTCCTCAGGATCGTCTGTGAGATGGGCCACACCCTCGTGGGAAACACCTCTGGACCCGTGAGCCTGTGCATTGGCGAGTGTAAACCAGAGTTCATGACCAAGTCCCATCAACAATATACCTTCGTGGTGAGTATTGGGTCTAGTGCAGGGCTACCGCTCCCAGCAAGGGCACACTTCCTTCCAGATTTCTCCCAGGAAGATCTCACTCACCCCCTCCCAAGCCAGGCACCTCCAGGAGACCAGAAAAGGGAACATCCAGCCTCACTTTGCAAGCCTGTTTTTTCAGGTGGGATAGGTGTGTGACTAACAATGCTATGGAGACTTTGGAGTCCAACAGAGCCACAGGTCAGAGTTCTAAATAAGGCAAAATCAGGCCTTTCTTAGAAATCAGATCTTAGAAAGCACTTCCCAGGGTGGGCAGGGGCTGTCCTTTGTCACGGCCAATGTGATATCTTCGTCTAATTCCAGCCTAATGAGGACAGAGTGCCTGTGGGTCCTAATTAAAAAGGTCTGTATTTATCAGCAAGCTATGTTTTCTGCCAAGGTTATTGCAAGTAGGAATTTAGAGGGGTCGCTGGAAATCCTGCAATGATGTCTGTAGGATCAGGGGAGTAGGGTGAACAAGTGAGTTGTTCTATGTGTTGTTGTGGTTATATACACATGCACACATTCACACCTGAAAACATCTCTTCACACTCAGTCAACAGGTAGTAGAATCACAAAGGCTTTCTTTAAAGCTGGCACTGTATTCCTACTGAATCAATAACTTGCTTCTGAAGCCCTGGAGTCTGCTGGGGCAATATTCTTATTGAATCAATAACTTGCTTCTGGGGCCTTCAAGTTCCTTTTCTGACACTTACCTACATTGCCACATTGAGTTCTTCATTAAAAAATGTTAACACCAGTGGGCGGGGTCAAACCAGCCTTGCTAAGAGTTTTGAAAAATCATTAGACCACAAAATTCTATTCTCTGAAGCATTTTATGGCTTGTGGTAGGTTTTCCAGTCTCTGCCTCCTTATCCCAGCATCTGTACCTTTTTCTTGCACTCTCCTCTCTCAGATTGGAGAGAACCACAGCTTACCTAACCTACTCCATCTCCTCCATGGACAGATAGCATCTTGTGTGAGAAGCAAACACAGAAACACTAGATGGACTGAGAACTGTAGAATGTCAGCGCAAGGAGGATCTTTAGACATAATTTAGCTCACCCTGCTCTCTTGACAGAGGAGCAAACAAGCCCAGGACAATCTAGGAACTTGCTTCAGGGCCCATCGCCAGTGAGTGGCTAATGCAGACTACATTAGGCCTGTATAATTGCTCAGTTAAATAAACCTCCAAGTCCACTCCACTGCCCAACAGGCAAAAGCAATTCCTTTATGACTTAGATCAGCTGCCTGATGTATTTTAGGCTAAGTGACATTTCTTTTAAGCTTCAGGCTTAATTTTACAACTTAATGAGCTTTCTAGAAAGTCCCCGCCAACCATGGGCATCCTCCCGGTGCAGGTTGGGGAAGCCATGCCTAAGTTTACTGACAGCTCTGTGCACCAGGCACCCTGCCATGCCCCTCGCATGCTTAGGGAAGGACATGTGCATAGACCATTAATGGAGGAATTTAGCCTCTTGGTGGCACAATCCAGGCAGGGAAGCTTTATTTAGCCCTATCGATTTTGTGCCAAAAAAATCAGTACAGGCTCTAGATAGAGAAGCATTTTCAAATTGTTCTCAATTTGTAAACTAATTGATAGATTAGTCAGTGTCACTTCTGCCTTCCCTTCAGTGTTATGAGCGTGAGACTCCCTGGGGGGTTAATTAATTCTAAAATGTGACCTTTCTGTCTTCCCTGGACATGCCCAGAGCTTCTTCTTAGAAAGGATCTCAGGTCCAGGGTAGACAGAGAATCTTTGGGATTCGAAAAGGCCAGAAAAGACTTTCACTTCAAGCACGGACACAGTCCCTCGTTCTGTCCTTAAGTTTAGCCTGGGTCCATCCCTTTGGGCAAATCCTGAGCTGTGATCATATCTCTGCTTCCTCCTAAAGAACCCTTCTGTGATGTCACTCAACCCGATCCGAGGGCCAGAGTCAGGAGGCACCATGGTGACCATCACGGGCCATTACCTAGGGTCTGGGAGCAGTGTGGCCGTATACCTGGGCAACCAGACCTGCGAGTTCTATGGGTAAGATGGGCCTGAAGGAGCATGAGGACACTGTCCTTGTGTGGCCTGAGCACACACATTCCTGTGCATGTTCACCCATTTACCTGCCCATCAGCTCCAAGTTGTGTGCTAAGTCCTGGACCCAAATACCGTTCCAGTCACTGTGAGAAATATATTCCACTAGGTAATGGCTATCTCACGTGTCACGGGGTGGATACTTCTAAAAGCAATTAGAAGTAAGGGCCATGAGAACTGCTGATGAGAGAGGCTCCCAGGAGCTCTCCAGTCACCCGGGACCACACATTCCTTAGGTCCCCACTATTGTTACTCGAGAAACATGGACATTGCATGGCCTCGGTCCTCAGCAAGCACACAGACTCATGCTCAGGGCATCTCTTCGGCCTGAAACAAATTGAACACCTACCATTTGTCAGATCTATCCAACGGATTGTAGAGAACCCTGAGAGAATTCTGAAACTATGGATGAGAACCCAGTTGGCCCAGTATTACCTGTGAAGCTCCTCCTTGGACCATAACCTCCCTGAGGGCGAGGATTGTGTGTTCACTTCTCTGCATATCGGTGCTCAATGAATATTTATTAACTGACTGACTAGGCTCTAAGCACCAGCTAAGTCATATTCTAGAAAAATCCAGAAAAGGGGAGTCCCCCCAAAGCCCATGAAGTCCTGCCTCTGCCCCACATTCTCTATTTGCTCCCTCTGAGTCCAGAGTTGGATCTCAAGTTAAAAGAGGCACTAATATCCACTGAAAAGGGATACGTTCCATAGTGTACAGTGTAACAGGACAGAGGACGCCAGACGCTTCCTGGTCATACCCTCAGGCTGAGGAAAACCCCTGTTCAAGCCAGAGGGCACCCCCTATTGCCCACGCCTTCCTTCACAACCCTCCTGCTGTCTCCCTGTCAGGCGGTCAATGAATGAGATCGTGTGTGTCTCACCCCCATCGTCCAACGGACTGGGCCCAGTCCCTGTTTCCGTGAATGTCGACCGAGCCCGTGTGGACAACAACCTGCAGTTCGAGTACATAGATGACCCCCGGGTGCAACGCATCGAGCCTGAGTGGAGCATTGCCAGGTGAGGCAGAGGGTGGAGGATGTATCCGGTGCCACGTGGCGCCATCCCTTTGGCCCAAGTGTGGCTTGTGAGAGATCTCAGGGATTGGACTGGTGGCAGCTCGAGAGGGTTTTTACCTAACTTAGCCTCTGCTTGTTCCCAGTGGCCACACACCCCTGACCATCACAGGCTTCAACCTGGATGTCATTCAGGAGCCAAGGATCCGAGTCAAGTTTAATGGCAAAGAATCTGTCAATGTGAGTAACCACAGGCCCGCCCAGCCCTCAGCAAACACAACTGCGTGTCTGTGTTCTGCATCGAGCTCTGTGTTGGGCACTGGAGTATCTGACAACAGGAGAAGAAAGTTGGCTCAAGACACTGAGCCCAGAATCATGGCTTCAAACACCATGCCTGACAATAAATTGTATAATTACAGTATAATCGTTTCATGTCAGAAGGTGATATAATAAGTATATAAATGCAGTGCCTTCTGAGTTTAAAATACAGCACTAAAGGGTCCCTGTTCTATGTCATGTTCACTTTGAGGTCCGATAAGAAGCAGTGTGAGATGCTGAAGAAATTCACTGCGAGCAAATAGTCCCACCCAGGTTGCTCACATGATCAGGCTGAACATTTTCCTTTCCTTCTCTGTGCAGAGCCATGTCATTCTTTTTTTTTTTTTTTTCACTATGGATTTTTGTGATTTTAAAGAAGTTTTCTATCATAAGAGCAGAATGTCTGATAGGTTATAATTTTTTTAGGTTCTACTGGCTCCATGTCACTCTTCTTAGCCAATATTTTCTGAAACATTATTGCATTCCTAATTATAGTCCAGGAGATGCTGGCATTATAAATTATGACCATTATTTTTCATATAAATTGCTATTATTATTGCTTCGACCTTCGGGGGATTGACTAGGCTGAGATGGAGATGGGGAGGATTGTTTTATATATACCCTCTTATCCCTGACACATTCCCAGCAAACTTGAGGCTTCCTTAGGAAACAGAATTACACAAAATGACAGGAAGCTAGAAGGCTAGATCTGGAAAGGTCTCAGGGATCATCTGGTCCAACCTCCCCATTGTAGAGCTGAGGAAACTAAGGCCAGAAAGGAGTATGTCTTGCCCCCCAGTCATGAAGGTGGCTGGTGGTAGGGCCAAGCTAGATTCCAAAAGTCTGGCCTCTTCATAACTAGCCTACATGAGATGCTCCCAGGCTGGGCATTCCATCGTGCCAGAACTGTGAGGACACCTGTATCACAGCTTCAGGACCCACTGTAGTCACAGCTCTTTGGGCGAGGAGAGTACACGCCTCCGTATCCCAGGTGTGGAGCTTGATCCATAGGTAAAGGAGTCTATGCCCCCACTCCACTTCCAGACTGAGGTCAAGTGTCCCCAGTAGCTCACAGACCCCTCTGTCTATCCAACTCCAGGGCCTAAGTGGAAGCGCAGAGGGTGAGGGGTAGGAATGGGAATGGTGAGTTCACACTCAGAGAGGATGAAACGCCAAAACAAATTAGGTGCATTTGTTTTTAATTTAGGTTTTGTTATTATTCAGGTATGGCAAGGCCAACAGACCAGGAGATCCCAAGAGAAGGAGGCCGTGCCACCGTGGTAGGGGGTGGGGGGCACCACAGGGAAATCTCAGCGTAGTTTAAAAAGCAGAAAGAGAAAGGGAACCTGGGGCAAGAGCCTTTATTGTGGTTTCCACAGGAAGTAATTAGCAAGGCTAAGGGAGCAAGTTTATGATGGCACTTTGGATCATTTTAGTGGGCTCTGGGGCAGGACAGAGGCACTGTCCCAAGTTGTCTGGTACCTAGCCCTAGTGTGGTTAGGGAAGGTGGGTAGCTACCCACAGTGTGAAAGGAGGTGGTTGGGGTGTGGGCTGTGGATGTTGCTTGTTTGCATTCGAAAAGCATGCTCTAGCAGGCAGTAGATTGTTTACTATCCCTAGGAATTGGTGAGCCTGGTGAGTGGCTGTCCCTCCAGGGTCAGCAAGGCCCCAGATGTTAAAATATCAGCACACAGAAAATAAAAGACATGGTTAAGATAGTACAGAGGGAATTTTCAAGAATGAGTAATGTGACTGGTAGTCGACCTCCAAAGCCTGCAGCATGAGCCCCGATGAAGTCATCTGAAGAGGAGACTGGACTGAGGAGGCCTTCGCCATACCCACCGTCATCTAAGAAGGCTCAGTCCTGGGTGTCCCCTCCCCTCCCTGGAGGCCTTACCAGCCCTGGGCAGGAATCTCCCCAGCGGTTCCCCCAGCCCACCCACCATGACCTCAGTGCTTCAAGGAGTTAAGAAGTAGTTCCCAATTCCTCCTTCTTGAGAGTTGGGGACCCCCAGCTTCAGTAGTGACCTGCGTGGGGTCTGCAGGCTTTGCAGGCCTGGAGTTTGCAGTTTTCCACCAAGCCCGGCTCCGCAATGGGAAGCTCGTGAACTCTGCCCTGTGCCTTCTCTTTCAGGAGTGGTGGAAGGGAAGGACTTGGCTCTTCAGCCTTACTTGGGCCCCATGGCAGCCGTGGCCCACTGGACCTCCCCTTGCCTTTGGTCATGAAGCAGCCTCAGTGAGAAGTGAGAAGGGCTAAAGGGAAGGCCGCAAAACCCAAAGGAATGTTTGGCCAACAAAGTGCCGATGCAGCACAGGGCAGGAAGCAAACAGAGGCCGCTTGTTTGGAAGTGATTTGCTTATTCATAGAGGAGTCCAGGCTGGGGGAACTGGAATGAGCGGGGATGAAGAGGGAGTGGGGAGTGCAGACACACTCAGGCTGTGTGTCTGTCCCGCGGAGCCCAGAGTTGGAGACTCCCTGACGCACTTTTACCTGTTTAACTGTACCCCCCATTTTCCCCATGCCAGAGTGTCCCCAACTGGAACATGAAAGGGACATTAGGCTTGTAAGGAGCTGCTGAAGTGTGAGCTGAAAAGGACAGGGATGGGAACTGACCCCCAACATACCGTGAAGCCCTCAGTGAGCTGTGGTTTAAACTCCGACTCCCTCTGCACAGGGAGGGTTAACACTTGGCCTTGGAGCTCTGACGTAATGTTTGTGCAAGTGTCAGCTCTTCTGTGCTTTCACACGCGGTCTTGTTTTCTGGACATGAGGTCCGAGTAAGTGTATGTTGGCCAGACACACATGTGCAGACCTGCCAGGATGGCATGTACTTGAGCAGGCTGAGTTCTCACAGATGCCCTTGGCTGTTACTGGGACACTGTGGCTCCCAAAGCTGAAACCAAGCCATGGGAGTAGGAGTCCAGCTTTTATTCCCAAGCCCCACGTGGGTCCTGTCATGGTTTCTTCAGTCCGGCTGCTGCCTTGGGCAACCCCAGAGCTAAACCAGATGAGACTATGGCACAGTTCATACTGAGCAGGGGCCAGCCCAGCTAGGGTTTTAGTTGTGAGACTAAGATCCACCAAGAAAGAAAGGACATTATGAAGTCAGTGTCAGTACTAAAGTTACAACCTAGGCAGAGTTAGGGAGAGGAGAGGGACCCTAAGCAGAACATTTAAAGAGTTGAAGTCTCCTTTTCGTTCATCAATGTAGTCAATAAACGTTAAATGAACACCTACTATATGCTGGCAAAGTGCTCATCGCACACTATGTCCTGCTCACCCCCACCCCCCGCCTCCTCACACACACACACACACACTCACATTCATACCCTGCACTGCTTCTGCCCTAATTTTCCCCCAAACCTCCCATGCTCCCTCATCCCTGGGCCTTTGCCGCTGTTCCCTCTGCCTGGGACTTGTTCCCCTCCCCCTCCCTCTCCTTGTCTAGGTAAGTCCTACTCATTGTTCACGTGAAATTTCATTCATTTCTCCCAAGGGAAAGCTTCACCCTGTCTGCACAGTCAGACACACACACACACACACACACACACACGATCACGGCCACACACAGACATTCCCACAGTACCTGTCTGCACAGTCACACACACACACACGATCACGGCCACACACAGACATTCCCACAGTACCTGTCTGCACAGTCTCACACACACACACACACACACACACACACAATCACGGCCACACACAGACATTCCCACAGTACCTGTCTGCACAGTCTCACACACACACACACACACACACACACACACACACGATCACGGCCACACACAGACATTCCCATAGTACCTGTCTGCACAGTCACACACACACACACGATCACGGCCACACACAGACATTCCCACAGTACCTGTCTGCACAGTCTCACACACACACACACACACACACACACACGATCACGGCCACACACAGACATTCCCACAGTACCCAGGGCTACCCCACCAGGGCTCTCCTCACATCCCTTCATGCATTTCACATGCTTGTGCCCCTACTGTGTCCCCAGCCCTCTTGACAGGAATATGTTACACTTACTGAATCCTTTGTCTCTCCCCACTAGACTGTGACTATTTCACTAGATGGCCCCAACTCCTAGCACAGTACCTGACACAAAGTAGGCACTCAGTGTTGGTGAATGAATGAGGTTAAATAAAATTCACCAACCCAAAACAATCAATTTTATAGCCCTTTTCCTCAACGGGTTCACCATCTAATGAAGAGAAGCAAGCCACCCAGTGGTGATGGTGACAGCCAAAACAAGCAGAGGGAGGGAGGGGCGGCAGCGGGACCCCAACGTCACTCACTCAGTGTTTGAATGCTACACTCTGGGCCTCTTAGGTGTGTAAAGTTGTGAACACCACCACCCTCACCTGCCTGGCACCCTCTCTGACCACTGACTACCGGCCAGGCCTGGACACTGTGGAACGGCCAGATGAATTTGGATTTGTCTTTAACAACGTCCAGTCCTTGCTCATTTACAACGATACCAAGTTCATCTACTACCCCAACCCAACCTTTGAGCTGCTCAGCCCCACTGGAGTCTTGGATCAGAAGCCAGGATCCCCCATCATTCTGAAGGTAGGAATGTGAGGAGGGCAGGGATGGTAGTGAGCACCGCTTTCCCCTGGCCTTTCTTGTGCTCCTTCTGCACATATGCGCTCACACAGCTGTCATCTGTCTGTAAAGGGAGCTTGTTTATAGATATTGACCCACCGAGCGATATATCTTGCACCTGGGATTTCCAAAATTCACTAGAATAGCTCTTTGTTCTTGTGAGCTTTGAGACCCAACTTCTACAGTAAGTTGGAAGTAACGACTGCCTTTATTGGCCACTTCCATGGTCACTGTAAGCTGCACACATATTTCAGGAGGTCACGGCTCCCTGGTAGAAGTGTTTCACTGCTCCACCACTTTCATTATGTCCCAGGTGTCCTCCCCGCAAGTTTCACTTGTGTAGTGTTCTGTCTCCCCTTTCTCTCTCCCACTCTCTTCTCTTCCTGTCTTTAATTCTCTCCTCCCTTCATTTCTCTCCAAATCGTGGCGTTTGGAGTCCCTCTACAAGAACTTAACCATGGAGTCCTCTATTGGTTATTGCACTGCTGCCCTTTCCTCCTTAATCTCTCTCTGTAAGCTTTTTTTAAAATAGGCATGTGTGCATGTGTCAATTATTCCTGCTATCTACAGGGCAAAAACCTCTGCCCTCCTGCCTCTGGAGGTGCCAAGCTCAACTACACGGTGCTGATTGGAGAGACCCCGTGTGCTGTCACCGTGTCTGAGACACAGCTCCTCTGCGAGCCCCCCAACCTCACGGGGCAACACAAGGTCATGGTGAGTGAGCACGCTTTATGATTTTCTCCCTTCCTCTCCATACATACGTAATCCGTCCTAAAGACGGGCTCTCTCTTCCACCTTTCCCATACCTTATTTCCAAGTCCTATGTCAAAATGGGTAGAAGTCAAGAACACCAGGAAAGGAAGGCGGGTAATCAGCAAGAAGTTGTTTTCTGTCCAAATCTGCACTGTACGGTCGTGGTCTCTCATGTGCCTTCTGAAACGATAAGGATTCAACGGCAGGCCAGGGCTCTACAGCGTGTGTGTGTGTGCGATGCGCAGGTTCACGTGGGCGGGATGGTGTTCTCTCCGGGCTCGGTGAGTGTCGTCTCAGACAGCTTGCTGACCCTGCCAGCCATCGTCAGCATCGCGGCGGGCGGCAGCCTCCTCCTCATCATCGTCATCATCGTGCTCATCGCCTACAAGCGCAAGTCTCGGGAAAACGACCTCACTCTGAAGAGGCTGCAGATGCAGATGGACAACCTGGAATCCCGGGTGGCGCTGGAGTGTAAGGAAGGTACGTCAGGCTCTCCCTTGCGTCCTGGAGCCCTTTTTCTTCAGCAGCCTTATTACCTCCCTCCTTATCAACAATGCTCATCTTTACTTAGCCCCCTCCCACCCCAAGCCATTGCACTCCACTTTGACCTGTTTCCCATAAACTTCCTTTGCCCGCAAGGTCGAGAAGTCCTACTAAGAATACCCACAGTGAGGCCCCAGGCCTGATGACATTGTTCTGTCCCCTGTGCCCTGACTCATCCGGCAACCTGGCCGCCTTCTTTCCCTCTCAGGGCCTCAGTCTCCCCACAGTCAGAATCTCAGCCCCTAGATGCCCCACGTGAGAGGGTCCCACTCCTTTTGCATAACACCCTGGAGTATGGAAGCAGCAGCAGCAGGGAAGCCAGGGGGCACCTCACTTGCTTCCCACCCCACCCCGGTCCCCAGAGTTTATTTTCTGTCTGTGCAGCAGGCTGAGCCTCTGTAGCACACGTGTTGGCATCTTTGGCCGTGGACATGTGTGGGAGTGGAGATTGTGTTTTCTTCCATCTCCCACTCAACCACAGCTACAAGGTGACAGGTGTACCTGGCGTCCCCTCAGGCTGAGAACCCAGTGGGCGCTCTAGGTAAACATTTCAATTAGAAATCAAAACACTTCTCCTTTTGCTGCGAATGTCAGGATCAGAAACAAGCCCTCTGCTAGATGAAAAGAGCTGGGCTGGGGAAGATGGGGAAGGGCTTCTCCTGGTGCCAGGTCTGAGGAGTAGGGACCAGGAATTCACGAGGACACAGGCCACCAAGGAGAGGATCCCCTTCAGGCTCATGGCCAGGGTGCCCCAAGGCTGGGTTTGGTTTTGTTCTCAGTTTCCTCTGTGTGTGTGTGTGTGTGTGTGTGTGTGTGTGTTAAAATATACATAACATAAAATTTACTATTTTAACTTTCATTGTCTCTACACCCAGTGCTCTGCCCTCCTCCAGTTCTGTGGCATTAAGTACATTCACATTCTTGTGCAGCCATCACCACTATCCATCTCCATAACTTTCCCATCTTCCCCAACTAAAACATTATATTCAGTAACCAATAACCCCCACCCCCCTCAATACCCCCTTCCCTCAGCCCTTGGCAACTACCATGCTACCTTCTGTCTCTATGAGTTTGACAACTCCAGGTACCTCACATAAGTGGAATCATACAGTAGGTGTCCTTTTGTGTCTGGTTTCTTTCACTTAGCATAATGTCCTCAAGATTTATGTATGTTTTCACGCGTGTCAGAACTTCCTTCCTTTATAAGGCTGAATAGCATTCCATTGACTGTGTAGACCACATTTTGATTATCCATTCATCTTTCACATTTGGGTGGTTTTCACCTTTTTGTATTATGAATAGTGCTGCTGTGCACATGACTGTACACATATCTGTACAAATTCCTGCTTCCAGTTCTTTGGGGTAGATACCTAGGAGTGGACTTGCTGGGTCACATAGTAATTCTGTTTAACTTTTTAAGGAGCCACCAAATTGTTTTCCAGAGCAGCTGCACCAATTTACATCCCCACCATCAATGCATGAGGGTTCCAGTTTTTCCACATCCTCGCCAACATTTGTCATTTCCTATTTTTTGGTAATAGCCACCTCAGTGTGTATGAAGTGGTATCTCATGGTAGTTTTGATTTTCATTGTCCTCCAAGATTTTGCATCTTGATTTATTCTTCTGCTTGGAAAAGGAGAGTAAAGCTGCCTGTTTGGTCTTTGCTTGATCCCCTTGGCCACTGTCTCTCCCCTGCTTCCAGCACCTACAGCCCCTGCATGACCCAGGTCATGGTGTCCTTCCTTTTCCTTTGTTTTAACTCCACTTGTAATACATAGAGAGGAAATCCAAAATCATAGATACGTACAGAGGAAGAAATACTATAGAAATCACTCATCACCTAAGAAACGCAGCCTGGAGATAGCTCATCCCCTCTGGAGATGCATCCCTACATCCCTCCCTGTTGATACCCCCCCAGGCCCTCCATTTCTCCTTCACAAACTCCTCCTGCCTTCCCCTACCCTGCCCGGGTTCCCTTCCTAAGCCTCTCTGTCTCCACTGCACTTTTGTAGCTTTTGCTGAGCTCCAGACAGACATTAATGAGCTGACCAGCGACCTGGACCGCTCAGGAATCCCCTACCTGGACTATCGCACCTATGCCATGCGAGTCCTGTTCCCCGGCATCGAGGACCATCCTGTTCTCCGGGAGCTGGAGGTAACACCTGTCTCCCTGGCCCAGCTGTGCAGTAAGGACTCAGGGCCTGGGTGTCCTAGGCTAGGCCGATGGGGCTCAGCAGCTCAGGTCAGGAATGAGGAGGATAAATTGCTCGTAAGAGCATCACTGCAACAGGGGTGTTTCTGATCAGGAAGATCGTGGCCAGGGGGGCACCCTGGCTTTGTGGGATGGTTCCAGGGCAAGGCTCGTTGTCATTTTTAAACTAATGACTAAATTAACTACAATGCTGCCTCATTCTCAAATGGATTTAAGGTATCTTAACGAAAGATGCATGATTCTGTAAGGTTTGTTTGTTCATTTGTTAGTTTGTTTTACTAAAGATGATAAACCAGGACAGAGATGATGAAGGGGAGACTAGTAAGCCGAGTGGGTCTGATCAGGTATTTCCTATGGGGTCTCCTTGGGCAAATCAAAGAGACAACATCCCCACTGAGGGCCCAGCCTGGAGCCCACCCCTCCCAACCCAGGGGAAGGTCAGAGCAGACTATAGGGTTCAGAGACTGGCCATTCCTACATCATTCTGGGTGGGGTGGTTATGAGTGTTATGGAGAGGGTCCTACAGCTGCTATCATTACCAGCAAAGACCCTCAGTGAGAGTCGGGCTAGGAGGCTTGGAGCTGCCCTCTGAAGGTGCGCCCATCACGCCCCCCCCCCCGCACCCCCTCCCCACCAGGTGCAGGGGAATGGGCAGCAGCACGTGGAGAAGGCCCTGAAGCTCTTCGCCCAGCTCATCAACAACAAGGTCTTCCTGCTGACCTTCATCCGCACCCTGGAGCTGCAACGCAGCTTCTCCATGCGCGACCGTGGCAATGTGGCATCACTCATCATGACTGGCCTGCAGGGCCGCCTGGAATATGCCACCGACGTCCTCAAGCAGCTGCTGTCCGACCTCATCGATAAGAACCTGGAGAACAAGAACCACCCCAAGCTGCTTCTCCGGAGGTTTGAGCCGCAGCCAGGGCCTGGAGGGTGGCAGGGGTCTTAGCAGGGACCCCGGGCCCATGAGAGCGGGTCCCCTAAACAGCATGAGTGGGTTCTGCTCCCCAGAAAGGCCTGTGCCTGCACAGACCTTCCTTCGGCCAGGCGGCTGTAGGGAGCCTGCAGCTGCTAAACATGATGGAGGAGCACAGGCCTCAGCTCAGATCTCGACTTGAAACCCAGCTCTGCCACCTGCTAGTTGTGTGAACTTGGGCCAGTGACATGGCCTCCCAGCCATTTAGTTTGGTCATGCACAAAATGACATGAAGCACGCCTGTCTCGGAGTCTCTCTCCCTCCCTGTGCATCTAGAACTGTGCTGTCCAACAGGGGAGCCACATGTGACTATTCATTAAAATGAAATAAAACGTAAAATTCATCTCCTCCATTGCCCTAGCCACATTCCACCAATACCACCACATATTGGCCACCATATTGGACAGTGCACATAGAGAACATTCTAGCACAAGGTTCTGTTGGACGGCACCGAGCTAGAGGTTTAGTGCAACCCGTACCTCCGGGGCCCAGCTTCCTGGACCTGAATCATGGCACATCCATCCCGTGTCCCCTCCCCACTTGCCCTTTTCCTGGTGGAGGATAGGGTTGGACACTTTGGCATCCATCCCCTCGCTGACGCTCTCTGGAGGCCCCAGCGAGCCAAGCGCAGCTGTGGAATAAACCACCTGTATTTCACTGGCTTCCCTTTAGCCTTCTCCTAGCAAGGTCTCAGGCTTCCAGGCCCCACGTGGGGTGAGGAGGGAGGAAGAATGGCTTTGTCTTAGGAGAACTGAGCCCCTATCCTGCCAATCTGAACATTAGAAACTCTCATTAAGACCTGTTGTACTTAAATTAGAGCTAATCTCAGACACAATGCGAGGAGAAGGTGCTGGGAGGGGCCCGGGGAGAAAGCTACAATTTCTTCTACATTGTCACTCTCTCCCAGAGCCAGATCGCTGAGCAGCCCTGGCAAATGCCTGGGATTTACTGCAACCAGAGGGTGTAATTTCCACCACGCGCAGGGAGGTGAAATACCCCCCAGGCATCCCCATCACTGTGGATCTGTCACAGCTGGTCTGTTCCTTCCTGAGTCCCCAGATCCAAAGCCCAGGAATGGGGGTGGGGGAAGGGTGGTGCTTGCAGAAGCAGATCCCGTCAGCTAAACACTTAACACACTGCTCTCCCTATCTAAGGGGCTGGGATCCATACCCCACATGACAGCAACCATGACAGCTATTGGATACTAGGTGTTATTCTTAGCACTTTACATATATTAACTCATTCAACCCTGACAACAACCCTATGGGACAGATATCATCATCATCATCATCATCATTATAATCATCCCCATTTAGAGATGGGGAAACTGAACCCTGAGAGATGAAATCACTTGCCCAAGGTCACACAGCCAATAAGTACATGGCAGAGCCAGGATTTGAACTCAGGCAGTCTGATTCCGAGTGTTTGGAAAAGTAGGCACCAGGCACCCTCTGGACACACCAAATAGAGTATAGTACTCAGGCATGCAAGAAATCCCAGAGGGACAAGCAAACTGTTTATCACCCTGAGGCCAGACGGGAATAGAGCGCACTGGTTCTTTATAGCCCTGTGGGATGTGGTACTGGGCAGCTTTACCTGCAGCTTGGAGTACCACTCCTTTTTCACAGGAAATTGGGGCCCAGAAAGAAGAAACCTCGGGCGCAGGCTACACTTGTCGTTACTGGTAGAGTTGGGCTCGGACCCAGGTGTCCTGGCTTCCAGCCCTGTGTCCTTCTGTGCCTGTTGTCCTGTTGGGCTATGGCCCACACAACAAAGCAGGCCCCTGCTCTGAGACCACCTCATAAAGGACTGCCCCTTGTCCCTTCTCCCTCTCCAGGACAGAATCTGTGGCTGAGAAGATGCTGACCAATTGGTTTGCCTTCCTCCTGCACAAGTTCCTGAAGGTGAGAGTGGGCATGAGACGGGGGGGGGGGGGGGGGGGGGGGGGGGGGGGGGGGGGCCCGCAGTGGAGAGCAAGAGCAAGTTGGGGGGCTGCTCCTCTGAGCCTGGCCGTCAGGACGAGACAGGGACCCCTTCACGCTCAGGGACCTGCCTGGCCAGGTGCTGCAGAGCCAAGGGGCCTGGGGTGTGGGCAGGAGAGGCGGGCAGGAGGCTGACGCCCCCACGTGCCGTCCCCGTGTGCGCCCCAGGAGTGTGCGGGGGAGCCGCTCTTCATGCTGTACTGCGCCATCAAGCAACAGATGGAGAAGGGGCCCATCGACGCCATCACGGGCGAGGCGCGCTACTCCCTGAG
Source organism: Rhinolophus sinicus (assembly GCF_057876585.1). NCBI lineage: Eukaryota > Metazoa > Chordata > Mammalia > Chiroptera > Rhinolophidae > Rhinolophus > Rhinolophus sinicus. Next base: position 20,751,952 of record NC_142511.1, read on the forward strand.
CGAGGACAAGCTCATCCGGCAGCAAATCGAGTACAAGACCCTGGTGAGGAAGCCGGCGCTGCGGAGACAGCTTGGACCTCCTACCTCTGATTCCTCCTTTACCCTCTGGCCACAAAGCCAGTCTGAGGGGTCCAGAAAGAGGCTTGAAGCCTGACCAGTCTGGGGCAAGTCCAAGTGTACCAAGGACAGGCAGACCCATCCACCCGGCCCCCCTCCCATCTCACTTGTTGGGCCCCTGGAGCTCTCACCTCAGTTTACCGGAGATAATGTTGGGTGGAGAAAAAAGATCCCCTGCCATTAGCAATGAGGAAATGAGCATCGTGGGACAGAATGTGAGTGTGGATTCCTAATAGAGAGGCGTCAGGGAAGCAGAGGCCGGCCCTTGGTACAGCTGGAGCCGTCCCGGAAGCCCAGGACGCCTTGTTCCAGGGTTACAGCTCCCGCAGCCATCCAGGAGCTAAAAGTCGAGTCCCAGTTCTCTGAGAGAGAAGAGGGGGGCAGAATGTCTCAGGCCATCACTGGCGGATGGCAGGGAGGTGACAGAAAGTGAGGAACAGACAGAGAGGCACCATTTCTCCTGGGGAGGGGGGCGAGGAAAGAAGATTTCCTTCGGAGTCCTCACTCTCCCTCAACTGCTCCCTCAACTCCCTCCTGCCCCCCTTTCTTGCCACTTGTAGATCCTGAACTGCGTCAACCCCGACAACGAGAATAGTCCAGAGATCCCAGTGAAGGTGTTAAACTGCGACACCATCACACAGGTCAAGGAGAAGATCCTCGACGCCATCTACAAGAACGTGCCCTACTCCCAGCGGCCGAGGGCCGTTGACATGGACTTGGGTAGGAGGCCTGGCTTGGCGTGTGGGTCCAAGGGGGCACAGGTGGCTTCCAAAAGGGCATTCGGCTGTGGGAAGGGATGGGAGCCCTGCCCTGCACAGGGCCCCTCCTAGGGGCGTGACTGGGTCCTGCCCAGGTGAGGGACCACCTGAAATACTACTCCCAGAGCATTTCCTGCTTAGATGTGGCGCCTCTGGTGAGGCCCACGCTTCTGCCCAGCTGTCTGGACCCCATGGAACCCTAGACATAAAGTGCTATCACTGCACCAGCTTGAGGGGGCCGGGATTGCCAGGTCCCTAGAGGAGGTAGGACTGGGTGGATCTGGCTGCAGACCCCACCCCCTCACGGTGATGGGCACCACCCCTCCACCCAGAGTGGCGTCAAGGCCGGATTGCCCGGGTTGTGCTGCAAGACGAGGACATCACCACCAAGATCGAGGGTGACTGGAAGCGGCTCAACACACTGATGCACTATCAGGTGAGGGTGGCGCCTCTCGGTTTGGGAAGCGGCTTTGCTCCAGGACCATTGTCCCAACTCTCTTCTTCCCTCTAAGGTGTGCTCCTAGGACCTCGAAAGCCTGAAAGGGTTTTTTTTTTTTTAATTTATTGGGGTCACAATTGTTAGTAAAATTACATAGATTTCAGGTGTATAATTCTGTATTACATTATCTATAAATCCCATTGTGTGTTCACCACCCAGAGTCAGTTCTCCTTCCATCACCATATATTTGATCCCCTTTACCCTCATCTACCACCCCCCACCCCCTTACCCTCTGGTAACCACTAAACTATTGTCTGTGTCTATGAGTTTCTGTTTCTTATTTGTTTGTCTTGTTCTTTTGTTGTTTTTGGTTTATATACCACATATCAGTGAAATCATATGGTTCTCTGCTTTTTCTGTCTGACTTATTTCGCTTAGCATCATACTCTCAAGATCCATCCATGTTGTCACAAATGTTCCTATATCATCTTTTCTTACCGCCGAATAGTATTCCGTTGTGTATATATACCACAACTTCTTTATCCATTCATCTATCGAAGGACATTTTGGTTGTTTCCATCTCTTGGCCACTGTAAACAAAGCTGCAATGAACACTGGAGCACACGTGTCTTTATGGATAAATGTTTTCAGATTTCTTGGGTAGATACCCAGGAGAGGGATTGCTGGGTCATATGGCAATTCTATTCGTAATTCTTTGAGAAACCTCCACACTGCCTTCCATAACGGCTGCACCAGTCTGCATTCCCACCAACAGTGTATGAGGGTTCCTTTTTCTCCACAGCCTCTCCAACACTTGTTACTATTTGTCTTGTTGATGATAGCCATTCTGACTGGGGTAAGATGATATCTCATTGTGGTTTTTATTTGCATTTCTCTGATGATTAGTGATGTTGAGCATTTTTTCATATGTCTATTTGCCGTTTGTATGTCCTCTTTGGAGAAATGTCTCTGCAGGTCGTCTGCCCATTTTTCAATTGGGTTGTTTGTTTTTTTGTTGTTCAGTTTCATGAGTTCCTTGTATATTTTGGATATTAGCCCCTTATCGGAGGCACTGTTTGCAAAAATCTTCTCCCATTCAGTTGGTGGCCTCTTTATTTTGTCGATGGTTTCTTTTGCTGTGCAGAAGCTTTTAAGTTTCATATAGTCCCATTCGTTTATTTTAGCTTTTACTTCCATTGCCTTTGGAGTCAAATTCATAAAATGCTCTTTGAACCCAAGGTCCATAAGTTTAGTACCTATGTTTTCTTCTGTGCAGTTTATTGTTTCAGGTCTTATGCTTAAGTCTTTTATCCATTTTGAATTAATTTTGGTACATGGTGACAGATAGCAGTCCAGTTTCATTCCTTTGCACATGGCTATCCAATTCTTCCAGCATCATTTATTGAAGACGCTGTCTTTCCTCCATTCTATGTTTTTAGCTTCTTTGTCAAAAATTATCTGTCCATATTTATGTGGTTTTATTTCTGGGTTCTCAGTTCTATTCCATTGGTCTACGTGTCTGTTTTTCTGCCAATACCATGCTGTTTTGATTATTGTAGCCCTGTAATACAAGCTAAAGTCAGGGAGTGTGATACCTCCAGTATTGTTCTTTTTTCTTAAGATTGCTTTGGCTATTCGGGGTCTTTTGTGGTTCCAAACAAATCTGATGATTTTTTGTTCTATATCTTTAAAAAATGTCATTGGGATTTTGATGGGATTGCATTAAATCTGTATATTGCTTTGGGTGATATGGCCATTTTAACTATGTTGATTCTTCCAATCCATGAGCATGGAATGTCTTTCTATTTCTTTGTGTCTTCTTCAATTTCTTTCAAAAAAGTCGTATAGTTTTCAGCATATAGGTCTTTCACATCCCTGGTTAAGTTTATTCCTAGGTATTTTATTCTTTTTGTTGCAATTGCAAAAGGAATTGCTTTTTGTATTTCTTTTTCTGAGATTTCATTGTTGGTATATAGGAAAACAATGGACTTTTGTACATTGATTTTGTAGCCAGCAACTTTACTGTATTCGTTGATTGTTTCTAATAGCTTTTTGGTGGAGTCTTTAGGGTTTTCTATATATAGCATCATGTCATCTGCAAAGAGTGACAATTTAACTTCTTCATTCCCAATTTGGATGCCTTTTATTTCTTTCTCTTGCCTGATTGCTCTGGCGAGGACACCAGATTTTCTTAATCTTTTCTTTCCTCCTCCTCCCTGAGCCTCCGGCAGTGATTCTTAGCCCTCGCTGCCCATTAGAATTACTTGGGGAAACTTGTCAAAAATGAGTGCCACACCCACCCCGAGAAACTGACCTAACTGGTGTAGATAAGACTAGGCATTGCCATCCTGTTAGCTCCAGGTCTGCAGAAAAATTCCTATTGTGAAGTCCTCCAAAAGGACAACCACCATGGGCGTACACGGCTCACTTGCAACGCACCAGGAAATTGGATAAACTTGTCTTCATGTTTTTCATCCTGCCACTTGCTAGCTGGTGTCCTTGGGTAAATTACTTAATCTCTCATCCTTTTTATCTGTAAAATGGGATTAATGGTGATCCCTGCCCTGTAAAGTAGTGTGGAATAGATTAAATATAGTAGGTAAAGTGTTGGGCACATTGGCAGACACACTGAATGAACAGTCCAAAAAAAAAAAAAATCCCAGCAGAATAACGAAAGATCCAGTTGTAATGCATCCTGTAGAACAATTGTATTGACTCCCCCATTCCCTCCCACAATAAGCACTCTCAGCCAGGGGTCTCTGTAAGAGTAAGCACAGGGAGGCAGGTGGGAACTCAGGAAAAATAATAAAATAGAAGCTGAAAGTGAGAGACACCAAGAGAAATTAACCAGAGGAAGTGCCTGAGGCTGCAAGACCCAATGGAACTGTCTGATTCCTAACATCCTGTGTCTGTGCCTCCTGTGGGAGGGTGTAGAGGGCTGGGGGGCTGGGCTCTGAGGCACTGAATTGCCGAAGGCCAGGAAGCTGGGCCCTAACAGCCAACAAGAGCTGGCTGGGAGCCTCCCCAGCACTAGAGGGCACTGGGGAAACCCCGAAACCCTCCTCTCCAGCCTCCATCTCCCTTCCTGGCCTGCATTGTCCACCCCAGATGGAGGGAGTATGATGCAGTGGGAAGAGAGAAAGGACTTTTTGAGCTGTATTTAAACCCAAGCTTCCCCACTCACTGGCGGTATGACTTTAATCCCTCGGAACTGGGCTCCTTATCTGTAAAATGGAAATAGCAGCCTTACCTGTGAAGGCAGTTGGAAGGATTAGAAACAACAGGTGAGGTTCCCCAGATGTATGCAGACATCCTTGGGAGCCACACGTATTTCATGTTGACCCCACCCCTACTTCAAGGTGCTTCATGCATCCTGTAGAACAGTTGTAATGAACCAATTAGAGCTGGAGAAGAAGGTGCAAAATAGAATAGCATTATGCCCCTAAATTAATAGTTTCTCTAGGGCGGGAGTGGGGTCTTTCTTCTCTGTCTGTGATACCCTAGTTCTGTTGCTTGGCTGTCCTTCCGATGGCTCCCAGTCAGAAGAAAGGAATATACTGTTCTTACCGTGCTCATCATACAAAGCACTTTCAATTCCCTGATGTCATTTATCATTCATGTATTCAATCATTCCTCAAATATTTACTGAGCTTTACTGAGTGCAAAGCATTTCCCACACACTGGCCCTGAGTGACGGGGGACCACAGGGATTATTCCTCCCTTTGGGAGACGATGATGGTGATGATGCTCGTAGGAGCAGCACTAATACCACACTTAGGAGGGCTCCCTGGGCACCAGGCCCTCCCCGCAGCCTTGCGTGTCCTAACTCCTTTAATCCTCACAAAAACCCAGACAAGGTTATTATTGCCTTTGACAAGTGCGACAACTGAGGTGCAGAGCAGGTAAGTGACTTTCCCCAAGTCGTGTAGCCGGGAAGTAGCACAGTCAAGGTCAGACCCAGTCAGGCATCTTGACCTCGGATTTGTACTGCCTGTTGGTTAAGAGAAAGAAAGACTGGGGACAAGAGAGAGTTAGTGACCAGACCTGGAACGGAGTTTAACTGTGGTCATTCGAGTCATCTTGTGAATCTTCCTTTAGGTGACAACAAACCATAAAAATGGTAACGTAATCTGTTCTTCCTGGGAGTGTAAACCTCTGCCCCTGCCAGCTTTTCAAAGTATCATTTCTAGGCTGTCAGTTGCAAGGAGAGTTCCTGAAAAGATAGAGGTGGAAAGGTCCCCCACAGTTGCAGACCTAGTGTTTACGGTGCAAACTGCTGGCTCCCAGGAGCTGGCCCAGCTGGGAAATCATGGAGCACCGGCACCTTTCAGGAGCTGTGAAGAGGGCAGGACCCCCAAGCTTTGGGCCATTATGTCAAAACACTGTCCTCTTGTTACCCTCCCTGGAGTCAAAGGTCCTTGGAGCTCCTGCAGAAGAAAATCTGCATAATCTTAATTAACAAAGAGATGTTAAAAAATTTCCCAGGCTCCCGCAGATTTATAGGGAGGGTAAAATTAAACACCACTACTAAAACCAGCTATCAGGGAATCTCGTTAGCACTAATGTTCATTTATAGTTCGACTTCCCAACATTTAATTCTTTTTTGGTGGGAGAGCGGGACTGAGAATTTAAGACCCAGAAAGATGGTTTTATGACTGGTGCAGCTACAAATCAAACTTATAAAGTTCATAAAAATTGTTAAAATAAAAAATGGTTTAATAGGAATGTTTTATGGCCCATAACATTATTATAGCTGTTTTATTCCCTGGCGTTAGGGGTTTAATTGGATCGCTACAATTCTGGGGATTCACCGTTTTTATTGGATAGAGGGTAATCTTAAATCCTAATGGCCCCCAAATGTCTTCAATATGGCTCCTCATTTATCATCCCTTGCCCTCTAGGCTGGGTGCTGAGCCTGGACACCCTCACAGAGAATGGGGCAAGACACCATCTTTCTTTCTGACTCCCCAAGAACAGTTGTTCTGTTGGGAAAACTCCTCAAGGTGGTCCAGGCATTATAGGACCCAGTCCAGAAAAAAATCAGACCGAAAGGGAAGAGGGACTTCAGACCAGTGTGACTTGCAATAAAATCCCAATGAGAACATGCTTTGGAGCCTGATAGACCTGGCTACAGATAGTGGCTGCACCAGGTATTAACTGTGTAACCTCCAAGATGTCCGTTAACCTCGATGTTCTCATCTGTTAAATGGGATTAATTGTATGTAACTCACAAGGTTGAAGAGAGGCCAGGTCTAGCCCAGCACTACCCGATAGAAATGTAATACAAGCCACATGTGTAATTTTAAATTTTCACTAGCCACATTTGAAAAGTAAAAATATACCGATGAAATGAATGTCAGCAATATATATTATTTAACCCAACTGATCTAAAATAATTATCATTTCAACATGCAATAAATATAAAACTTATGAGATAGTTTGTATTATTTCCCTCATGCTAAGGCATTGAAACCCAGTATGTATTGTGCATTTGCAGCACATTTCCGTTCAGACACTTCCAGTGCATCTCAGTTGGGACTAACTAAATTTCAAGTGCTCAGTAGCCACGGTGCTAAGTAGCTATGTTGGAGAGCAGGAATTGTTTCTAGTGTGCCTGAACTTTTTGCACTCTATCCCACATCTATTCCATAACCTTCTAGAAGTCCTTGACTATTCAGTTCCCCAAGACACCGACATTCACCCGCACTGTACCTTTCATACTCTTCCCAGGTGTCAGACAGATCGGTGGTGGCTCTGGTCCCCAAACAGACCTCCTCCTACAACATCCCTGCCTCTGCCAGCATCTCCCGGACGTCCATCAGCAGATATGGTGAGAACCAGGAAGGCAGCCTGGGCAGCTCAGAGGGGAGGCTTCTGCGACCGACCAGGGACCACTCACTGTCCCCTTCTGATAGCAGGAAGCCCTTGCCGCTGCCAACCTCCAGTCAGAGGCCTTTGCTCACTTGTTTCCTTCCTCCCTAGTCCAGTCATTCGCAGAGCAGCCTGTCTCCTCAGAGCTGTGGGACCAGGTGGCACCATGTGCCCCTCTTTCAATAGCGCAGGCCTGGTGATGAGTTCCAGGGGCCCAGAACAAGGGAGGCAGCAGGATGGGAAGTGTTTATGTCCCAGTCTGTGCCTATTGTCCTGGCTGAATTATTAATAGTGTCCCCTTTTACTCCCAAATGTGTCCCAGTCTGGGCAATAAATTGGCCGCCTTAGCCTGTACACGGTGGATTGCTAGGGCCCCCTGTGGCCTCTGGGGAATGAGGTTACGGTACTTCACTCTCTCTTATTCTGTTTTCTCTGGTTTCACATATGCACTGAGGCTGTGGGCTGCCCACATAAAGGACACCACATTACTGAGGCCAACGGCTCCAAAAAGGCCTTGGCAGTTCCATGTTCTGGGCCTCAAGTAAAAAGGACCCCATTGACTCCCAAGAGGGAGCATTATACCTCACAGCTCCCTGGGACCCAAGTTTTTATCAAAGCCTCTTTGAAAATGTCCATTTGACATTTTACCTATTGATTATTCTTTGCTGGAAGCATCAGGGGAGGGAGACTCCCAAATTCCCAACGGTCTCTCCAGCTACAGAATTTCTAAATCGTCTTTTAAAAAAAGGTTTCAGGCTGTCTTCATGCCAACCAAGGATCCCTAAAATCACCCATCCAGCTGAGCTCCCAAGGGTCCCCTTCCAAATGAAACGGGTTTATTCTGAGTGAGTGTAGCAGGGGGCAGGGCTCCTAGAAGGATTCTTCAAGCGAGGATGATGAAATCAGCTGCTCACAGGCCTCTACTGCCCCCTTCCCCTCAGACTCGTCCTTCAGGTACACGGGCAGTCCTGACAGCCTACGGTCCCGCGCCCCCATGATCACGCCAGACCTGGAGAGCGGGGTCAAGGTGTGGCATCTGGTGAAGAACCATGACCACGGGGACCAGAAAGAGGGTGACCGGGGCAGCAAGATGGTGTCCGAGATCTACCTGACCCGGCTACTAGCCACCAAGGTAACTCCTGCTCTGCCCAGCCCAGGGAGGACATCATGGAGTCTGTCCTTCCAGGGGACCCATACAGATGAGCAAGCCCAGGTCTCCGGGTGGGCTTTCCAGGGGATCAGCCACTGCTGTTCTCTACCCTTTGGCAAAACCACGATATCATTGCTCCTAGCCCACTCTTCAAGACCACCATTACTCTTCAGAGGAGTGGCTCCCCATGTCTGGACCTGTACCCCTTAGGAAGATATTGTGGTTTTCTTATTGGTGGTACCCAGACACATATGCCAGCCTTCACCATCGTCACCTTTTCTATCCGCTCTCTGGCCACAACGGGAGGGAAAGCATGAAGGCCTGGTCCTGCCAATAATCTGAGAGAAAGCTCCCCATCCTGCCCCATTCCAGCTACCCCCCAATGTTGATGGAAGTGAAGCATGGCCGTGCTGGAAGCTGTGATCTAAAGCTGTCTTTCAGCTTCCCTTGCAGAGAAATAATATGCCTATAAGTATGGCAATCATATGGCCCAGCAAGGACAGGCTGGGCTGGATTTCAAATACTCTCCTCAACTGACCCCACCAAATTGCTGCTGAAATTCTAATATAGTGGCATACAGATTACAGCTCACAGACTTGCTCCTAGAAGTGGCACAGAAATATACCAGCAGACCACATGCCTCAAATTTTGCTTCACCTAATAGGCTAGTAAGAAACCAACAAAGAGATATCAGAAAAGGTTAGACATTTTCCTGACCTTCAGAAGTGTTCCTTGAACCTGTAAGCTGTGGGACCCAGACCCACTCTTGTCCCGGCCCCCAGAGACCTTCCAAGGCTCTGTGGGTCAGGGCTATGCCTGAGTGTTCCTGAATCTGGACCTTTCACCTACAGTTCCCACTCCAGACACCACTTACCACAGGCCACTAATATCGTAAGCCTCTTCACACCTTCCTAACTTTCAGACCCTCTGAGGTCCTGCCACGTTCCTGCCAGAAGGCTGCCAGTCCTCCAGCTGGTTCTTCAGATGCCCTCTCGTACCAGCCTTTGACCTCCTATCCCCATGGGAAGCCTGGACTCAGAGCACTCACAGTCTTCCTATCAGACACCCGCCCCTGGGGCAGACATGAGCATAAACGTGGCATGTGGCTAAAATCAGAGGAGATCTTCCCAGGAATCTGCAGCCCATTTAGTCCCCCCCACCCCACCCCCCAATACCCTAACAGCTCCCTGCCCAACCCCACAACACTGTCCGCTCAGCCTGACTCCGCAGACAAGTTTCCAAGGCAGGATTGGCCCAGGCACCATCTGGTCTGCACACCTGCTGCCTGTTGCCTCCCTCCACCGCCCTCCACCTCATACTGTCCCACTGCCCCTCCCCCAGGGCACCCTGCAGAAGTTCGTGGATGACTTGTTTGAGACCTTGTTCAGCACTGTGCACCGGGGCAGCGCTCTTCCCCTGGCCATCAAGTACATGTTTGATTTCCTGGATGAGCAGGCAGACAGACATAGCATCCACGACACAGATGTGCGGCACACCTGGAAAAGCAACTGGTAACCCCTAGGGAGCCCAGGGGGAGGTGCGGCCTGAGGAGGCTGCAAGCTGTGTGGGGTGGGGACCAGCGGGGACCAGGAAGATGGGGGGAGCCTGTTCGCTGTGGCTGGTAATCCCAGGCTCCTCGGACAAATAGCGCACACATGCTCTGCAGAGCCACCATGGTCCCCAGGCTGCCTCCTAGTGGGGCCTGCCTGGCTTAGGGCCTGGCACCAGGACACACATTTGAGCTCTGCCATTTCAGGTTGAGACCGTTCTCCAGGAAGTGCCTCCTCCCTGACTCAGATCTCTGATTTTCAGGTTTAGGGGGCTAGGGGAACCTACACAGAGAGGCCCATTTGAGACCTAGAAGCAGAGCTTCAAAGCCAAGGCAGTGCCGGGCATTCTGAGCAGGGCAGAATCTAAGGCACTTCCTGAGACCCGGAAAGCGCGAGTTAAACTGAGGAAAGTGGCCAGCACTCAGGAGAGAGCTCACACCTGCTGCAGACTCGAGCCCATGGAGTGGGATGTCATTGCAGACTTGATCCCTTAAGGCCAAGTTGTTACCCCATGGCTATCAGGAAGCAGCAGGCAGATATCCTGTTGGCATGGCTCTTCCCTGAAGCAGCGCGGGCAGCAGCTCCTGCAGACTGCTGGCATAAGACTTTTCTTTCTTGGGTTTGAACCTGGACCATGGACCTAGCTAATGTCTGGCTTTCAGGTCAGACAGGGCCCGGCCAAGACACGGAGTCAAACCTCTTCTTCAGGGAAAGAGCACAGAGAGTGGAGAAAGGAGTCCCAGGCATTTGGGTTGGGCAAGCAGCCCACACAGCTGTCTGGAGTCAGTGATCTCAGAAAACAGAGCTGACACAGATGGGCCCAGGCTGTTATTTGGGAATCAAAAGTCCTAGCAACCAGCAAAACACTTTGAAAATATCCAACCCCAATCCCGTATATTCCTTCCTTCTCTGAGGTGCTGTGGTTGCTGAGCCCTGCAAAGTCTGCAGCTTTGATCACAGTGGAATGAAATGGGGAGACTCGGGTGGTGGTGGTGATGGGGTGGGGAGCCATGGTGCATTTCACCAGGACAGGACTTTTATCTACGTCTCTGGGGCTGGGTTATGGTTGTCTCCTTTGCTTTGGAGGATCCCAGCCCAGCACTGGGAGTAGGCAATTTCAGGGAAAGCAAGAGAAAATTCTGGATTATCCCCATCTCTGTGCCTTCTGTTGCTGGCCAGGCCCAAGTCATAGAAATGCCCTACCCTGGTGTTATGGTGGGGAGAGTCGCCTTATCCAGACTTCAAGTAGCTCATGTCCATGGTAAGAAAGTCAGAAGTTCCCCAAAGCTACTGGAGGAAGGGAAGAGTGGAAGAGACGAGTCACCCGCAACTGAGACAGCTCCTCCCCGGTGATAGGAAAGTACGCGATCCCCTCGCATTTTGAAAGATAAGCAGAAATCTTAATGAAAGGGCTTGGAGTGGGCAAAGCTGATCTTTTCCGAGACTTGGCAGGACTGAGATATTTGGGAAAGTTTGGGGTCCATGAGCATCAAGAAAAGATGAAGAACGGGAGAGGAGCGGTAGCACATAGGCTGGATTGCTGCAACATCACCTCAGGCCAGAAGGACAAGCCCGGGGACCGAGCTCACTCCACAGAGGAGCCAAAAGAGTTAAGGTCCCAAAGGCAGCTGGAGGAGAAGGCAAAGTTAGAAAAGGCAGGAGAAACAGCAGCTGTTCTGGATTTGAAGGGGAATAAATGGGCTTACCCGCCTTCTGCCCTAACAAGCAGAGAAAATGCATTCTGCTCTGATTATAAATTCCCACTTTGCAGAAGGAGCTCTCCTAAGCACTGATCAGTTCCTTTTGGGGTGGGAAAAACTCTGAGCTACAGTGAGTCATTTCCAGCGTGCCAACAATGGCCTGCTCCTTTCCGTCAGCCCCTGCCCACATACGGAAAGCCCTGGGGAGAGTCCTGAAAGAGCTGGCCCCAGGGGACCCCTTCCATGGCCCAATGGGCTGGGCCAGAGCCCTGGGAAGCGGCTCTGGGGGCTGGGCTCTGGGGGCTGGGCTGGGCGGAGAGCACAGGTGGTGCCCTTTATGCCCACACTGAGGCCATGCCCGGGGGCTGCTGGCTGCATCCTTCCTGACAATGGCCATGGCCAAGGGCACTGTGAAGGGACTCTAGGAGCCTGGTGGCTTTGTTGGAAGCTTTGAGAAAATTGTGCAGTTCTCTGTACTTGGGCTGCCCTGGAGGCACAGAGGCCTTTGGAAAAAGCTGCCAGGAGGGAACAGAACCACCCCCCACACCCACCCCTCAGTTGTTAGAGAGCAGGGTCAGCGCCCCCGTTAGAGCACAGCGGCGCCTCTCCTTTCCTCCTAGAGTCAGGAAGAGCTTAAGCGAAATTAGCAGCCCTGGCTGAACTAGTTTTCTGTGACTTCATTTCCTTGCCCTTTGGAGAGAGGATTTTGCATTTCGGGGTGAGGGGGAACATTAGCGGACAGCTTCAGGGGTGAGGCCAAGCAACAGCCCTCAGGGTCTGCTCTGCTTTTCCCTCCAGCCTCCCTCTGCGCTTCTGGGTGAACGTGATCAAGAACCCCCAGTTTGTGTTTGACATTCACAAGGGCAGCATCACCGACGCCTGCCTCTCCGTGGTGGCCCAGACCTTCATGGACTCTTGTTCAACGTCAGAGCACCGGCTGGGCAAGGACTCCCCCTCCAACAAGCTGCTCTATGCTAAGGACATCCCCAGCTACAAGAGCTGGGTGGAGAGGTCAGTGGTACCCTCAGGACAGGCCCATGCCCCTGTGTGCCTGCTCCATTCCCTGCCGTGGGCTTTGCTGACCCAGGACTCACAACTGTGTTTGCGGTACCTTAGGGACCTCACACCCCCATCCTTTCTCTTGTCCACACTTCCTGCCTGAGGAAGGAAGGGAAGCTTTGTGCCCTTGGAAGTCAGATCATTGTCATTCAAATTACCATTTACTGGCACATGCCAGGCACCCAGCACTGTCATAAAGCTGTGTACGTATCATCTCATTAAAACACCCAACAGAGTTGTGAAGTACGTAGGTGTTATTATCATCCCCATTTTACTGATGAAGAAACTGAGACACAGAGAGGTTAAGTAATCTGTCCAAGGTTATACAGTTAGCAGGTAGCAGAGCGGAGATGTGAATACAAAGAGTCTGGCCAGAGTCTGGGCGGTTAACCGCTCTGGGGCCACTGCAGCCAGGAGCTCACAGCTAGATGGAACCTCGCCTCAGGGAAGACCAGTCACCAGGTCTCAACCTCAGCTTGAGGCAAGAGGACAGAGGAAAGTACATCGGAAGAGAAATTTGTTGGCAGGAACAACTGGGGACACCTCGTGCTCCCTGGCAAGGGGCCTGGGGTCAGGGTCGGTGTAGGCAAACGTTTGCTGAGTCCCCCTGAAGGAGCCTGTCCTCCCTTCGGCAGATACTACGCAGACATCGCCAAGCTGCCTGCCATCAGTGACCAGGACATGAACGCCTACCTCGCTGAGCAGTCCCGCCTGCACGCTGTGGAGTTCAACATGCTGAGCGCCCTCAACGAGATCTACTCCTACGTCAGCAAGTACAGCGAAGAGGTAAGACAGCGCCCCCCAGGGGCAGAAACCAACCCGCAGCGAACGAGGCGGTTAAACGCAACGCCGGCCCCGTCCTTAGGTAACATCATCAGCGGGGAATTTAGAGAACACACTCACGGAGTCCAAAACCTCTGAGCTCAGAAATCATTCCCACTCCCTCAGAAGGCAGCCTAACCTCTCCTGATTCATTGAGCTCATCATTACACATTCCTTTGTCTTTCACTCATTGTTAACTCAATAAATAACACTCTTAATAATGTCATTGTTTTTCAGTTAAAATGTTGTATGACTAATTTCATTCTTTCTGTAACAATAAATCAGACTCCTCTTTGCATTTGGGCAGGTCCTGTCAGTTACGTTTCAGACAGACACATGGGCCCTAACGTGAATAGAGGTCGAATAGGACGGCTTCAGAGAATTCACAAGTCACACATTAGCGTTGTACCTGAAAGTGATATTAGTAGTAATAATAATAATAATAATAATAATGATAGCTAAAGCATAGCACTTTCTCTATGCCAAACATTATCTTAAACACCTTAGATATAATATACACACACATACAGATACACGCTCTACATACATACACACATATGCATACACACTCACACACACATATTCAGTTAAGCATATACATTCTTTAAGTTATGTTCATCAGGGCAGAATGGAAAGGCAGATAGAAGGATTCCGAAAACGGCATCTTCTCTGCTGAGTCCTGAGGTCTTCCCCACCTTGTGTCTGTTCCTCAGCTCATCGGGGCACTAGAACAGGACGAGCAGGCCCGGCGCCAGCGGCTGTCGTACAAGGTGGAACAGCTCATAAATGCCATGTCCATTGAGAGCTGAGAGATGGAGCCTCCCGTTCCTGGGACGAGGGCGACCTGTGAAAGTCGTCACACTGGGAGTCTCAGCAGGAAGGACGAGTGAAGGGGACCAGACTCCAGAATTTGCTGTCCTCTGAGACCCCATCCCGGGGCAAGGGAAGGGCCCCTCTCCCGACGCCAGCCAAGTCTCATCACAGGCAGTTCCTGCAGGGAGACACCATGGGCGCCATCCATCCCCGGGGACAAGAGAGAGAAGCAGGGCCGTGAAAAAGGTGGCTCTTCAAGCTGAGAGGCAGGGCCTGGGCATGGTGCTGCCTCTGTGACTGCTGCTTTGCATGAAAACTCATTTGATGTATATGGGGGAAATAATGAGAACTTTATTTAATTTTTTTTAAGAAAAAGGAAAACCAGAAATAAAACGAAACAAAAAGCCTCCCTGTTAATCCCGTCCAACTTTTGTTGAATTCTGGTTTCTATCCCACTTCCTTCTTTTGCCCCCATTCTTCCATCCTTGTTTAACTCCTGTTTTCAAAAGCCAGAAAAAGAGATGCTGAGAGAAATCGGAAGGAAAATGATTGTTTCCTTTCCCTTGAAATTGAAAAATAAGAAGAATGAGCACAAGTTTGCACCAAACACTTTGCAAAAACAGAGGCCAGTAAAACCTGGAATTATCCTGGCAGCTGGAAGGGCATGGGAACTGCAGAAAATTGCAAAGCCACCAAGCAGCTCAGCCTGGCTGACTGGAAATTGAGCTTTACCAACCTCACACCTGTATATTCTCATCTCTTGAGAGGAGATATGTGTCTGTAGAGTACCAATGCTTTTTGCTACTGTTCTTTTGTTTGTTTTTGTTTTATTTAATCCTAAACCTCGACACACGAGGAGCTGAGCTTTGGTACTTTTCCTTTTGGCTTCCCTAACGTCACTATCAGAAGTTGGGGAGAGGGGGACCTCTCCCACACCAGCTGCCTGGTCTCCCTGAGGACATTGGGCAGCTCTGCCTTACATCAGTCACTGTCGTAAGCCAGGCACCCTGGGGAAAGGGCCTGGAGGCATGTGGGCCAGGCCTCCAGGAGGTTCCGCGTGGGAGCTGATGTGGGGACATGGTGTTTGGCTTTGGATTCCACTTCAATCCCCTAGTGGTTTCTACAATTAAAGAGAAAACAAAAATCAAACACTGTTTACACAAGCAATACTTGAAGAGCATAGTTTAAAGGAGCTGCAGTATTTATTGTTACGCTTTTTTCTTTTATTCTCTCGTGCCTGGAGAGGGGAGACAACCCTTCGCTCATATGTAGAAGCTCCTGATCCTGATGGTTGAGCATTGGCCTCAGGAGAAATGCCCAGCATCCCCACCTGACTGTCTTCCTCTGCCTCTCTTTCTGCCTCTCATGTCCTTATGTGTTTGGAGGACAAGTGGGTGGCTTCTCACTGAGCTTTTCCTTCTCTCTCCCGCTGACGCCTAAAACCATGATGACCAACTCTCCCGAGTGTAGTTTCCAAACAAAGAGACCAAAGCTTTGTCCTGGTCCAGCGGACCCATGGATGCCAGTGGAAGTCATTAAGCGGAAGGTGGCTCTGTTGGTGGCAGGACCTTGTTGACCAGGACAGGCATCAGAGGTTCCAGGCCTTCCACGTTGGCATGGATCCAAGCAGCGAGCTCCAACTTCTCCATACGCAGCAGTGGAGTGAGGGAGGAGAACAACAGGAAGGCAAAGAGATGGGAAGTGGGGAGGTAGAGGAGAAGCAACCTCTACCTTCTACCTTCTACTTGTCAAGGGGCTGCAATGCTGGGAAACTGGACCAGCCACCTCCAGAGAGACCAGACCAGGGTCATTTCCTCTGTAATTAACTCTGGGCCCCAGCTCACTGTGCCCTGATTTACCTCCGAACAATTCCAGTTTCCAGAGGCTCTGCTGACCACATTGGATTCCCAGGAAAGGGCTGGAGGAGGGGGAGCCCTGAGGGCTGGCTTCCATCCCTGGCGTGTGGCTTTGGATCACTGAGCTAACCACACAGCAGACATCGCCTGGTTGCCTCAGCTCCAGTTTCTTGCCTGAATGCAGCTGACAAATGGGAAGAGAAAAGCATTCAGCAAAATACTCAGGAAACTCGCTTGTTTTCATTATAATTCACAACCAGCCATGCCAAGGCCACTTTCTTCTGATAATCCACTTCTGTTAAAGTTTCTCTGGGCCCTATTAATAGCCTGAAAGAAATACTAATGCCTGGCCTGCACTAAGCCAAAGTGTTTACTCTTCACAGCACCCAAAGCTTATCAGCTCAGAGCCCATGATGTACGGCGATGAAAAGAGAGGAGATACGGGCAAGAGGAACGTGAGTGGGGGACTTTGTGCTAGCCACAAAAAAATCCAGTCCACCCTCATTTTACTTCTGAGCTCTGAATGAAGGTTTTCTGATCACAGCACTGATCACCTGCCATCTAAAGTGCTCCACCAAGAAGTAAAAGGAAGTTAGACATCTCAGTTGTATCTTAACCGACCCTGATATCCATGCATCCACCCAGGTATCTCCCAGCAGCTACTTTGGTGACCATTCTTCCTTGAAAGTTTTTGGGGGTGTAGCGAATAACGGAGGTAGAAGGCAGATTCAGAGAGGAGAGAGGGGAGAAGCCAGAGCTGGCAAGAGTGGCTTGGCCCCATTACAGGATTCCATGAGAAAGTTGGGGAAGTTGGGTTGGCAAAGGAAGTGGCCAGGGGGCATCCCTGAGGAAGGAACTAAGAGAAAGGAAAAGTCATTTGGACTCAAGTCAGATCATGAGGGTAAAATGTTGTAGAGCCTCGCCATCTGTCTAGCTTCCCACCTATCCTTCCTCCACCAGCTCTTGGCTTTGGGTCACCAAGAACCAGTGGAATCCATGCCCTGTGGAATAGAGAGGAGAGGGATTTGGTTGGCCTCTTCCTCAATATTATCCAATTTGAAAATAGTTTGACCTTGCGTGAGAAATAAGTATTAAAGTCACAGCCCCATCCCCACATGAAGCCATCCATTTTGAAGGGAGGCCGAGAGGGAAGTCTCTCTTGAAAGCCAGTCCAGTTTCATTTTGTTTTATTGATCTGCATATGAGACAATTCTCTGGAAGAGGAAAAGGACCCCAGAAATGTGTTTGGCAAGACAGAGAGTACTAATGTGTAAGATGGAGATGGACAAGATGTCCATCTCGGTGGAGCAAGTCCCTCCAGCTGGCCTGCTGCTGCTTCCTGTCCTTGGCGTGGCGTCAGGTACTTCAGTGGCAGTCCCCAAACCTCTCCCTACAGCACATCTCTCAGAACCATTTCCAATCCACCACTGGCAGAGAGCACCCCCTCCTCCTAGAGTTCAGTCATTAATGCATGGATTAGCTATTAACCTCAATCAAGCAAGGGAACTGCTTCTTACACACATTCACTCATTCATTCATTCAGAGAAACTTCATGAGCTGCAACTATTTCCTAGGCCCTGCTATACGTGCCGAGAAATAGCAACAAATAAGACCAAGAAGAGTCTTCTTCTAGTAAATTTATGTTCTTCAAGCTCCTGGTTCCTACCAACTTAGCAGGCACAGTTCTTCTCCACCTGCAGAGGGCAAGAGTTTTGTAGAAACGGAGTCAGAAGAAGGAAGAAAGCCGATCAACCCAGCTGCCTTACGTTATTCTGGGGATCTTACTCCGGCAATGAGAGCTTTCCTTGTTTCCACTGCCTCTCTCTCTTCTGTTGGCGCTTCCCCTGCTGCTTGAGCTCCTGATTTTCCTTCATTTCCACCAAATGAGGACAAGAGATAGTAGTCGAGGCCCCTGGCCCTGCTGCATGTGAAGCAGAAGTAATGGATGGGTGTGCTAGACTGAAAATGTCCTGGGCAGAACATATAGAGAATGCTTGAAAGCCTCTGGCTGATAAATCTCCAGGTGTATCCCTATTGCCACACCTGCCCCCATTAACCTGCAGCAGGTAAATACTGAGCCAGCAGCTGCTCTACAGGAGGCCATCTTTTCCCATCCACACCAAGCCAGCCCTGCCTGAGGTTCCTGGGGCCTGGCCACAAGGAAATAACTGAGGCTGGGGTGGGGGTGGGGCCTCCGGGGGTGAGAAAATGCACAGCAGCCTCATAGACACTGGGCTGTGGGAGTGGATCCCACAGGGAGACTTGGGAGATGAAGTTCAGGACCTTCTGCTGCCGGCTCAGGAACAAGCTTTGAGAAAATGGCGGCATCCTCTTCATAACTCCAAAGTCTCTCTGCCCTATCTCTTTCCTTTCTCCTGGTTTCCCCCAGAGTGAAGTTTTGGCAGCTAGGGCTCAGTGATGCCACACATGGAAGATAAAGTTTCACTCTTGGAATTAGGTAAATCCTGGGAAAGGATCGAGTCCACCGCTTATCACACAGGGCGTCAGCCCAACAAGCAAACTGGTGATGCTCAGCTTCTTGCGCACGCCCTCATCTGGTTCTCTCCTCACTTTAAAGAAGCTCCGCCTTCAGACCAGGCTCTCCCTTTTCTGCGGTGCATCCTGCTCCTCCTGTCCTAGCCTCAAGGGAGACAGGCAGCAGCCATGGATTTCAGTCAAGGCCCTGACTTGTTTGCCCTCCCTATTGGCACCACAGCTGGAGAGCAAAATGGAAAATAATCCCCCCCCCCCTACAGAACAGACGTTCTCAAGAATGTCAGGGAGGAAGGGACAAGCTACTTATGCTATGAGGCTAGGAACCTGAGCTCACCTGCCTCTCCTCCCAACTTCTCCTACTCAAACCCACTCTTCTTGACACACTGGAATCTGTATTATATATATTTTTAAGAAAATACAATGATAGTTGTCTGGTTTTGTTGTTTTTACAGGTGTTGTGGAATAAAAACTGTAAGAAAATTAAGTATTTAAAATGTTCCAATAAAATGGGGTTTTTTGTTATTCTAATATATTATTGTGTACCTATTGTAAATATGAAACACTCCTATTTTGCAAGCCAAGGACACAATTTGTACTGTTGTTATATATAAATAAAGTTTACTGGATAAAAAAAACATCTTCAAATGAACCTGGTTGTTCAGCAGGGTGTATACAGAGTATTTCACGGCATATTTAGGAAGCAGGGTACTCACTGGAAGATGAGCTAAGTTGTTTTGAGGAACTTCTAGAATTCTCTCTGGAGGCAGAGCTTACTAACGTCCAGTCATCGTCTCACACACACACACACACACACACTTCCCTAAGAGACTGGAGACATGCAAATGCTGCTCCTGAGGGTGAGAACAATGCACACACAACACCCTGAAGAGCCAGGGGAAGAGCACGCTGCTGAGGCCTCTGTGTAATTAGTACATTTGTTTCAATTGCATGGAGGGCCATTTTACTAACATCCCTCCACTTCTCTTTTAAATGCAGACCTAGAGCACTGGACGCACTCTGTGTTCCAACACAGTGAAAAAGGTGTGATCATTTCTCAGCAAAGCCCCAGTGTGGCCCTGGTGAGCTCCTGCTTAGCACACTCTTAAGTGTGGTTAGAGGAGATGGGCCTGTCAGAACCTGACGGGACCCTGGAGTCAGCTGGACACAGACGGAATGAAGGATGCCATTTCTCTGTGTGGGGTCCTTGCGCCTCAGTTTCCCCTATCTTCCTGCTGCTCGCCGTCTTCCCTCAGCAACTTGGACTTGGAGTACCTCTATTATTAAGTATCTGCTGCAGGAAGGGAGTGAGGAAGAGGAATCAGCCAGGTGCCTGCCTGTCCTGTTCACTGTTTTAGTCCCAGGACAGAGCACAGTGAGTGCTAGACGCACAGCACATACCTAATTAGAAGGTTCCAAATGAATGAATGAATGATTCAACAAATGAATTTTGCGAACCACTTGCCATATTCCAGGCACTGGAACATTCTCTCTTTGAGGCCTCTCAATTTCATGCGATAGGAGTGTTCCATTTTTATAGTCTGAGGCTCAGAGAAGTTAAGGGATTTGCTTAAGGTCACACAGCTACTAAGTGGTAGAGCCACAGAGGTCTGATTCCAGAGTTCAGATTGCGTGCTCCTTGTACTGCATGAATCTGCCCTTCATTAGCTCTAGAACCATTTAATCCTTGGAAGTCTGCCCCAGAAATGGATCCATCACAGGTGCAATAGGACCACTCTTCAGCATTCATTAATATTCATATTTGTTCAACACAATCACTACTGATTCACCACTTGCAGTGAGCATGACTCTAGACTAGGCACCGTTAGATATAGAAAGGGGGGAAAGCTAAGTCTTAAAGTTGCAGCTTTCTCAGAATTTACAATCCAGTGTCAACCCCAAATCATTATTCAAAGAGAGAAAGATTCAGCCCTTTTCCTAGTGGGAATTACATATCATTTTTACTACAAGTGCAGAATAATTTTGCCAAACTTCATCAATAGGCATCTCAGAGCACTGGGCTCCTCTATTCGCCCCCACTGTGTTAATTTGGGGCTCACTGGTAGCACATGTACAGGACTTCTGCTACATATTAATACACTATATTATTAGCTAATATAATATATATTAACTAATAATATGTAATATATAATTGCTAATAATATTCCTCTTATTCTTGGCTTTGCTTTATGTCTCTGCCTCATTTATCTTTATTCCTCGCTCCCCACTCCTTTCTAATTGCTAAGGTTCATGGATCCCTCACTAAGAGCACAGGCCTTGTATTTAAATTGCCTGTGGTTGAATTCCAGCCCCAAGCTAAGTGGTCTGGGGCAAGTTTCATCACCTCTGTGTGCATCAATTTTCAAATCGATGAAATGGGGATACTGTATATTAAATATGGCTTTTGGTTAAGATAATGTATATAATGGGCTCCATAGATATTACAAAAGGTAAATGAGAGAAAGAATTAATCATACATCCTTCTTTTAGAGACAGTTCAGCAAGACCTAAAAGCAGGATGAGATGAGGGTCTCTACCTGGCTGTGGGAAAAAGCTGAATTAATGCTCATAGGTTTCAGAAGTCAAAGTTGGTACCTGATAGTTAAGCCCTTAGGGGACTAGGCATGGATGCTGATTAAGGAAAACAGGAGACGAATCAAGGATTTACACAAAGGCAGGACCAGACATGAACTAGTCGGTAAATATGCTACAGGTAAATGGAACATAGCAGAGAGAAGTGGATCAAGACAGATCTCGATGTGCTAAGCTACAGACAGAGTCCAGGTGGCCAGAAAATCAGTAAATGGCTTCCCGAAAGCCTCACCAGGACCAGGGTCCAAAAAGTGTTCAGGGCCTCGTAGGAAATGTACCCCTTCACTTGGAGAGCCAGTGAGCAGGTCAGGCCCACAGGCTCAGGGCAGGGGCAACAGAAAAGGACAAGTGGGCTGGAGGCAGAGGGCACAGACCCGAGGGGGGCCGATTCCCAGAGAAGCCAGGAAAGCAGAGTAGGATTGCCAATGGAGCATTCATGAGACCTGGGAGTCGCTCCTCACCTGTCTCCCCTCTGGGAGAAGTCTGGGCGCTTCCATCTCCGACTGGTTTCATGTGAGTGTATTAGTCAGACCAATAGAATGTGTGTGTGTGTGAGTGTGTGAGTGTGTGTGTGTGTGTGTGTGTGTGTGTGTGTGTGTGTAGGGGGTAGATAGAGAAAGGCAGACACAGATTTTATGGAATTTATGCAACTGGCTCACACGAATATGGAGGTTGCCAAGTCTGAAATCTGCAGGGCAAACTGGCTGGCTAGCAACTGCAGCAGCACTGCTTCAGTCTTGTGTCCAAAGGCAGCCTGAAAGCAGAATTTCTTCTTTGGGAAACCTCACTTTTGCTCTTAAGGCCTTCAACTGCCAGATGAGGCCCCACCCATATTACGGCAGGTAATCTGCTTTGCTTAAAGTCTACTGATTTTAAATGCTAATCACATCTAAACAACAGCTTTACAGCAACCTCTAGACTGATGTTTGACTAAACTGCTGAGCATCACGGCCTAGCTAAGATGACAGGAAACAACTAACCATCACAGTGAAGACCAGTCGACCTGCTCTCAAATACTGAAGCTGAAGTCGCTGTGTGATCTGTAACTCCATTCGCTTTGATGCTTTTTTAATTGCGGTAAAATATACATAACATAAAATTTACCATCTTAACTATTTTTAAGTGTACAGCTTAGTGGTATTAAATACATTCACATTGTTGTGCTACCATCCCCACCACCCTCATAACTCTTTTCATCTTGTAAAACTGAAACTCTATACCCATTAAACGATAACTTCCCATTCTCCCCTCGTATCAGCCCCTGGCAACCCCCAGGAAACCCTTAGTTTCCTAGTCGAAATGCTTTATTAAAATCCCTAGCTCACAAAAGGAGAAAATGGACAGACTTCAACAAGACGTGAAGTGCCCTGGAGGCCATGAATGATGGACAGACAGGGAGGGCTCCAGCTCCAGCTCAGGAAGAGGGGCTCATCACGGGGACTAAAAGGGAGTGGAGGAAACTGGAAACCACCTCCTTCTCAGCTTTTTCTTCTGAATTCGTAAATGTCTGTCTAATCCTAGCTCACTTTAAGAGCCCCGCCCAAGAAGTATACACCAGAAACTGGTAAAACAAACAAATAGAAAACATGTTTAGCTGTTTAGTCTCCAAGAATCATGCAGAATTCTAATCTTACGATTCTCCAAGAATCATAAGAATGCATCTCCCCAGTCTCATCTCGCCTTGGTTCTCCCATCTTCACTTGGCTCCACGTCTCAGTTCCTGATTGTCACCTCCAGTGCCCCTAACTCTGACGTTGCATTTTAGACGAGCTGCCCCTGGAATTCTGCCACAGCAGCCAAAGTGCCCCCCGGCCACATCAGAGAAGAGCCTGAAGTGTCCGACACAGGAGGGTGGGAAGGGAGTTCCCTATCCTCACAGTGCCTCATCCGCCTCGCCCTGAGAAGACCCTCAGTGACTTCAAAGGCCACAAGATCATGGTCAGAGCTAAGCCCTGGGTGATGGCAGTGAGCCTGGAGCTTTGAGGGCTATAGGAACCCATCTCTCGTCCCTGCATTACAGCAGTCCTTGGTTTTCATTTCCACTCAGTTTCCCTGTTAGAAGAGTAAGGACGTTGAGGGAAAACAGAAACATATATTGTCGGTTCTCTTGGCCATTTCCCCTAAAATGGTGGGGTCTTAAATTCTTCTTCAACCTTAGGGAGTGAGGTAGAACGTGGGGCAGGTGTGCAGACATGAGAGACCTGTGTGGGGATTTGCTCTAGGACAAGTCTGTCCTTGCTCATTTGTTTATTTAATCAAGTATTTATTTAGAGCCATATGTATGCTCTGCTCTGTGCTAAACACAGGGAAAGGTCCAGGACCTGGCTCCTGAGATCCTAATACTACACAGTTCCCTGGATGTCATGTTCCTCTGGCAACAATGATTTTGTGTGTCTATTGTACACTTATTGTCATTAGTGTTGCACATACATGATCTGATTGATTCCTATAAATGCCTGAGAAAGTGACTATTATTTACTCCCATTTTAGAGACGAGAAAACTGAGGCTCAGAAAGATTATATAGCAAATCAAAAATTGCACAGCAGTTAGTGACAGCATTGGATTTGATCACAGGTCTTCACCATCTGTGGCATCAGTGGCCACAGAGAAAGGCGTTGCTCTTTGGGGTTCAGGGAAGGGGCCACACCTATTTCAGACACAGTGCTCAGATCAGAAGGGGTGGATGGCCCTCATGCTCAGAGCCAGCCTGCGACAGCAGCACTCAAGCTTACTGGGCGCTCAGGCCTCCCCTAGCCAGAACTAGGCAAGACATAGAAATCCACAAGACTCTTAGAGAGGTGGGTCATTGTGGGGACAGAGCCCCAGAAAGCAGTTTCTAGGCTCTCGGCCTCACATAGAAAGCTGCTGGCTCAGGTAGTAAATGGCCATCAACTGTGATTGCATGGCCAGCAGCTGTGGCTAGTTGGCCGTCAGCTGTAACCAGTGAGCCATTGGCCACAAATATAACTGCTGTGGCTACGCTAGCAAGAAAATGGGGGCTAGCAAGAAGATGGTGGCTGAGCTAGCAAGAGCGGATTGCAGAGAGGCGGATGCTGCCAGCGAGAATATAGTGGTATGACTCCCCCATCTATGGCTCCGTGGGTGTTCCTTTTTGGCCTCACCATGTCCTGCGTTCTTATGTGGGGGACAGGACCAGAGAACCCGCAGGCCGCCCCACACGACAGTCATGCTACTGGGACAAAGTCCTCAAAGTCTGCCAGCATCCATTGGTCCTGTCTTCTCCTAAAGCCCTAGTCTGCCACTAAACCACTTGGGTAGCCTTGTCAAATCCTTTCTCTTTGTTTAGTCTCAGCTTTCTCTTTTATAAACTGAAGGGGCTTAAACAAGATAAGTAGTTTTCAATTTGTTATCAAAGAAGGCTCAGAGAGAATCCAGATCCAAGTGAAGTTGCTCTGGTAGAGACAGAGACAGGAAGCCAAGACCCAACACTCTCTACTTCCCCTCCTTGCCCCAAGTGTCCCCTCACCACTACCACCCCGTGTTGTAGCCTGAAGCATCTCTGAGCACCCTCAGAACTCCATGGAACACTAGCGGTCTCACAAGGTCCCACCTCGGGGCCACCCTCCCTATCAGATAACACTGCCTCTGCTCCACAGCTGCAGGGTAGACCAGGTAGAGAAAAGCGCCAAGGGTCAACTGGAATCCAAGTTCAAAACTCAGCCTCAGATCCAAGGAACTAAGAGGAGAGCAAGGGCCAAATATGGGGGCAACATAAGCATTGTGACATCAGAAAGGGTAAAGCTGGAGTAGCAAAGAGGCAACAGCAGAAGTGGCCTCGAGAAATTCCAGAGCTGAGAGTGAAGGGTGTAGCTTTTTAGAGAGCTCCCGCCCTACAGGAGGCGCATTCTGGGTTCCTTTAAGGAGCCACTGCAGGAAGTATCCACTCCCCCAGACCCAGCCTTAGCTCCTTTCTCTAAAGCCTCCGTTCTGTTCCCGTATCAGAACATGATCTACAGAACACAGGGGCAGAGAGTTTCTTAAGCATTCCTGAGGAACATAACAAAAGTTACCGAGTCTTAAGGTACATAATTGTCCACTACAAAGGACCAACAAGAGTTCTGCTGGACTAGGCGGCTGAGAAGAAGAGAGGCCTGGAGGCGGGACTGGGTGCAGAGGGAGCCCTCATCCTTAGGATAAAGGAGTGATGGAATGCGTGGAAGAGATCCTTAGGGGGGAGGAGAAGAGGGGAACATGAGGTTATTGAACCCAATCCATTTATCCCTGACTGAAGACCAGGATTTCCCAGTGCTGTGGCTTTGAGATTTATTTAGCCTTTGCCAGCTCCGGGCTTTTTTATATTGTACACTCTGTTTTGATGTGGTGAAGAGTTGAGAGGATCTTAAAAATGAAAAGGAAGAGTGCTGGCCTAAGAACCAGGCTCCTATTTCAGAGCTGACCTAGAGGCAGGACCGCTGATGAGAAGACAGACAGGTAGGCCAACTCCCTACTCTAAAACCAGGAGAGAAAGGACAGGGAAAAACACACAGGACCGTTTTGGGATGGCAAGTGGACATAGCTAAATTTGGCCCTTTTCGTATTCTTTTTACCCCTTCCAATTGTCTGCCCACCCAGGCCATGGAAAAACTTCCAGGGCAATGACTCCACTTCACCATCTCAGGAAGCTCTGCACCGGAGGGGCTCAGACCTGGGCCTAGACGGTGGCCATTAGGGAGGCTGACGGCCAGCCCTTAGCCACCAGCCCACCTGCCCATCCACCACTGATCCCTCCCTATTCCTAGGAGCTCATCACCGTTTCTTCTCCTTCCGTGTATCTTTGCACTGAATTAAAATGTTATTTCATCACAGACACAAGTAAGAACCAGAGAGACACTGGGCAAAGTGCACACCCAGAGAGCCCTGGTCCAAAACATCACTTTTGAGAAATCAGTCTCCCTCTGATGTCTCTGATCTTAGTCTTTAGAAAATTCAGAACTTGGAAAACCATGGTGTGATTCTCTCTTCCCTCCGTGCTGCACCTCTACTCACCCCCAGCGTGCCCACTTTTCCTCTCAGGGTCCCTTCCTTTGGTCACTGCAGGGGACAGGAAAGGACATGAACCCACATACCACAGACAGCCCTACATCCCCCCTCCTGACCCTTGAGCGCGTCTCATCCTTTTCTGGATCAGCTCCATCTCTGCATCAATGACATGGCTGACTCGTTTCTCTTTTATGACAGTGTTAAGTGGACAAAACTTGCTCCTGGAGTCTCATTCCTGTCCTGACTACACAGCCAGTTTCCCCAGCAGAGGTTTCTTTGGAAACTGAGACTTCCCAGCTGTGGACCCTCAATCAGACCAGAGTTCCTGGGGTTCAAAGCCCCACCCTGCCCCTGTTATCCTAGCCTCCTGTGTCTGTTCACTTTGAGCTTTTTGTGAACTGAGACAGAAATATTGCAAGATGGTGAGATAATTATGACGAGCCAAACAGTTCACAGACTGCCAGGGCAGAATAGCAATGTTGTGACTGGTTTAGCCTGCTCCACGAGCAACTTGAAGGACAGCTCAGCTCATGAAGATGGAAAAGGTAGAAGACGTGATACAGGGGTCTTCAGGGAAAACAGGACAGCCTCAGGGTTCAGGTGGGAGCCTGGTGGCCCTTTCTATAAAGGCTGGTCAAGTCAGGCCTACTGGGCATCCAGAACGAGAGTCGGAAGGAGGCACATGCCAACAACTTACACATAGACAGAAAAACGCTCAGAAGGTGGAAAGCTGGGCTGCCGTGGGCATAAGGATGGGTTTCACTAAGGCTTTCTTCAAGGGCGTGCCAACCCCTCCATCTCTGCTGTGATTCCCAGAACCACGGAGCTGGTGGAGGAGACATGTCAAGGCAAGAGCTGACTTTGCCGCCTTGGGCAAGTGTCTTGACCTCCGGGGCTCATTTTTTTCTCATCTGTAAAATAAGAGGATTAGATGAAGTCATCTCTCATGCCCTCCACCTCTGTGGTTTCATGATATCTATGACTACCAGAGCAGAACAAGGAAAAGCTGAGAAGCAGAGTAAGGAAGTATCTTTCAAAGACTCACAAAGGAAATAAAAGGAAAAGC